>NW_027493985.1:0-322866 GCF_021521415.1 Bidens hawaiensis | reverse complement strand
GGATCAAATTTCAGTCTCGATAGGGACTACTACGTTTTAGAAAAGATCCGAACAGGAATCATACTAATTACGTGACTGTCACATAGATCCGTGTTTAGGTGTATTATGACATAAAGAAACAGGTTGTAAGCAGGTAAATAACTTAAGATGGTTTTCATCGTTTCTGTGATACGAGTTAAGTTCAATTAAGCTCAAAAATTAAGTGGGCAACAACTCAGAGATTATGATGCCTCCTATCTATTCTCAAAGCATATTTGGCTTTCCCCAAGTCACCCCGAATTGACCTCGACCCTTAGTGTCTGATTAAGTTTGTAATTACTCTTCATCTCCTTCCCGTTCTCTTTCTTACTCCATGATTAAGAAGTCTTGATATGTTGAACTCTAGAATGTTTCAATAACTCATAAGTTTTTTTTTTTTTTTTTTTTTTATGATAAACATTTACATAGACTTCAGAGTAGTAACCAACTGCAAGTCCCGAATCTGGATCACTGCAGTTTCTTGAAACGCTATCTTCACGGGAATCAGAACACTTACGGGCTCGTGTATGACTGGGTAATCGCTTTTCTGCCTATCATTCGGAAAGATATATATGAAGACATGCAAAACTCGTAAGGAGTTTCCACGTAAAATCAAGTAGTTTTAGTTTGTATCACATCTACTTTTACGCACCATAAAAAGTTACCATGACATACAATGACTGTCCTAAAGCCTTTTAAGCCTAATAACTTCACTAGTTAAGCACACAGAATCAGTATATCTATCATTTTCCAAGGTTGGATCAATTTTCTGTTAAACATAGCTAATGAACTTCTTACGAAGTAGTAGACTTGAAAAATAATTTCATTTCCCTCAAAAAAAATTTTAACATTAATCGCCCCGACCAAAACAAAGTCTTCAGGTAAACGGCTATCCCGAAGATCCAATGGATCAGCTGGACCGACCACATACTAGTATGTGTCCTTCTAACTAATTAATATGATCGACTAATTTTAAGCGAAAGAATGAAAACTCATCATAAACCGCCCCGGTCACTTTCAGTCATCTGGTTAATGGCTATCCTCAAAATCTACAAGTAGAAAATGAGGACCAAAACATATCCGAAGACAAGTCCTTCAAACTGAGGTAACCGACATATTTTAAGCGATAGTGACGTTTTTTTTTTTTTTTTTTTTTTTAAATATAACATGAAAAGCATGGTTACTCGGGATTGATCATCCCATTCAGCTCGATAAGGTTTTGAAATCTTGTTTTGTCAAACGCTTTAGTATAAAGATCAGCGAAATTATCAAGTGTATCCACCTTTTCAAGCACAATCAGTTTCTTCTCAGCACAATCCCGTATAAAATGATGATGTATGTCAATATGTTTAGTTTTACTGTGCTTCACGGGATTGTTAGTTACTGAGATAGCAGCTGTGTTATCAATGCAAATAGGAGTAAGTAAGAAATTCAGACCATAGTCGCGCAACTGTTGTTGAATCCAAAGAACCTGGGAGCAGCAGTTGGATGCTGCCATGTATTCTGCTTCACAGGTTGAAATTGCGACCGAAGTCTGTTTCTTGCATTGCCACGACACCAATCTGCCACCAAGAAACTGACATCCTCCAGTTGTTGACTTCCGACTCTGATTGCACCCTCCATAATCAGAATCTGTGTAAGCGACTAGCTCCAAGTCTCCTCCTCTCGGGTACCACAACCCCAGCTTCGGTTTGCCCTTGAGATACCGCAAGATCCTCTTCACACCCTTCATGTGAGATTCCTTTGGGTTTGCCTGAAAACGAGCACAAAGACAAACAGCAAACATTATATCAGGCCTAGAAGCAGTTAAGTACATTAAAGAACCTATAATAGCCCGATACTGAGTTGGGTCCACATCTGCATCACCGTCTGACTCAGCACCCAATTTGTGATTGACGCAGATTGAAGTGTCGAATGGAGTGCTGTCCTCCATCTTGAAGCGTTTGAGCACATCATGGACATACTTGGTCTGATGAATGAACATCCCATCCTTCTTCTGATCAACCTGCAATCCTAAAAAGAAAGTTAGTTCACCCATAGCACTCATTTCAAACCTCTTTTTCATGACGGCCTCAAAATCTTGACACATGGAGACTCTTGATGCAGCAAAGATGATGTCATCCACGTAGACTTGCACTAGCAGGAAGTCGCTTCCATCTCTCTTGAAGAACAACGTGCTATCTATCTTCCCTCTTTCAAACCCATTTTCAAGCAAGTAATCTGATAAAGTTGAATACCAAGCACGAGGTGCCTGATGTAGTCCATACAATGCCTTGCTTAACTTGTACACGTGATCAGGAAAGTCTGGGTCAGGAAAACCCGGAGGTTGCTCAACATACACTACCTCATCAACTTTCCCATTCAGAAACGCACTCTTCACATCCAACTGAAATACCTTCATCTTCTTATAAGCAGCGAACGCCAAAAACAATCTAATGGCTTCCAACCTTGCGACAGGAGCGAACACTTCATTATAATCAATCCCCTCTTGTTGATTAAAACCTTTAACGACTAGCCTCGCCTTGTTTCTTATGATAATCCCTTTCTCATCTCTCTTGCACTTAAACACCCATTTTGTGCCTATCGCATGCACATGCTTCGGTTTTTCAACCAAAGTCCAAACTTCCATTTTCTTGAATTGAGCCAACTCTTCTTGCATAGCTTCGACCCACGAGCTGTCCTTGAGAGCCATTTGATAATTCTTCGGTTCAATCTGGCTGATAAAGCAGGTGTACAAGCATTCGTTGATTATCCCTGTCTCCTTTATGCTTGTGTAAACACAGGTGTGCTCATTCAAGCTACGTCTTGTTTGTACACCGGAGGACACATCACCCATCACATTCTCCAAAGGGTGATCTTTATGAATTCTCGTGGTCGGAACAGAACCGACATGCAAATTGTCTTCCAAGTTAGAAGAGAGCTCGTCAATGGTTGTTTCATGCTGAGAGTGAAATGGATTGAAAAATTCTTCTTCAGTCGAGGTAGCAGGGGTATCGACAGCATTTGATGAGGAAGGTTGACATTTATCGATCAGCTGTCTTTGCAATAGGTTTTCTTCCTCATCAAGGATCATCTTCGTAGCAACTCTCTCTTCTTCTTCAGCAATATCCAAATACGGTATGTTAAAAGACTTAAAAAGTTTAACATAGTCGAAAAACTCAGCAGGTCCGTTGCTTGGTTTTGGCGGTTGGTAACTTGTGATATCGGTGTTACACACCACCTCAACCTTGCTGGTCGATGTATTGAAGACACGTCTGTTGGGAGTCCCAACAACATAACCGACTAAGATTCCTTCATCGGCTACTTCACCAAATTTAGAATTTGTCTTCAAAATCGAACAAGGGGACCCGAATGGTTCAAGACCACTCAAGTTGGGCTTTCTCCCATGCATAAGCTCATAACACGTTTTACCAAGTCTTTTAACAGTTAAGACTCTATTCAGAACATAACAGGCTGTAGCAACAGCTTCAGCCCAAAACACCACAGGAAGCTTCGAATCAGCCAGCATAGTTCTGGCTCCTTCAATTAATGTTCTATTCTTCCTTTCAGCCACTCCATTCTGTTGCGGTGTATACGGAGCGCTGTATTGGTGTTCAATCCCTCTCTGAAGGCAGAAGATCTCCATCTCAAAATTCTTGAACTCCGTTCCATTGTCACTCCTGATGAACTTAACCCTTTTATCCATAACGTTCTCAACTTTGGTAATCAAATTCTTCACCATCTGAGCCGTTTCGTCTTTTGATTTCAGGAAATACACCCACGAATATCGTGAGTAGTCATCAGTGATCACCAAGCAATAAGAAGTACCTCCTAGACTTTTTGCATTCACGGGACCGAAGAGATCCATGTGAAGCAACTCCAGAGTACTGGCAATTGAATTGACTTTCTTGGTGAGATGAGATTTCTTGTGCTGCTTTCCCTTCTTGCACGCTATACATTTATCTTCAAAATTGAAATTCTTCAAGGGAACGCCCAGCACAAGTCCATTCCTGACAATGTGGTTCATCTTCTGAAGATGAATGTGCCCCATTCTCCTATGCCACAATTCGGACTCTGATTCACTTGCTTTTGTCATAAGGCATGATTCTGCCGTGGCCATTTCAGTTGATCTCATATCCATAATATATGTATTTCTTTCACGTGGAGCCTTCATCACAATCCACTCCTCTGGTATCTGAAAACCAGGTTTCAACACAATCGCCTCATTCTTTGTAAAATGAACGGTGTACTCCTTATCACAGATCTGCGACACACTCAGCAGATTGTGCTTCAATTCTTCTACAAAGTTAACCTTCTCCAAAGTCATCTTTCCGTTTGACACCGTTCCCATTCCAGTAATCTTGCCACCACTTTCACCGGCAAAGCTCACTCTCCCTCCTTGAACAGGTTTCAAATCGTGTAACAAGTATTTGTTACCCGTCATGTGCCGGGAACAGCCGCTATCTACAACCCAAAGATTGTTGGCAGCCCTGTTCAACTGTTCCTGCACAATAAAGCAAAAGATTAGAATTTAGGGACCCAAGACCAATTGGTCTTGGATCTATACATCCCAAACTTTGGCTTTCCAAAGTTAGTATCTCGATAATTCCTGTAAGTCCTATTAGGAAACCTCCTTGAAGATTGATTGTGAGGCCTTCCAAACCGTTGTGAATTGAAAGAATTATAGCTTGTGGTTTGGTTATTAGCAGTGTAAAACTGAGATTTGTTTCTATGAAAACCTGAATTAGTCACATTTTTGAATTTTAAATGGTTTTCATTTTTAGGAGCATGATAATTACTATTAGGCTTATTCTCAGTTTTAGTAGGCCTCACACCTCTGAATCGCTGCTTCAGAGGGCAATTTGCAACAAGATGTCCTAATTGATTACATCTAAAACAACACCTATGCTCAACTTTTCTATCAACCGGTGTTTTAGATGTCGAGGCTATATTACCGCCCGTTCGTCTCACATATGGTGGGACGTACGGGTTTAGTGGAGTACTCCTTTTATTTGTTTTATCTTTTTCTCCACTCTTGGGTAACACAACCTCCTCTTTTGCCTTACCAGACTCGGATGACTTATCTGAATCTGACGAGACTGGACTTTGATCAGAAATTTCAACACTTGAAACAGGCGAACTTGTTTCGCCTCTACTAACATTTGGTTCTTTAACAGTTACTTTAATTGGCACTGTCTGAGCAACCTCAAAGTCAACAGATTTCTGAACACTAGGGTTAAAAGTGTAATTGTGATTGTACGGTGGTGGAACCTCATGATAACCGATTCCTCCCCTCTTGACAGAGGAACCTTGATCACTAACAAGGTGATCAAGAATAGCAGAGGAATTTCTGAACTGCTCCAGTTTTCGATTCAGTTCCACCACTTTCACCTGGTGGTCAGCAATCTGTTTTTCTCTCTCAGCAATTAGTTTGGTCTTTTCTTCCAAAACTTCATAGCTTAAATCAATCACTTCAATTTTTTCAGCAAGTTTTATTTTTAGACTTTTAACATTTTTTTCACAAGCTTTTATTTTAATTTTATAATTATTTTCTCTTGATTTAATAAAGTGATGATCTTCTTTTAAAGTTTTAAACTCAGCATCCAAACTAACATACTGATCAGTTATGGTTGCTAGTTGCTCAGACAAGTTCTCACATTTTGAACAAGTTGGTTTAGAACATACCTCGGAGAGCTGATCTTTAACATCTGCCATGAAAGTTTTTTCTTCTCCGGTAACCTTCTCACTTTCTTTAGTTTCAACCTTCGCCAAATTTGCCTGCTCAAAAGTTTCTTTAGACAGCAGGTTCCAGTTGTATTCACCATCTTCTCTGGACATCATCGCACTATAATCTATAGAACCTCCACTTTGCTGTGTAGACCTGCCCTGACTTCGTTCTACACGCTCATTCCTGCATTCCTTTGCAAAGTGACCGTTTTGTTGACAATTGTAGCATCTCACCTTTGCCTTGTCAAACCCCGGCTTTCCACCGACAAACTTCCTTCCCGTCTTTCTCATAAACCTTTTTACTCTTCTCACGATCATGGCCATTTGCCATTGTAAATCCATTTCTTCCATATCGTCAGCATCAATCTGATCGTAATCTTCATCCAACATAGCTGGATCAACAATCTTCCCTTGAATGTAGTTCTCATAGGAAGCAATGAAAGAAGCATAGAGACCAAACTGCTCTTCAGGAGACTTGACACTCATAGGCATCTTGGAGTAGTTGTTGCTGGGAGAACTTGGAGAGCAACTACTCTTGCTTACCTGGGGTTGAGAACCACTCGATCCAGCTGCTACATAGCAAACATCCCCATTTGTGTTAACTGACACATGCCCCTCATGTGATGAGTTGGGGCCCGACTCTCCCTTTGTGTAGTAGGCAGCAGATTCAGTCTTCGATCCTGAGCTAGTGTTGACTTTAGCTCCATACATACCTGGATCTTGAACCTGATCCATAGGTGTCTCTTTTCTGACCATGTTAAGCTCAAAGGTTCTGAGCTTGTTGACTGCCGTTTCAAGATCATATGTGGGAAAGTCCTTGTCTTCCCTCATCAGCACAGTGTACATCTCCCATTTTGGTGGGAGAGCATCTAGAAGCTTCTCAACTATTTCTTCTTCTCGGTAGGAAATTGAATAGTTACTCAATTCAGTCATCAGATGGTAATATCGAGTGATAATATCATCTAAAGATTCATTCTTCAAATACTTGAAGACTGAGAACTGGGTTTTGAGCAATTTTATCTTTGAAGCCCGGATTCCTACATTCCCTTCAAATCTGTTCTCAAGAGCTTCCCAAAGCTCTCTTGCTGACGTATACTTTCTGAACGTATGAAGGATCTCTTGAGGAAGAGCCATAGTAATAGCAGCATGAGCCTTGCTCTCGGCCTCATACATCTTTTTCTCTTCTTCTTCCATTTTACTATACTTTTTAATTTGATCACGACCTTCATACTCCATAACTGGTGGAATATAACCATCCTGGATGCATACCCACATCTTCGCATCCTGGTATTTGACGTATTGTATGAACCGATCCTTCCATGCAACGAAATCGGTTCCCTTCAGCAATCTTGGGGCCTTGGTAGCTGACCCTGCTTCAACTTCCATCTTCACTAACTCAGAGATGTTGATCGACGACATCTTTCCCGAAAAGTAAGAAACCTGAAAAATTAAGAAATTTCTTTTTTTTTTATATATTAAAGTACTGTAGGCGAAGTTACGGATAACTTCGCTTGAAGTAGGCGAAGTTGTAGAGAACTTCGCTGAAGAACTTCGCTGATTAACTTCGCTTGAAGTAGGCGAAGTTACGGATTCCTACACTGCTGATTAACTTCGCTGATTCTTAACTTCGCTTGAGGTAAGCGAACTTAAGAGGTAGGCGAAGTTGTAGAGAACTTCGCTTGAGTTAGGCGAACTTGAGAAGGTAGGCGAAGTTGTGGATAACTTCGCATAACCTTATATCTTCGCCGAAACCCTACGCACAGTGACGGCAACTTCGCCTGATGAACACGGAAGATTTGCATATCTGTAAATCGGATTTTAACGAGGTTTTTGACGGTGTAAAGGCTTGAACACGATGGTAGGAGGTAAGAATGATCAAAAACACAGAAAACACGTCCCGCGAATAGTCGAAACGGGACGATTTCTACACCCGCGTGAATATCCCGAACCACACAATCGAGCAAATGCTCTGATACCAATTGTAGGTTCCCTGGTCGGATCACACGAGATATCTCGGTCTACTCAGGTGCGGAATCCCTGCGTAGATCGTTACGGGCGTAGAAAGCAAATCAAACAAACACACACGAATAAACCGAAACACGTTATATATTAATAACTGAACTCACGTGATATGAATCACTGATACAGACTCTCGTCTTCACGTTACAATGAACTCAAACCAGCTTAGATCAACTCGATTAACTCCTAACACTAAGCCGTAACCTAGTATAAATACACGACAACTTCGCCTGATATGTTCAGGCGAAGTTGTCCATAACTTGTTAACAACTTCGCCTAGGCGAACTTGTTAACAACTTCGCTTAAACAAAAACATAAATAACATTACAGACTCGATTACAGACACTAGACTATGAACTACTGACATTTATGCACCAACATGTATAAGAATGTTGAGGTGAGTGAAGAAGGAGAGTTTGTTGTGAAGAAAGAACTGAAAAAAGAAAAGTCAATTGGAGTTCAAGTCTCTGAAGATGACCTTGAGTCAATTGACTTGAATCAAGATGACTTGAGTGATTTAAGTGATCAATTTAATGAGGAGGGAATTAAAGCTGCTGAAAGAGGAAGAAGATTCATGAAACCAGAATCCATTAACAAACTTCCAAAGTATCCACCTGTCACATCAAGAATGAAAAAACAAAATGAAATAACCAAGAGAGGACATGTGTCGTTTGATATCTGTGAAGGATCAAAACCAAGTTATAATGCAGTGAGACCTCCAAGCAAAGCTCTATTGGAAAGAATTAAACAAAATAAAAAATTGAAAGAAGTTGAAACAGTTGCATGTGAAAATTTTATTCCTGTTTACCCTATTTTCTCAATTGTTGAAGACTTTGACATTGGAGAAGTAGAAACAATGGAGGAATTGAAAAGAGGAAATCAAGACAAAGGGAAAGCATAGAGGAAGAACCCTTAAGTATAAGAGAAATTGTTTTTGTTAAAGGGAAAGTGGAAAGAAGTGACATAAGGATAGCTGAATTTGTTCCCTTCTCAATTGATTTTGACTGTTTAAAATCTAAAAAGACAATTGGAGTTGATTCACCAAGACCAAGTGAAAAGTTCAAGAAACCAAAAGAACATGAAGTATTCAAAGGAAAGGTTTGGTGCAAGAATTGTGATGAATATGGTCATCATACAGACTCCTGTAATGAAAGACTTAAATTCAAGCCTTTTCATGTCCCAGATGAAACAAAATATGGACAAGACTTTGTGGCCTATAAAAAGAAGTATGAAAAATATTTGGGTATGGGAAAGGATTGTGCAGAGGAAGTTCTGGAAAAAGAGAGCCAAAGGCATTCACTAAAAGTCAAGAAACATGTGATCAAACCTGTTAACAAGGTTAAATCTCCAGTGAAGCATGTGAAAACTGTTAAGAAGGACTCTCATCCATTGAGAACAATCCCAAAAAGGGGTAATCAGTCTGTCAAATCTGATAGTTCTCAAAGATCATCAAGCAGTGAGAATACAAAAAGACATGTGGTATCTAAAAAGAAACCAACAGAAATCACTGGTGATGAGAAGTTTCTGTTAAAGTATGGATATGAACCACAAGGTTTTCTTTGGAAACCAAAGCCTGAGATTAAGGTTGAGATAGTTGCTGATGTAAGAGACTACTCTGAAAAGAAGGACTATGTGATAAAAGAGTGTGACACTGACTCGGCTGAGTACCAGAACTCAACATCACTAGTTAAAACTCCAAGAGAGTGTGGTTATGAAACAGACAATTCAGACAATCTAGAAATCACTCATGAAGATCCGGAACCAACTACACTCACTTCCCAAGCTGCGTCTGAAACTGAATCTGATGAGCTGCAAGTTGATAAGGCTTGCACTTCATCACTCAACTAATCAAACTTTCTTTGTATGTGCAGGAACAGTCCACTCCTCTGAATGACATATGGTACATGGATAGTGGATGTTCTAGGCACATGACATGTGACAAGAGATCTCTTGTCAATTATGAAGAAAAGTATGAAGGTCCAGTAGCTTTTGGGAGTGATGAGAATGGTGGAAAGATTGTTGGAAAAGGAATCTTAACAAATGGAAAAGTCTCATTTGATAATGTATTTCATGTTGACGGTCTTCAGTACAATCTACTGAGTATATCACAAATGTGTGATAAGGGATACAAAGTCAGTTTTGATGATTCACACTGTTTCATTGTAAAACCTGAGTTTGTGATTCCACCTGAAAATGATTATGATGATGGCACCAAGAAATGGTAACTTGTATGAATTGAATATGAAAGAAGCGATTTCAAGAGGAGGTGCATGTTTTGTTTCCAAAGCCACTGAAAATGAGTCAAAATTGTGGCATAGGAAACTGTGTCATGTGAACTTGAAGAACATGAACAGACTTGTTAAAGGTGAGTATGTCATAGGCTTACCCACACGAGAATTCAAATTGTAAGATCACTGTAGTTCATGACAAAAAGGAAAACAACACAAATCTACTCATAAGCCAAAGCTCATCAATTCAATTGATCAAGTACTTGAATTACTTCACATGGATCTTTTTGGTCCTGTAAGTGTACCAAGTATAGGGAAGAAAAGATATTGTCTTGTGATCATTGATGACTATTCAAGATACACTTGGGTTTATTTCCTAAGTACCAAGGATGAGACTGCATAGTTGATTAAAGGTTGTGTAACAATGATTGAGAACAAGTTGAATAAGAAAGTCAAGATTATGAGAAGTGACAATGGCACTGAGTTCAAGAATGGAGTTATGCAAGAAATCTGTGCAGAAAAGGATATACTACAACAATTCTCAGCTCCTAGAACTCCTGAACAAAATGGTGTAGCAGAAAGAAGAAATAGAACCTTGATTGAATCTGCAAGAACCATGTTAGCTGATGCAAATTTGTCTGTCACTTTTTGGGCTGAAGCCATAAATACAACCTGTTATGTTCAGAACAAGGTACTTGTCAACAAAAGGCATAACAAAACTCCATATGAAATATTTCACAACAGAAAGCCTTACATTAAGTTTTTCAAGCCCTTTGGATGCAAATGTTTTCTACTGAACACAAGAGACTATTTGAACAAGTTTTAAACAAAGTCCCTGGATTGTTTCTTTGTTGGATATTCTACACACTCAAAGGCTTACAGAGTTTATGTGAAAGATCACTTGAGTGTTATAGAATCATCAGATATTATCTTTAATGAGAATCAATTCAATAGTTGATGGTGCATCATGGCTGTTTGATCATGAAAAGTTAATAAGGTCTTTCAAGATTTATCCTGAAGACTTTGATGAATCTTTCTACAAGACCAGTGAAATTGAAGAGAAAAAGAAGAAATCATTGGACTTCGAAGAATTATGGAAAAATGTTGCTAGAAAAGAAAAGGAGTATACTTTTGTGAAGAATTCCTCATGTGATATTGGTGAACCTGATCAAGAAAACAATCACAATGTTGAACATGATCATACTGAGAACAATCAAGACAATCAAGATGTACAAAATGATCAAGTTCAGAAAGAGGGTGACACAAGCAACCAAGCAAGTGGAGAAGAAGATGCATCTACAACAAGATTTCAAGATCTATTTCAAAGATTGAACTTAGAAAACAATGGTGCATCTACTTCAGGACAACATAATGATGAAGCACCAGAATTTCATGATGCAGAAGCTGATTTGATCATTGAAGAACTAGAGCTCAATGAAATAAATCTTGACACAAATTTGTCTACAAATATGATTATACAAACTCCTTATGTGGAAAAGAATCATCCTTCTGAAAACATCATTGGTGATTTTCATGAAAGAGTTACAAGAAGTCATTCTGAAATTGCAAACATCTGTCTTTAAAATAGAGCCAAAGAACATTGCTCAAGCACTAAAAGACAATAGTTGGGTAGAAGCAATGCAAGAGGAACTGGCACAGTTCAGAGACCTACACGTGTGGGATCTTGTTGATAGGCCAATAGACAGATATGCAATAGGAACCAAATGGGTTTTTAGAAACAAAAGCGATGAAAGGGGTTTGGTGATTAAGAACAAAGCTATACTTGTAGCACTCGGATGTCTTCAAGAAGAAGGAATAGACTTTGAGGAAGTCTTTGCTCCTGTTGCAAAACTTGAAGCTATCAGGATTTTTCTTGCATATGTTGCCTCAAAGAACATTAGAGTGTTCCAGCTTGATGCTAAGTCTGCATTTCTTAATGGAAAGATTGATGAAGAGGTGTATGTAGCCCAACCTCCAGGTTTTGAGGATCTAGTGTATCCAAACATGGTGTATAAGCTAAACAAAGCCCTTTATGGATTGCATCAGGCCCCTAGAGCATGGTATGATGAGTTGTCTAATCATCTTCTTGAAAATGGTTTCAAAAGAGGAGCCATTGACAAGACACTCTTCTACAAAAGAAAGGGATCAGACTTGCTTCTGTTACAAGTGTACGTGGATGACATCATCTTTGGATCTACAAATGAACAAATGTGCATGGAGTTTGAAGGGGTAATGAAGTCCAAATACAGCATGAGTTCTATGGGAGAAATGAACTTCTTTCTTGGATTGCAAGTTCAACAGAAAGCTGAAGGGATCTTCATTCACCAAAACAAATATGTGCAGGACATCTTGAACAAGTTCAACTGTCATGAGTACAAGACTGCTTCAACTCCAATGGACACCAAAGAAAAGATGATTGCAGATGAAAAGGGGGAGCCTGTAGATGAACATGAATATAGAGCCAAAATTGGATCTCTGATGTATCTGACTGCAACAAGACCAGATATCACGTTTGTTGTATGTGTTTGTGCAAGATTCCAATCAAGTCCAAAAGTCTCCCACATGAATGCTGTTAAAAGAATATTCAGATATTTGAAAGGAAGACCAGACTTAGGGATTTGGTATCTAAAGAACCAATCTTTTGATCTAATTGCCTACACTGACAGTGACTATGATGGCTGCAACATGAGCAGAAAGTCAACCTCAGGAGGATGTCAATTTTTGGGTGAAAGGCTAGTGTCATGGCAATGAAAAAAGCAGACTATAGTCTCAATCTCTACTGCTGAAGCTGAATATGTTGCTGCATCTGCTTGCTGTGCACAAGTTCTATGGATTTAAAATCAGTTGCTGGACTATGGTTTGAATTTTCTGAACACCTCTATTCTTATTGACAATACTGCTGCATATTTTACTGTTAAGAATCCATTTCAACATTCTAAAACTAAGCACATTGAAATCAGACATCACTTCATCAGAGATTGCAGTGAAAAAGGTTTGATTGAAATGCAAAGAGTTGATACAAGTGATAATTTGGCTGACCTATTCACCAAAACACTTGATAGAACCAGGTTTAACTTTCTTCTGAAAGCCCTGGGAGTGATCAACTCTGATGAAATCTGATTAAGGATGTGTGCCTAGCTGTGTGTCTCTCTGTGTTAACTAATTATGATGTTAGAGATTACACATATTGAATGTTTAGTGAATATGCTTGATTATGTTGCTTAATTATGTTACTTGAGTACGCTACTATATATGTTAACTGTTATGTGCTTTGACTGATTATGTGTGAAAAATTTGACATGATTGAATGGATTTATATGTTTGCATGTTTATCAGTTAATGTGCATTTGTGATGTCGGGATAAGTGTTCTTGTTATGAATTACTTGTTGATGTAAGCTTATCTGATATCATTGCTTAATTGCTTGAATATGTGCTTTATCTGATCTTCTGATATTATTAAGATAAGTTAGAATTTGATTGTTAGTACTGTCTACTTGTCTTGATGATTTCATGTTTGATTAAGATTTGAATATGTTACAACTGTTTGTGTCAAAATGTGTTTTATGTCAAAATTAAATGATGAAATGAAGATTTTCCAATGAATTTTACATAAATACTCTATTTTGATCAAAACATGAGCATGTTGTTAATGGTGAAGAGATATGATAAGATTACTCAGTTCAAGCTTTAAAAGAAGCTTAAAGAAGGATTTTTAAAGAGAAGTCTCAAGAAGTTGTTTTTGCTGAAAATTATGTCATTTGCCCAGTTGGAAGGACATGCACTTGTGTATGTTTGGTCCTTAAATCTCTACAGATTCAAAGGATAGCCATTGACCTGAAAACTGAATGCACTTGGGGCAATTATAACTTGTTTCTTATTCCTTCACTTAAAACTATGTCAATAGCTCTGACTTTGAAAGGACATATATTCACATGTATGTTTGGTCCTGTTGACCACTGTTGGTCAAACAGGATAGCCATTAACCTGACAATGAAGAGATATTGGGGTGATTGAATATTAAACTGTATTTATATGGGAAATTATAGTACATTGACTGCTTAGCCAATCATATGGATTTAATAGGCTAAAAGGACCATAGTATAGTCATTAACATGTATGGTTGCTTTCCATGATGATGTAAAATCTAAGGTGATATAAACATAATGAATATGCTGATCTTTATGTGGAGATACATAGTTATCTTTGCATGTCTCAGGATAAATCTCTCCGAATGATAGGCAGAAAAGTGATTACTCAGTCATACACGAGCCTGTTGTTATTTGGTCAACCAAAAATGAAGCATCTTTAAATATGACAAAGAACAAAGTTTAAGAAAATTTGAGAAAATATCAAAAACAAGGGGAAGTATGAATAAATCAACCAAAAGTCGATAAGTGTTTTAAATATTTTATCAAACAAGAGGGTTACAACTAAGAACTACAAAGATGTTGAAATAATCTGTCTCATCTTGAATGAAAGGCTTGTTATTTAACATTAAGTCCAACGTTCAACCTCTATATATGTTTGAATCTCAAAAAAATGCAAAAATACAATAAGTTCTGTCATACAAAATCAATTTTTGACCAAATACAGGAGGTTGGAGTCAAATTGGGGTGATCTGGGGAAAGCCAAATAAGCTTTGAGAAGAGATATGAGGCATCATAGCACAGTGTTGACCATTAATGCATTATGATTAAATTGAACCTTAATCATATCACCAAAGAAATGAAATTCATGCTAAGTTTATCCCTGCTGGTAACCAATCTATGTTGTCATAATAATGCTAGAATGAAGTACTGAGAAAGCTACATAGTCAATATGATCCCATTCTTGAGATCTTTTCAGAAAATAGAACAAACTGTTTTGAAGAGAAATATAACTGAAATTTGATCTCTAAATGCACCATTTGCTCTTAAACTATGATCTTTAATGAAAAATATATTTTGACAAGTGGTTTAAGTCAAAAAGTGTTGCATTTTGCCTTTAATTGGCTGAATATGTAAGTTCGGGTAAGGTTTGATGTTTTATAACCTTTCCGGGCACAAAACAGTTGAATATGTTTGAATATGTTACTTCGGGTAAGGTTTGATGATTTATGACCTTTCGGGGCAAGCTTAGTCATTTTTTACTAAGTTTATGATTTTCGGGCATGCTTTGAAGTGTTTACACTTTCCGGGTAGAGTACACTATTGTACTCATTTCCCGAGCAAGCTTGAAGTCTTGAGATGATTATATGGTATAGCTAGCTTTTAACAAGACATTCTTGTTTCGGGCAAGCTTTGCATTTTATATGCTGATTGTGAGTTCAAGCAAACTTTGTGAACTTAAGTTAGTACACTGAGTAAGCTTTGTGATTTATGTGAATATGTTGTTAGGAAAGGTTTTTTAATCTTTCCAGACCCACTTAGATATTTTTATTTAAGTTTGACATTTTCGGGTATGGTTTGACATGTTGAAATTCCCTCGAGTAAGGGCATACCTGATGATTGAATGTGTTTATCCTAGCAAGCTTAGTGCTAACATAGGATTTTCGGGCAAGCTCTTTGAAATTTTAGACTATAGCACACTTAAATGTTTATGTGTTTTAATTTCATTCCGAGCATGCTCTGTGATATGTGTGTTTATGATTTCTTTGAAATTACAAGTGTTTTCGGGCAAACTTTGTTTTCCGATCACACTTTATATTTCAGGTACACTTTTGTTCCCTCAATATACCTGGTAATTTCAAAACTTAACTTTCCGAGTACACTGTCTGCTAGAAGTCCTTTCCCGGCACACTTTGCACTATATGAAAGTTATTCGAATATGCTTTGAAGAATAATTTGCTCGAGCACACTATGTTTTCAAGTATGCTTGATTGAATATGTTATTTAGTATGATAAATTGATTATGATTCTTATTTAATTAGGGTTTATGCTAGATAAGTTTTTAATTTGAAATTGAGAAATCTATATGGGTGTCTTGATTGATTCCTAGTAAGGATGTTTATTTGATGTTTATACTTGATTATTTATCTTGTGATTAAGTTCTCAAGAAATCTAGTATTTCGGGTAAGCTTTCTTCATTATGTCTTAACTTTAAATTAATTAGCTTGATCGAGCAAAAGGTTTATAAATAGAAGGATTCGAGCAAACTTTGTAAATTAAATAATGAAAATTTTTCCAAGCAAGGTTTGACCAGGTAAGCTTTGTGTAAGTGGAAGTATACCGAGTAGACTTTGAAAAGAATAATTCCGAGTAAGGTTTTACTAACTCAAAAGATAAATATTGTTTTTAAATATATCAAGTGGATAATGTTACTGTATGACAGCTAATAATTCACAAAAAGACAAAGAGCATTTAAACCCACTTTCAAAAGGTATATAAGAGGGAGTTAGGCAAAATTTTCAACATTATTTTTCCCTCTCTCTCCTTCCACTGCAAACTGCTTACTCTCAAAGAAACCTAACCGACTAATCGCATTTTGCTTCAATCCAAACCCTAACTTGTATTAGCCCTCTAATTCCGACTCGGTAAGCAATAATAATGTGTTTTCCGATTACGATTAGACTAAAATAGGCTTTGATTATGTATTTGATTACTAATACTCTGTTTATGTGTTTAGGTTATAAATTTGTCGAAGAACAGGTTCTTGATGAAATTTCTCTCTTTCTTCTTCATTTTTATACATTGAAGTTATCTAAAGTACTGAACTTTATGACTAATTTCATTTTGAATACGTTTGATTGTATTGTTCAGATATGGCAGAAGAAGAAGAAGAAGTTCAACCTAAGTATGCTTTTGAGAAGAAACACAATATGTGTGCACTTTTACAAGTCACACCTGACAACGAGCCAATGGCACCAATGATAACCTGGATGGCTCGATCAAATGTCAGCTTTGCTTTCACTGAAAGTCCTGTTATCTACAGAAATCATTCATTGGATTTCTGGAGATCTACAATACTAGTTGATGATGTTAATGGTCGGAGAATTGAAGCAACAGTTGCAAGACAAGAGATACAAGTCACTGAAAGAATAATTAGACGTTGCTTGCAGTTACGCGATGATGATCATAACCATATAAACTTTAATACTGATCACCTGATGAGAATTTTTGAACAGACGATGGGATATCAGGGGACAGTACATGAGGGGCAATTTCAAAAGGGAATGTTCCCTATGTTGTACAGCTTTTTGATACACCATGTGATACAAGGATTGCTCCACGGAAGGGGTCATTGACTCTAATGAGTCGTGATCTAGCTAATGCCACTGTTGGTATTGTATATGATCTGCCTTTTAACTTTTCAAAGATGATATTTGAAGGCATGGTTGGAAATTTAAAGAAGGCTGAGGTAGATAGATTTTTTGCAGTATCTAAGGTTTCTACAGATAATTTTTAATCAAGAATTGCAAGATCTACCCACTATTGGCATAACCCACCTACTCCAGAACCCTGATACTTACAAAAGGATCAGAAATCCAGGTGTAGCCAATAGATTTGACTCAGGAGTTCCTTTTGAGATTCTGCCATGGTTGTTAAACCATGACTTGGAGATAATGCCAATGCCTGAGTTAAGATCAGAGGAGGAAGAAGTTGATGATGATGAGAGTGATGATGGAGACTCTGATGATGAAGATGATGATGTGAATGGAGATGATGGAGGAGCTGGGATAGCCATGGACATTGTTGCACCTGATCAGGGGGAGCAACTTGAGCATACAGAACAACCTATTCCAACAACACCACAGTCCCCACCACACATTGACCAACCCATTGTTCCATCACCACCACAAACTCCACCACACCAAATCACTCAAACACCACCTCAAACCCTAACCTTAAGCCAACCAGAAGTATCAACACATACATCCCCAACACAACAAACACCACCACAATTTAGCCCAAGTCATTCTGATCCATTAATTTCTAGCCCACCTCATACACAATCACCACCACCATCCATTTTCCAAACTCACACCACAGAACAACCTGAGTTTGAACATTTTTCTACATCATCACCCACAACACCACTCACTAACACATACCTGTTCCAGAGAAATTTGGACTTAATGTTGGAGAATGCTGAGTTGAGAAGAAGAAATGTGGAGGTGAAAAATGAAAATGTGATGCTGTTAGAGAAGTTGGCACAAGCAGACTTGAGAATTCAAGCCCTGGTGCAGGAGGTTGAGAAGACCTCAACTGCCCTAAAACAGGGGGTGAATGAATCTATGCCAACTATCTCAGGTGTGAATATTAAAGATACGGCAACAGTTGTGGAGACTGCTGATAGTTTGAAGTTGATTATGATTGATTATGATGATGGAGAGGAAAGTAGTGAAGAGAGGAGGATTGATGATGATGAATATGATGGTGACATATCAGATGTTGGTGAACAAGATTATAATTACAATGAAGAAAGAATTGATAAGGAGAATATTGAGAGAGAAAATGAGACTGAAATGACAAATGTTGAGAAGAGTGTAGAGAATATGATTGGAGTTGAGACAACTGAAGTGTTAAATGAAGGAGATACTACTGTTGAGGAGCCCATCACTCAAACTGAACAACCAGAAAGCTCCAAGAGGGCAGAGTATGATCCTGAGCTAGAAGCATGAGAAAAGAAGATTGATGACTATGTACAGTCAGAGGATGAAGAGGATGTAAGGAGGAGGATTGAGAAAAGTAAGGCAAAAATCAGTGTAGAAGAGCCTGTTGAGGCATATTCAGAAAAAGATGTGTTGTTTACAGATGATGATACTGCTGATGCTAATGCTCTGAGAGAACAGAACATCTTAAGAGAAACAAGGGATAGGGAAATTCTAGCCCAGTCCATGACTCCTGAAGAAATTGTAGAACAGGAGATCTTGATCAAACAAGCCAAACTTGCAAAAGAAATTTCTGATGATGTGGCTGATCAAGAAGTAATTGAAGCCTTGATTAAGCTGAGAGAGCAAGAGGAGGCTGAAAAATCATTGGGTATGGTGGTTAGCAAGTTTCAATCTGAAAGTCAACAATCAGAAACTGCTGAACCAACCAATCTGAATACTGGTCTGATTATTGAAGAAGAAATTGGTGAGTCCATTGCTTCAGTGGCTGCCAAGAAATGGACTTAGCAAGTAAAAGAATATCTGAAGAAGAATCCTACTGACAGCTGGTCAGAAAGGGTGAATGTTCCTGAGCCTCATAAAACACTTAACTAGAAAAGAGAAAGACTTTCTAAACTTCATGAAGAATTTGCTGAAAAGGTCAATAGGTTTGCCAAGACCTACATGAGGAGAAAGAGGACATATGAGCAGCCTGAGCATGAAAAAGCTGCTAAGAGGGGCAAGTGGGATGATAAGAACAAGTATTTTGTTGAAACACCAGAAGATGAAGCTAGTCCTATAAGGGTTGTCCCACTACAAACCTTGCAACCAGGTGAAAAAGTTCAAGGTGTCCCTGATGTACCAATCAGAAGTGAACCAGATCATCCACCCTCTGATGAACCAAAGACTGATGCTATGAATGACTTAACTGAAGGAGAGGATGAGTCTGAGGATTCGCATGATGATGATGTTGACCCTGAGAATGGTGAAGGGAAAGGAGGGGAAGCTGTTAATGTTGAGTCCCCACATGTTGAAATGACTGATGAACAGAGGACTAACATTGAACAGAGTTTGATGGAAGCAAACTTGAATTATCCTTTGGTAAGAAAGTTGAAGGCTATTGGTGTAAGCTTTGAGAGCATTGCTAAACTGAATGATGATGAACTGAAAAAGAGACTGGATGAAGAAAATGATAAAATTAAAAGAGTCATTCAACAAAAGAATAGAGATGATCAAAAATTTAGAGAATACTTGAGAAGAAATGGTTATTCAGAAAAAGATCTCACACATTACAGATTTAGCAAGCTTCAAGATCTGTATAACTATGAAAGAGAGAATGTGATTGAGAAATGTGTTAAAGAGAATGAGAAACTTGAAAAGATTGAAATTCTGAAGAAAAAGTTTGGAGGAATGTGTGGATACCTGCTGGAGAGAGGTATGAAGCCTGAAATTGTTGAGCATCTGTCAAGAGAATCAGGGGTAGACCAGTATAATAAATTGAAGAGAAAAGAAAAGCTGAAAAGAGCTCAAACTGAAAGGTCTACCAAACAGGCTGAAGAAACTGATGAACCTCATGCTAAGAAAAGAAGAATTCAAACCTTGAGGGAGAAGACAAAAGAAAAAGTAAGATCAGTTGAAACCCCTACTCCTCAAGAAGTAAAGCCTGAACCTGAGGATGAACCATTTGTTCCTTGGGAGAATGAAGAGATAATCAACATTCTGAGGAACATAATGATCAATCAAAGAGGAATGAGTGAAGCAGACTTTAATGTCTTGGAAAAGGAGGATCTGAAAAACCTTTTCTATCTTCAAAAGACTGAATGGGAAAAAGCTTTAAGAGAAGGTGAGAACCCAAGATACTATGCAGATGGAAGATTTGTACCTGCTGGGTTGGCAAAAACTCCTGGAATGACAAAAATGTTACTAGAACTTAAAGAACATGGAGTAGATGTTGTTGAACTTGCCAATCTTCCAACTGAAATGGTAGAGGCCATCTACATAAAGTTTTTCAACTTAAGGCCTGGGAAACCAAAGAAGTCTATTCCTTTCAGGCCTCCAATTTCAAGAAGATTTCCACAATGTGGAAGAGGTCAAGGAGGAAGAGGTGAATCAAGCAGTTCTGCACAACAAAGAACAAGACCACAATCTGATGTGGATCTACCAAGAGAACTGTACTTTGACTCTGTTACTGATTCATTGAAGGTGATTATGGAGAGCAGACAACTGAGAGAGATTGTTGTCAGGAGTGATCTCTATGAATACACTCAGGAACAACTAGAAAGAATGGCCAAACTCAACTTGTATGATTACCGAAACAGAAGTAGGATGGCTGGAAGGCAGATGAATAATCTGTCAAAGTTTTTACTGGATGAAGCTGAGAAGGGGTTCTCATTCTTAAAAGAAAAGAGAAGCTGGAGAATGATTCAGCTTCACAAGTCAAAAGGACAGAAAAATTGAAGAGAATGGACATTGCTGAAAGAGACTTTGTGATAAATGTCAAAGATAGGAATCCCCTATCAAATATGAACACATGCATAAGTCTAGAAAGAAGAATGACACGGCCCAACTACACAGTGCAAAGGAATGGTATCATTGCTGAACTAGAATACAAAGAAAATGCCGGTCACTATGTACTGAAAAATTCTAATGGAAAAGTTCTTGCCATAATCAAGAAAGATGCAGATTTGACCTACTTGCATAATGAAGACTTGATGGATATAAGAGATTTGGTGATTCCAGAAGTGTTGGGACTTATATTTTAGACCGATGCATCGAATTAATTTGTGGGTGAAAAATATATTATTTTGGTCTCAACCAAGGGTGGATGGCTTGAAGACCAAGTCATGCTAGACTAGTATAAATAGATGTTTTTATTCATTTGTCTAGTATGAGTGACTGTATTGTGTATGTGTGAGATTTAGGGTTTTATCCCTTTGAGAGAGTCTCCGCCTCCAGGATGAGCTCTCCTGGTGGCGGCTGATATTTCTTAATCGATTGTATGTATGAATGTATGTATGAGTGTTTCATCTTAGTGAGAATCATTCGGCTAATATTTCATACTACCATTTCTATCTTTTGTGTTTTGATTACAATTGTTCATCCTACTTTATTGTTGATTGTTAATCAAATCAGGCTCTCTCCCAATACACCTCATCCGTCCAAATATCTTTCAAGAGTGAATACGAGTGAGATTCGATCCTAACCCTAGACCCGAGCTCCACTGTCGTTAATAACACCGAATATTCACACTTCCGCACCGGGGCTCAGACTTGTCAAGAAGGGCACATTCACTACCAAATTCTCAATATCTTTAGGGAAAGAGCTGCATCAGTAATAGCAAAGAGAAGACAAGCTGCCTACAATGAGTGGAAAAGACAAAATTCCTAGAATAGGCTTTCTTATGTAATGTCTACGGACAGTTTTTGAATATGTAATTTGTTTATGTTATTTGAATATGTAATTTGACTTTTGATTTGATGTGTATTTTGACTAAGTGTAAGTAACTGTAGAAATGTTTTGGGTCAGCTGAGGTGTTCCAATCTAGGGGGAGATTGTTGAGTCAAACAATTGACCTAAGGGGGAGATTGTTGAGTCAAAGATTCGACCAAAATGAAGTATATGGAAGATTGGAATCTTCTCAACCTCCTCAGAATTCGCTAAGTATGGATCCGGGCACACCTTAGACTTCCAAGCAAGCTTTTACTTAGCCGGGTACGATATTTTGTCTATCGGGCAAGGTTTACTTAAAGTAGTCTTCTTTAGTGGATATCCGAGCAGGGTTTGTGTGACACCCGGTAATTTCCCAATCCCATAAACCAAGTAATCAACCTAATTATTAGGTGATTGAGAATATTATGCGCGCCATGTTACGATCAGCGCGGGCATATGTTATATGCGCCATGCGCGGATGCGATGCATGTTACGATCAGCGCGGGCATATGTTATATGCGCCATGCGCGGATGCGATGCATGTTATGATCAGCGCGGGCATATGTTATATGCGCCATGCGCGGATGCTATGCATGTTATGATCAGCGCGGGCATATGTTATATGCGCCACGCGCACAGGTTTTTGTTGTGTTTTCATGACAACTTAATTTTATGTCTAATGGGTTGCATACCTCTTCAATGATCAATAAGTAAAACTATGTTCAAACAATATCCTAATTTCCTAATTAAGACCCAAATCATTTATGCGCGCGCGGAAAAAAGGAACATTGAGAGCTAGTTTGTTTGAAGCTCCAAGATGGAATTGACTTCAACATAACTGATCACTATGTTGAAATACCAAGACCTCATGGAGAATCTACAAATGAAACTCAACGTCCCTGACTACGAGAAGGTTACGCACCTACCCGCATCAAATAAAAAGGAATTATGTGCGACACCTGCGGGAAGAATCCCCGCGGGACACCTTAAAACTAAACCCTTTACGCATGAACGTCTGCACAGAAACCAACCACCTTTTCGCTTAAATCCAAAAGTTCACCCTGTTAATAAACTCTGAGAACGCTGGTTCCAGCAGAGCCAGATGGACTCGTAGGATTCCTTATAAGGACGCCTGCGCAGTGATACGCGCAGGATTCGCTACAAGGACGCTTGCGCGAAGACCAACTGGAGCCGCCGGACCCACAACGTTCAAAGAAATGGCCTACACGCAGAAGGCTACACGCACAAAACACTTAGTCTTCTTCAGATGTAAGGGGATTACCCCCGCCCAGAAAGAACCAGTTGCGTGTTTCAGAGATTTTTACCTTTTGACTGCACACTGACAACAGTACCAGGAAAAGTATACTGTAACACGAAATGTCAGCTGTCAGCCGCACCTACTCTCACCAACCACAGTCCTGCATGTACTGTCAAATCCATCAGAATCTTTATAACCACTCCCTAGGACCATCACCCCCATCCCTAAAATAAATAATAATAAACCCCATACCTTGTCATCATTACACCCAATATAATAAGATCTCAATCCCCTAAATCCAGGGATTGTGTTCCCTTGAATTCGCCTATAAATAAGTATCAATTCTTGAATAAAAATATCACACAAACACACTCCAAACTCCTCTCTTAAACCTGTAATTCTGCACTAACCATCTCCCAAGCATCCATCGCTAGGTAAGCCGAAACTTTAGTCTTGAGATTTACTTTTCTGACCAGCCCTTATATTCTTCGATTACTTGGTCTTAATACACATATTTCTTGTTATTTAAACATATTCTAGATTTCCAATTTCGAGGCTAACATTAGGAAACCTGAATCTCGTTTAATCTCTCTCTAAACCATCACTTAACAAGAATCACAGGTGAGTCTCACAGCCCCTATTTTCACTGTTTTTAAACTGTTTTCGGGGCGAGGGACACGTGATTAAATTATGTTTTATCATGGTATATTTACAAGCAATGCAAACGATTATCTGTTCATGATGTTTATCTTGGTTTTCAATGTGAGTGCGCAAGATTTAGAAAGTGATCACTTCGTCAATGGAACTCTAAGGGTAGTGACTACTGTGTTTGATCAACCCGCTCGTAGGGGTCGCACCTCTTTGCATAGACGAGTGCCTAGTATGGTCATGGGGTAGTACTACTGGTTGTAAAACCCGCTCGTAGGGGTCGCACCTCTTTGCATGGACGAGCGCCTAGTTTTCCGAGCACAACGTCCGCGCGTAACCCGCGGGACGGTATTGTTTTAGCTCGTAGTGGCAGCGCCACTTTGCATGGACGAGCACGGTTTTCAGAAATGTCCGCGCGTAACCCGCGGGACGGTTTTATCAAGCATATGTTTTAATGATGTTATCAGAAATATGTTTCAATATGGTTTTATCAAGGATATGATGCAATACGATTTATCAAGTCACCAAAACTTGTGAACTCACTCAGTTTATACTGATTCAAATGTTTTTACGTGTCTTTCAGGTGATAATTAGTAGCGCAAGGAGTCACACATAGAGCACTTCACGCAGAACATCTATAAAATGGTTTTTGGAAGATTTTAGTTCTATCCCTTCCACACGCGTGGTTGTTCCCGCCGTGTAAGGGGATATGGCGCGGAAATCTTCAACGTTTTTCATGTGTGGATGTTTTTATATGTAATTCTAAACAATGTAATGTATTTTGTACTAGACATTTCATGCGCAATGGAAAATTTATTTGAATGTTTGCAATGACCCGTGCTTGATTATCAATTCCCACTCGCGCGCACCCGGCTGTTTCCGCCGTTAGGGCCGGGTGTGACAGATTGGTATCAGAGCACTGGTTATAGCGAACTAGGAAAGAAGTTTTAACCTAGACTATAACCGTAGGGGAATCGCATGAAATATTTTGCAAAGAAAATATTTTCAAAAGAAAAACCACACACACACTTAGGAACACGGGTCACACAATGTCTAGTGAACACTAAGGATAAGAACATTATGTGCTCAGGGTACATGCGCTAAGTTTGATATATTTTCGTTCTCTTTTAAGAAAAACGAGAATGCCTCCAACCAGAGCCAAGGGAATTACCATGACACCCGAGGAACTCGCAGAAATAATCGCACAGGCGATCGCAACGCATGAGGCCAGCAAGGCCGAAATTCAGAGTCTACAGCAGGAATTTTGGAACCACACCATGATAGGAACTGATATCGACGCCTACAACAACCGATTCAACGAACTTTGCCAGATGGTGCCGGATATGGCGAACACGGAGGAGAAAAAGATAGAGAGGTATATCTTTGGGTTACCCCATGTTATCAGAGTTCCGCTCAATGCCGCAGCGCCTCCAACCTTTGATGAGGCAGTGGCGCGGGCCATCACTCTTACAAGAGATACGGTCCGTGCGGGCATGTTGACCTCGCGCGGGAACGAGCAGCGAACCTCTGACCCCAAGAGAAAATGGAACTCTCACCACCGAGGGTCCGACTCCAAGCAACCACCATTCAAGAAACAGGAGAGCGTAAGGGCTTACGCGATACAAGCCCTGGAGCCATCACGAAAAGGGTACAATGGGCCTCGCCCATGGTGCAGCAGATGCAAGTATCACCACGAGGGTGAATGCGCAAGCATCGTATGCGCCAAATGTAGCAGACCAGGGCACAAGGCGATAAACTGCCATAAGGAAGCTGGAGCAAACGACAACTGCTACGCATGCGGGAAGCCAGGACATTTCAGTCGGGATTGCCCGCAAAAGAGAAACCAAGCTCGCGGGAGAGCCTTTGTGATCGGCGCGGGCGAAGCAAAAGAAGAACCGAATGTGGTAACCGGTACGTTTCTACTTAACGACCATTTTGCATCTGTCTTATTTGATACTGGCGCTGACCTAAGTTTCATATCCACTGAGTTTAAAAACTCCCTGGGCCTAGCAACCAGTAGGCTAGACACGCCTTATACTATAGAAATAGCCAATGGTAGGCAGATACGCGCGAACGAGAGGACTGAGCAATGTGTATTGGTCATGGGAGGTCACGGATTCAATATTAACTTATTGCCAATAGACTTGGGAAGCTTTGACATTGTGGTAGGCATGGATTGGTTAGTCGAGAACCACGCGGAAGTTATTTGCCATGAGAAGCAGGTTCGGATCCCACTGTTGAGCGGAGAAACCATGGTAATTCAAGGGGAAAGAAGTGGAGTTGCGACAAAACTCATTTCGTGTCTAAAGGCGCGCAAGTGCCTGAGGAAAGGATGCTACGCCTTCCTGGCGCACGTAGTAGAGAAGAAAGGAGATGAACGAAAGATTGAAGACTTACCAGTGGTGCGCGAATTCCAGGAAGTTTTCCCTGAAGATCTGCCCGGATTACCGCCACCGCGACAAGTTGAGTTTCGAATCGACTTGGTTCCAGGAGCTGCACCAGTAGCTCGAGCACCCTATCGACTAGCTCCATCCGAGATGCAAGAGCTATCCAATCTGTTGCAGGAACTATTGGATAAGGGCTTCATACGCCCAAGCTTTTCACCCTGGGGAGCTCCAGTGCTTTTCGTAAAGAAGAAGGATGGTTCATTTAGAATGTGTATTGACTACAGGGAACTGAACAAGCTGACAGTCAAGAATCGGTACCCCTTACCAAGGATTGACGACTTATTTGATCAGTTGCAGGGATCCAGTTATTACTCGAAGATAGATCTACGGTCAGGTTACCACCAACTTAGGGTCCATGAGGAAGACGTGCCGAAGACAGCCTTCCGAACTAGATACGGCCATTATGAGTTCTTAGTGATGCCTTTCGGGCTAACTAATGCGCCGGCTGTATTCATGGATCTGATGAACCGTGTGTGCAAACCATACTTGGATAAGTTTGTGATTGTATTTATAGATGATATTCTGGTTTACTCCCGAACCAGAGCTGAGCATGAACAACATCTGAGACTAATTTTGGAAATGCTGAAGGAAGAAAAGTTGTATGCAAAGTTTTCTAAATGTGAGTTTTGGCTTAGAGAGGTTCACTTTCTCGGTCACGTTGTAAACGAGAAAGGAATACACGTCGATCCTTCCAAGGTCAAAGCCATCGAGAATTGGGAAGCGCCAAAAACACCAACTGAGGTGAGGCAATTCCTAGGACTAGCTGGCTACTATCGACGTTTCATTGAGAACTTCTCCAAGATAGCTTTACCTCTGACTGCGCTAACTCAGAAAGATAAGAAGTTTGATTGGGGCGAAAACCAGGAAGCAGCGTTTCAAATGTTAAAGCAAAAGTTATGTAGTGCGCCAATTTTGTCGCTACCCGAGGGGACGGACGACATCGTCGTCTACTGCGACGCTTCACATCAAGGACTCGGATGTGTCTTTATGCAGAGAAACAAAGTCATAGCGTATGCCTCTCGTCAACTCAAGGTCAATGAAAGGAATTATACAACGCATGATCTGGAACTTGGAGCAGTTGTTTTCGCGCTAAAGATTTGGCGCCATTATCTTTATGGCACAAAGTGTTTAATTTTTACGGATCACAAGAGCCTTCAACATATATTTGATCAAAAGGATTTAAACATGAGGCAACGAAGATGGGTTGAATTATTGAATGATTATGATTGTGAAATAAAGTATCATCCTGGAAAGGCGAATGTGGTAGCAGACGCTTTAAGTAGGAAAGAGCGAGCAAAGACGCTACGAGTTAAGGCTCTAAGATTGACCATTCGCGCAGACCTCACTACCCGCATCCGAGAAGCTCAACAAGAAGCCTTGAAATCAGAGTCTGTCAAGAACGAATTCCTTGGGGGTATGATTAAGAATTTGGAGCTCAAAGAGAACGATACTCGATATTTTGCTAACCGCATATGGGTCCCTCTCAAAGGAGGATTGCGCGAGCAAGTGTTAAACGAAGCTCACAAAACGCGGTATTCCGTACATCCTGGCGCAGACAAGATGTACCAAGATGTTAAAGCGCTGTATTGGTGGCCCAATCTTAAGGGCGACATCGCGACGTATGTCAGTAAGTGCCTGACGTGTTCGAAGGTGAAGGCTGAATACCAGAAACCGTCGGGGTTGCTTCAACAGCCAGAAATTCCCATGTGGAAGTGGGAACAAATCTCCATGGACTTCATTACCAAACTGCCAAGGACACCTGGGGGTTACAACGCGATTTGGGTTATTGTAGACCGGCTAACTAAGTCAGCACACTTCCTGCCGATCAAGGAAACCGATAAGATGGAAAAGTTAGCCCGATTGTATATTCGAGAAGTAGTTTCAAAACACGGAGTTCCAGTATCCATCATTTCTGATAGAGATAGTCGTTTCACCTCAAGATTTTGGAGATCGTTACAAGGGGCTCTAGGTACTCGTCTTGACATGAGTACGGCTTATCATCCCCAAACGGATGGACAAAGCGAGCGAACCATTCAAACATTAGAAGATATGTTGCGCGCGTGCGCAATCGATTTCGGGGGTAGCTGGGATACTCATCTCCCATTGGTTGAATTTTCATACAATAACAGTTATCACACAAGCCTCAAGGCTGCGCCATTCGAAGCCTTGTATGGGCGCAAGTGTAGGTCCCCACTGTGTTGGGCTGAAGTGGGTGACAAGCAAATGACTGGTCCAGAATTGATCCAAGAAACGACGGACAAAATTTTCCAGATACGGGATCGCCTTAAGGCAGCGCGCGACAGACAGAAAAGCTATGCAGATGTGAGAAGAAAACCATTGGAATTTCAAGTGGGGGATAGAGTACTTTTGAAAGTCTCTCCATGGAAGGGAGTCCCCCGTTTCGGCAAGCGAGGAAAGTTAAATCCGCGATACATCGGACCATTTGAGATCCTGGGAAGGATCGGTCCAGTTGCTTATAAACTCCATTTACCCGCCGAACTTAGTGGAGTTCACGACACGTTTCATGTATCCAACCTCAAGAAGTGCTTATCTGATGAAACGTTAATTTTACCATTGGACGAGATTCATATCGACAAACAGCTACACTTCGTGGAAGAGCCTATAGCAGTAACCGATTGGAAAGAACAAAAGTTGCGAAGAAGCCGAATCAAGTTAGTAAAGGTTCAATGGAACTCAAAGCGTGGACCAGAATTCACTTGGGAAAGAGAAGACCAAATGCGCAAAAAGTACCCATACCTCTTCCAAAGAATAGCTCCTACCAGCGACACCTCCTAATTTCGGGACGAAATTCTCCTAACAGGGGGAGAATGTGACACCCGGTAATTTCCCAATCCCATAAACCAAGTAATCAACCTAATTATTAGGTGATTGAGAATATTATGCGCGCCATGTTACGATCAGCACGGGCATATGTTATATGCGCCATGCGCGGATGCGATGCATGTTACGATCAGCGCGGGCATATGTTATATGCGCCATGCGCGGATGCGATGCATGTTATGATCAGCGCGGGCATATGTTATATGCGCCATGCGCGGATGCGATTCATGTTATGATCAGCGCGGGCATATGTTATATGCGCCATGCGCGGATGCGATGCATGTTATGATCAGCGCGGGCATATGTTATATGCGCCACGCGCACAGGTTTTTGTTGTGTTTTCATGACAACTTAATTTTATGTCTAATGGGTTGCATACCTCTTCAATGATCAATAAGTAAAACTATGTTCAAACAATATCCTAATTTCCTAATTAAGACCCAAATCATTTATGCGCGCGCGGAAAAAGGGAACATTGAGAGCTAGTTTGTTTGAAGCTCCAAGATGGAATTGACTTCAACATAACTGATCACTATGTTGAAATACCAAGACCTCATGGAGAATCTACAAATGAAACTCAACGTCCCTGACTACGAGAAGGTTACGCACCTACCCGCATCAAATAAAAAGGAGTTATGTGCGACACCTGCGGGAAGAATCCCCGCGGGACACCTTAAAACTAAACCCTTTACGCATGAACGTCTGCACAGAAACCAACCACCTTTTCGCTTAAATCCAAAAGTTCACCCTGTTAATAAACTCTGAGAACGCTGGTTCCAGCAGAGCCAGATGGACTCGCAGGATTCCTTATAAGGACGCCTGCGCAGTGATACGCGCAGGATTCGCTACAAGGACGCTTGCGCGAAGACCAACTGGAGCCGCCGGACCCACAACGTTCAAAGAAATGGCCTACACGCAGAAGGCTACACGCACAAAACACTTAGTCTTCTTCAGATGTAAGGGGATTACCCCCGCCCAGAAAGAACCAGTTGCGTGTTTCAGAGATTTTTACCTTTTGACTGCACACTGACAACAGTACCAGGAAAAGTATACTGTAACACGAAATGTCAGCTGTCAGCCGCACCTACTCTCACCAACCCCAGTCCTGCATGTACTGTCAAATCCATCAGAATCTTTATAACCACTCCCTAGGACCATCACCCCCATCCCTAAAATAAATAATAATAAACCCCATACCTTGTCATCATTACACCCAATATAATAAGATCTCAATCCCCTAAATCCAGGGATTGTGTTCCCTTGAATTCGCCTATAAATAAGTATCAATTCTTGAATAAAAATATCACACAAACACACTCCAAACTCCTCTCTTAAACCTGTAATTCTGCACTAACCATCTCCCAAGCATCCATCGCTAGGTAAGCCGAAACTTTAGTCTTGAGATTTACTTTTCTGACCAGCCCTTATATTCTTCGATTACTTGGTCTTAATACACATATTTCTTGTTATTTAAACATATTCTAGATTTCCAATTTCGAGGCTAACATCAGGAAACCTGAATCTCGTTTAATCTCTCTCTAAACCATCACTTAACAAGAATCACAGGTGAGTCTCACAGCCCCTATTTTCACTGTTTTTAAACTGTTTTCGGGGCGAGGGACACGTGATTAAATTATGTTTTATCATGGTATATTTACAAGCAATGCAAACGATTATCTATTCATGATGTTTATCTTGGTTTTCAATGTGAGTGCGCAAGATTTAGAAAGTGATCACTTCGTCAATGGAACTCTAAGGGTAGGGACTACTGTGTTTGATCAACCCGCTCGTAGGGGTCGCACCTCTTTGCATAGACGAGTGCCTAGTATGGTCATGGGGTAGTACTACTGGTTGTAAAACCCGCTCGTAGGGGTCGCACCTCTTTGCATGGACGAGCGCCAAGTTTTCCGAGCACAACGTCCGCGCGTAACCCGCGGGACGGTATTGTTTTAGCTCGTAGTGGCAGCGCCACTTTGCATGGACGAGCACGGTTTTCAGAAATGTCCGCGCGTAACCCGCGGGACGGTTTTATCAAGCATATGTTTTAATGATGTTATCAGAAATATGTTTCAATATGGTTTTATCAAGGATATGATGCAATACGATTTATCAAGTCACCAAAACTTGTGAACTCACTCAGTTTATACTGATTCAAATGTTTTTACGTGTCTTTCAGGTGATAATTAGTAGCGCAAGGAGTCACACATAGAGCACTTCACGCAGAACATCTATAAAATGGTTTTTGGAAGATTTTAGTTCTATCCCTTCCACACGCGTGGTTGTTCCCGCCGTGTAAGGGGATATGGCGCGGAAATCTTCAACGTTTTTCATATGTGGATGTTTTTATATGTAATTCTAAACAATGTAATGTATTTTGTACTAGACATTTCATGCGCAATGGAAAATTTATTTGAATGTTTGCAATGACCCGTGCTTGATTATCAATTCCCACTCGCGCGCACCCGGCTGTTTCCGCCGTTAGGGCCGGGTGTGACAGTTTGCAAATTAGTGCATTGCCAGGCAAGGTTCACTAGTTTATGTAAATCCGAGCAGGGTTCACTTTATCAAACAAGTCTGTTCTTCATAGCCAAGTAAGGTTCTCTCCCGAGTAAGCTTTTGGCTAACCAAGTCCATGAGGCCAAGTGATTGGAAGACCGGGAAAGGTATTCTTTAATAATTATGGTCCGAGCAAGCTTGATATATAAATGGAATATCTCTAAGTAACATCGGGCAAGGTTCAACTCAAGCAAGGAACGGTACTCCCGAGTACACTTTGCTAATAAGTTATTGTATAGCAAGGAGTTGATTGGACCATCGAAGAACAAAGTTGCTCGTAAGGGTTTGTCGGGCAAAGTCTGACAAAGTCAAGAAGACTGAAGTCTACCCGGTGAGTATTTTACTTGGTAAAATACTCTTCAAGTAAAGTCTACCCGGAAACTGATCCCGAGCACACTTCTATGTTACCAAGTCTAAGGCAGGCAAAGCACACAGTCTACTCGGAGAAGTTTACTTATCTAGAGCCTACCCGGAAGACTTGTTTTACACTTAGAATATTTTCTATTATGTAATTTGAATATGTATGTACGTTTGGGGTTTCTAGAAGGAATGACAGCTGTCCTAGGTTGGCAGGCCTATAAATAGAATGTTTTAGGGCACGCCGCCAAAAGGGGGACTACGAACAGACACACACACAACACACGGAAAAAGGCATTTATAAGAGAGAATATTGTGTGTGACGGCTGTCTTAGTACGGATAAATATATCGACTATCCACTATGTATGATTGATATTATATAAATGGAAATCTTTTGAGTGAATCTTGTTTGTGTTATCTATCATTGAATACTTATTAAGCAACCGTATGTTTGTTATTGATTCCGCCTTTAACAAACGGATATCTTTCTAAATATAGCAACCCGTCATTAACTCCCTTGTCAACACATCAATCTGTGTGAGTTATGACATGATTAAGTAAGATCCAGCTGAAATCGAGGGACCTGACATAAATAGTTCGGGAAATCGGCAAACCAAGGGCTTTCATCTTCTTATGGCATGACTTCTTGAATGTGCATGAGGACTTCATGTGGAAAATTATCATTGATAATTTCCTTGTGGTGTCCTTCTGAAGTTGGGCCTTCTAAGTGTGAGAGATGGTCTGCGGCTACATTCTCTACTCCTTTCTTGTCCTTGACTTCTATGTCGAATTCTTGGAGAAAGAGAATCCATCGGATAAGTCTAGGTTTGGCAACCTACTTGTTGAAGAGGTATCTTGTGGCGGCATGGTCGGTGTAAACTATGGTTTGGAAAGAACTAGGTAGGAACTAAATTTTTCAAAAGCAAAAACTATTGCTAGTAACTCTTTTTCTGATGTGGTGTAATTTTCTTATGCATCATTAAGAGTTTACTAGCATAGTAAATTGGGTGAAAATGTTTTTTTTTTGCATTGTCCGAGAACGGCTCCAACTGCAAAGTCACTTGCATCGCACATGATCTCGAATTGAAGGGTCCAATCGGGTGAAGTCATGATTGGTGCGTTGACAAGTTTGTCCTTAAATATGTTGAATGATTCAACACATTCTTCAGAGAAGACAAATGATGCGTCTTTCTCCAGAAGTTTGGTCATAGGTCTAGCAATTTTGGAAAAGTCTTTTATGAAGCAGCGATAAAATCCTGCGTGACATAGAAAACTTCTAATGGCTTTGACTGAAGTTGGTGGTGGCAGTTTGGATATGGTTTCTATATTGGTCCTATCAACTTCTAGTCCTGCTTGGGATATCTTATGACCGAGAACAATGTCTTCTTTGACCATAAAGTGACATTTTTCCCAGTTGAGTACTAAGATTACTTCTTCACACCTAGCCAACATTTTGTTTAGATTTTTCAGAAAATGATCGAAGGAGTCTCTAAAGACTGTGAAGTCATCCATGAAAAACTCCATAGAGTGTTCGATCATTTCATGAAAGATGGCCACCATGCAACGTTGGAAGGTGGCTGGAGCATTACATAGTCCAAATGGCATTCTTCGGTAGGCAAAGGTGCCATACGGACATGTAAAAGTGGTCTTCTCCTGATCTTCAGGAGTAATGAGACTTTGAAAGTATCCGGAGAATCCATCAAGAAAGCAATAGAACATTTTTTCCAGATAGACGTTCAAGCATTTGGTCGATAAAAGGAAGTGAAAAATGATCTTTTCTTGTGGCGTCATTAATCTTCCGGTAGTCAATGCAAACTCGCCAGCCTGTGATGGTCCTCATTGGTATTAGCCTGTCATTCTTGTTCATTACAACTGTCATTCCTCCCTTCTTGGGTACTACTTGAACTGGACTAACCCAAGGTGAATCTGAGATTGGGTAGATTAATCCAACATCAAGGAGCTTGATGAACTCTTTCTTAACCACATCTTGCATGTTGGGATTGAGACTTTGATGTTGGACCACGGGTTTGTATTCTTCCTCCATGAGAATTTTGTGAGTACAAAAAGAGGGACTGATACCCTTGATATCCATGATCTTCCATGCGATAGCCTTCTTACGGTTCTTAAGAACCTTAAGAAGTTCGTATTTCTCTTCTTTAGAAAGGTGAGATGAAATAATTGTTGGGAGTTGAGAGTCTTTTTTTAGAAATGCGCATTCGAGATGGTTTGGTAGTTATTTTAACTCTAAAGCTGGTGGTTTTTCGATTGATGGTTTTGATTTTTCATTGCATTCAGTGATCTCATATACTACTTCTGATGCTTCCTGATAGTTATTGACAGCATTGAGATTATCGTTTTCTAAAATGGGTTTGGTAATAGTGTCAGTTAAGATCTGTGTTTCTAATGAGGTATTAAGGGAAGATTTCCGCACATAGCAACTCACGATAGAATCGATGGTGTCAACACAGTATAATGTGTCATCGTGATGTTGCATAGATTTTCCTATGTCAAAAGTGATAGCCTCGGTATTGACCCTGAGAGTGAGTTTGTCGGTGCAAACATCAATGATAGCCTTTGCAGTGGCTAAAAAGGGTCTTCCTAAGATCAGAGGTACACTTTTTTTCTTCCTCCATATCTAGAATTGCAAAATCTACTGGGAAAACAAATTTGTCAATTTTGACAAGCATGTTTTCAACAATGCCCCGGGGATATTTGATGGATCAGTCAGCTAACTGAATGCTCATGCGGGTGGGCTTGGTTCTCCTATCCCTAGTTTTGCAAAAATACTACCTCCTAGGTCAGCTAGGGCATTGCTAACAGACAAATTTCCTATGAGACAAGGGATAGTAAAGCTCCCTGGATCGGTAATTTTCGGCGACAGCTTGTTTTGGAGGACAGCTGAACATTCTTCACTCAGTGTGACATGTGAGAGCTCCTCAGCTTCCTTTTGTTTTTCGGCACTTCTTTGAGAAACTTTGCGTATTTCGGCATTTGAGCAATGGCTTTAACGAAAGGGATGTTGATGTGGAGTTGCTTTAAGAGTTCTAAAAACTTCCCGTACTGAGCTTCCAATCTCTCCTGTTTCAGCCGTCCAGGGTATGGAATAGGCGTGACATAAGTTCGGATGGGTTCCTTAGGTAGTACTGGTTCCTTGATTACGTGAAGATTCTATCTTCGTAGGATTAAGGCATGACTAATCAGAGTTTAGTTAGAGGAGGTCATATCGAGGGTGTGGTGGTGGCTAACCATAATGGACTAGAATCGTTAGGAGGATTCACCAATGTTAGATATTGATAATCATGAGGAGTTGAGTTAGTTTTCGGGTAAGCCGTTGTGGATGAGATTTATCGTGTTGTGAGTAATATGATGCCTGAAATGATTGCTGAGGCTGCGAAGGTGTTGAACGTTTCTGATAGAAATAAGGATAAAAGGATAATAAAGGTATATAACTTAAGCCCATGGACCTTAGGCACATCTTCTCCTTAAATCCATGATTAATTCCATCTATTTTAGCCTGCCATCATTTTATCATTATTATTATGTTATATTATTTATCTACTGACTCAAATTAATTCTTACAACATTAATAATATTTTAATATTATTCATAGAAAATTCGGGATGTTACAGTCATACAAAGTCTACTGCAATCATCATCGTTATAACAATGAGGAACCTTGTTGGTAATTTTAGTGCTATCAACGTGTATTTTAGTATATTGGATTAACTTGGTGATCGAGTATATAACGTTAGAGATTAAACGAGTTGGATGACGCGGGGGTGCGGACTTGATTTAATTTTAAATGTTATTTGGTCTTTCTTATTAAAATAATAACTTATGTGGTGGGCTACTAATTAATTGGGTTTTATGTCAAAAACCAATTCATTAATCTTATTTAAGTTTTTGGAGGCCATACTCGTAGGAGATAATCGATCGATCAGGATAGAGAATAGAACGGTTACCGTCTGTTCTTGAAAGAATTCACAACAACATACAAATCCAATTCCAGTAACAAGAGAAATCTATGTCTTATCAGATAAATCAATCATGTGTAACCGACAAAATAGGTTTATCTAAAAGTTCTCATACGATTCAGAGATTAATCCAAGCTACTTATTAGTCAAGAAGATTGAAATCAAGATCACAAGTTTATATATTTGATCAAACTCATCACCCAAGTACAAAATATAAACAACAAACCTCACGTGTGATGAGGATGGAACCAATGTTATTATATCGTGCTTGCGATGTCTGGGGCCACCATTGATCATGTCCTAGCCAAAACACATTGTAGCTGCAAACCTGCTATACATATTTAATTATTTATAATTTTATTTGATCGGAGTTTAAAACTTCATGAATTGCATGCATAGCATGAGATACAAATATTATACCAGATATGAAATCAATAATTTATGTCTAAAAACTACATATTAAACAAGCTCTTTTCATGTTTAACAACGTTGACGTTGTGTTCCCGAGTCTCATTTAACAAAAGGAGGGGGGAAAAGAGGAAAAAATGAAAAAAAAAAAAAAAAAAAACTTGTTCTAGAGATTTTTTTATGAAGCGAAGGGGAGGAGAAAGCATGAAAAATGCTGGAAAATTTGAGCATATGTTTATCCTCCTAAATTAGAGAGATTATGAGAGAAAATATTTATATTTAATAATAGCTTCCTATCAATTCCTAAATTACCCTAATATCTAACTCCCTATTATGGCTTACTTAAAGAATATAATAGGAAAATTGTATCTTTCTTTTTTTCCTCTTAACTCAGGAACACCTAAAATGTTTAATTCCTTTCTTTTACATTAAACTAAGGAATGCGGAACGAAATAAAATCACACATTTTCCTTCTGTCTTAATTCCCCTTCCTTTTACTCCCCTCGTTAAATGAGACTCGGGAACACAATATGAAAGAAGGATAATTCTTCCGTTCATTCATTGATCACAATATGTGGTGTGTGTGTGTGTGTGGTTGGTATCATTTAAAAACTCTAAAAAGGTAAATAACTCTTAACAACCAAACATTTTTTTATCTTTTTTATATAATAGCAATATTTAAGAGTACTATTATCATATTTTATATAAAATAATGTATTACATATACTAATCACAAGTTTACATATGTGTAAAATTTATGTACTAACAAATTTACATATGTGTAAAAAAACTTATTCAAAATTCTAATCATAAATATATATATATATATATATATATATATATATATATATATATATATATGTATATATATAATATGATAAAACTATACTCAAATAACACTAGCATACAAAATGACTTATAAAAAACATTAGTTTTCAAAGGTTCCTTTAAGTTCTTAAATAATTTAAGAGTTTTGTAATAATAATAATATATATATATATATAGGGGAGGGTTATCCTAAAAATAAGTAGTTTTCTAGGAAGACTAGGAATAAATCATAGCCATTGGATCATGTTAATCAATGGTTGAGATTTAAAATTACCAATAACCGACATAGTTTCCTAGAATTGTTCTTTCACCATCATTTGTAATTCCAAATGTCAAAATTTCGTTGGTTCTTACCATTCTTAGGAAACTCCTTATTCTTATTTGAACCATTTTCTATATATATATAGGGGAGGGTTATCCTAAAAATAAGTAGTTTCCTAGGAAGACTAGGAATAAATCATAGCCATTGGATCATGTTGATCAATGGTTGAGATTTAAAATTACCAAAAACCGACATAGTTTCCTAGAATTACTCTTTAATCACTATAACCGACATAGTTTCTTAGATTTATTTTTTCACCATAGTTTGTAATGCCAAATGTCAAAAATTTGTTAGTTCTTACCATTCCTAGGAAACTCCTTATTCTTATTTGAACTCTTATATATATATATATATATATATATATATATATATATATATATATATATATATATATATATATATATATATATATATATATATATATATATATATATATATATATATATAAGAGTTCAAATAAGAATAAGGAGTTTCCTAGAAATGGTAAGAACTAACAAATTTTTGACATTTGGCATTACAAACTATGGTGAAAAAATAAATCATATATATATATAGGGTAGGTTTCCTTTAAGAACTCTATTTTTGTTAAGAAATTTGAGAACTCATATGGACCAATCACTATTTTTCATGCTTAAGACTTTAATTTTAAATGAAAAGGGTATGATGGTAAAAGTATTAAATATTTCTCTCTCTAGCACACTAACTAATTTATTCTCCTTTCTCTCTCATATTTTATATTTTTTACACTAACGTTTAAGGATTAAATTGTCATTGAATTTGATAATCTATTTATTGAACCGATAATGTATTCTATATTTACGTTAATTAACTTATAAAATTTATATTATCATCAGAACTTTAAAATATTTACACATATGTTAAAATCAAACTGATCATAAATATTATCATTCATTTCTTCAAAATTAGATTTTACACATAACGCACATTCAGAAATTATAGGTGTTATGCATAAAGGTTCAAAATTTTAGATGTTCACGTATATTTACACACATGTGTAAATAATAAAAAAATAATACTTTGTACTGTTGTGTGTTTGAGAAATCTAAATTGACAAAACATAATTATAATTTACATCTACAATAATGTTCACGTGGATGCAACCAAAATAGATGTTTACACATATAATTTAATGTTATCTAAAAAAAACTTAATAGCTTTTCCCAATTCACATGCACTTTCTCTTTATTTTACAACTGCAAAGGTACTTTCTCGTTGATCTTCAATTATTCCCAAAGTGATACGAGTGACTCAAACTCTCAAATGGATAAAAACCTGAAAACTACAAATACAAAAACTATCATGAAAGCTAGAAAAAAAACTATGATACACATCAAAATAAATAATAAAATAACCTTTAACTGAAACAATGAACAGTTAGTTCTACATGAAACCTTGCATATGTGTAAATTAACTTTTTACATATGTGTATATCCAATTTGCATGTGTAAATTAACTTTTTTTACTATTTACGTATGTGTAAATTAACTTTTTACATATATGTATATCCAATTTGCGTGTGTAAATTAACTTTTTTTTGCTATTTACGTACGTGTAAATTAACTTTTTACATATATGTATATCCTGGTTCATATTATTTAAAAACCCAACCTAGGTTATCAAAATAGTAAACACAAATTCAAATAACTCGAACTCAAAAGTTATCACACTTCATTTTGATTATTCAAAGTAAAATTTTTAAATATTTATACGTTTGACCACTCTATTGTATATGTTTTAAATGAGGTATTAAATTCAATTAAAAGGCTAGCCTCTACTATTCATCTTCTTTATAACGAAACTACCAAAATTAATATACATCAACCAATGACCCAATATGAGGCTCAAATTCTACAATGACTGATTCAAAAAAATGACACACACACACTATGACTAATATGTTAAAATAGAGTAATGATTTTGGATCACCTTACCAAACAATTAGGCAAGACGCTGCAAAATTTGAGTATCGCTGTAACGACTCATATCTAGTTAAAGATGCGAACCTGTGCAGTTACGATGATGACCGATTTTTTTTTCTAATCGGTTCGGTGCATGCAGTCGGAATCAAAACTTCACAATAGTTCTCCTTGTATGCTCACTGGAAAATTCAAAACAACTATAATATAGATTCAATTCAAGGGGAACATGAGAGAATTTGATTCGAGATAGAGAGAGAACACATTAAGTAAGATGTTAATTGGTTAACAGGAAAAATTGGAACGAATAATAAGGGAGGAATACGGTGGTTTTGATTTTTTATTTTTTGATGTTCCTAAATTATCCTTTTACTCAAATTAGATTAGCCCTAAAAGTTCTAGATTATTACTATCATGCCACAATGTATATAAACCATTGATTATATGATTTAAGGGTTGTAATGAGTTCTTAAAGTTCTCATCTTAATTAGAGTTCTTAAATGATACTAACTCTCTCTCTCTCTCTCTCTATATATATATATATATAATGTGGCAGTGAAGGGTAAATTAAGACGGTAGTTTTAAGGGATTTACAAATTTTCAAGCAAATGGTACAAGTATAAAGAAGGACAAAGTAGTCTTTCTAACATAAAAACCCACGTGCATTCCATATTTTTCCAAAATATTTATAAGATTTACCCCTTAACTTTAATTAATTTTTGTAAAATTAAAGAATAGTTACAATTGTAATCCTTCATCTGTTATGTATATATTCTTTATATTTTCACTTTTAACCCAAATTCACCCGCGATTTTTAAACGGTCATAACTTTTTCGTACGTTAATAATTTTTTTTAAAATTTAAACCATAAAAACGAGTATTTAATTATCTTTAATTTGAGTATGATATTGTTATAGTTTTTTTTTTCAGTTAAAAATAACGTTTTACGTATATGTATTTGTGGTTCGGTTTTGATGGTTTTAAATTAAACTGTGAGCCAAACTGTTAATAACGCTTTTGTTATCGAAATTAAAACCGGACCGTTAAAAATTTAACTCAGCAAAACCAAACCATTAGCAATGGTTAGGTTCCGGTTTCGTTTGTACTTCGCTACTAAATTGAGTTTAAAATAAGAAGTATTAATCTACCTACACATATGCACATTATCATTTACCTTAAATTGTATGTGTATAATAAAAAAATATGTATGTACATATTATACATATGCATAATTTAGCTAAACCGAGACGTTTTTTTTATGAAATTGGATGATAAATAAGAATTTTGGTTTTTTTACTTTTTTTGCCTTTTTTTTGTTTTATGAATTTTTTTATTTTTGGGTTTTTTGTGGTCTAAAATGGTTCTCAAAGTTTTCAATTTCAAAATAGTTCTCACGTGATCTCAATCATATATATATATATATATAAGGGTTTGATCAAATACAAATGAAATTAACGTGCTAAACGTGAGAATCAAGTAGAGTAATTATATATACAAGTAAAGTAATTATGTAATTACTCAATGATAGTTAATCCATGATGTAATTACATAATTACTCTGTTTGTTTATATAATTACTCTATCTGATTCTCAAGTTTAGCATGTTAATTTCATTTGTACGTTAACCTTCCTTTCTCTCTCTCTCTCTATATATATAGTGAGAATAATGTTATAATAAGAAGTAATTTTTTTCTAAGAAGTATAGGAAGTGTGTTTTCACCATTAGATCTAATAAAACATACCGCAACTAAAATAAAACACACCACACAATAAACACACTTTTCATATCCACCGTCAGATCATACATATCTAACACACCAGATTACTTCTTACACTTCTTAAGCACACTACACCTCTTATTATACCCTCACCCTATATATAAATATATATATATATATGTATGTATATAGACACACACACAATTGTCTTAACCCTAGGCTATAGTAATTTCAAGTAAAAAAGACAAAGATATTTAAGGCTTCTTGATATTTTTGCTATATATACATATACTAGTTTTTATCTCCCGTATTACGGGGGTTGTTTTATATATTTGTTTAAAATATTTATTTATTTTTTGAATTTTTATTTTTTTTATTGTATGAATGTTAATAATATACTTATGGTCTGATGATAAATTATTTCACAAATAAATGAGATGTTATAACCCGATTTAAAAGCTATATGGGTTTGATGAGACTCAAGACCCGTTTATTATTTTTTACTATTAAATTGGTTTTTAATTATAAATAATATATATACTTTTTAAATAAATCAGATATTAATTTTTAGTATATCCCTACTTTATAGAATTTTTATATCAAATATTTGGTGAGATTTTTTAATTTTTTTTAAATAAATCAGATATTAATTTTTAGTATATCCATACTTTATAGAATTTTTATATCAAATATTTGGTGAGATTAGTTTTTAATTTAATGAGATGTTATAACCCGTTTAAGAAATATCTAAGTTTGATAAGATCCATACCCGTGAATTCGGGTCAAATGCATGAGAAATCTCTATTTAAAAATCAAGCAAACCAGGTGACTCCAAAAAATATGGGGAGCGACCACATCACGACATAGGATTTTTATGGTTTCATTTATATATATATTGTTGTTTTATATTATTCGTTTTTAATATTTATATATTTTTTTGGAGTTTAATTTTATTTATTGTAAGAAAATTTATAATATACTTAGTGTTTGATGATAAAATGGTTTCACAAATAACTAAGATGTGTTATAACATGGTTTAAAAGTTATCTTGGTTTGGTGAGACCCAAGACATGCTTATTTTTTTTACAATAAAATTGTGTCTTAATTATAAATAATATATTTTTAAAAAAAATCATCTAATAATTTTTAGTATATTCTATTTTATAGGATTTTCACATCAATAATTTGGTGAGAATAATTTTTAATTTAATGAGATGTTATAACTCGTTTAAGGAATATTTGGGTTTGGTAAGACCCATACTCGTGAATTTGGGTCAAATGCATGAGAAGCCTTCATTTAAAAATCAAGCAAATCTAGTGAGTCCAAAAAGAGGGGGAGCGACCACATCACGACACGTAAGACTTTTTTGTTTTCGTTTATATATATTATAGATTCTAACAAACCTGTGGTAACAAGTAACAACCATCAAATAATACACACAAGAATCATGATTCCTCTTAATACTCTTCCTATAATTTTCAAGTCACAAAAGGAATGTGAATGATTTGTTGTGACAAGTTCGAAAGGATTTCTATCCATCTATATAATAAAAGAGTGGATTTTCAAACAATCATCTCCTCCTACTTTTCATCAAATCACTTTAAATTGTCACATGGCATTTTGACATTTTTTTATTTTTTTCCTTTTCGTTTAAATACTTTTTATCAAATCCTTTTAAATCGGCACATGGCATTTTGGTATTTTTTTTATTTTTTCCTTTTCATTAAAATACTTTACATCAAATCTTTTTAAATTGTCACATGTCATTTTGTCATTTTTGTATTTTTTTCCTTTTTATTAAAATATTTTACATCAAATCTCTTTAAATTATCACATGACATTTTTTTTTAATTTTTTCCTTTTCATCAAAATACTTTACATCAAATCTCTTTAAATTGTCACATAACATTTTCGCATTTTATTTTTATTTTTTCCTTTTCATTAAAATTAAAATTGAATTCACATATAGGAGAATCTGTAAACAACCAGACTATTCAAAGGCAATTCCATTTCCATCATTCAGGCTTAAACCTAACAATTCTATGTAATCCTTAACCCTAATTCTATAATGACTATACCCTAATTCAAAGAATAAATGCGATTAGACTATACATAGTCAATTAACGATCATCGTCTGCTTTTGCATTCGTCTTCTACATTAGAATTTAAGGTTTGTTTGATTTCTTCTTTTTATATGTGTTTCAATCGATATTCATCAGCACGGGTATTGATTTATCGAATGCAACACAAATTTAAAACATTTATAGGAGATTTGTTGGTAAAAACATGAGTTTTGATAAATTAATTATATCCTTCTAGCTCTTTAATTAAATCCAATCCAATATATGAAAGAGTTCAATTCAGATTTCTATATAACTTTGTATAACATGGCCTAAATATATTTAGTCTCCATGAAAGTTTACCAATACAAAATTTTAAAGTTTTGTAACGTTTGTTAACTACTACAAAACACTAATGTCTATTACGTGTATGCTATTAGTAATTTTATGATATTAACAAAAATGTTTGCAATTGTTTATATTATTATTTTTTATCGTTTTTGTTTTATTATTACCATGTGTACTACATGTGTTTTTGTTTTGTTTTTTTAATTATATATATTTTACTAACACGTGTATCACACAGGTTCTAACCTAGTGCATACTATATATATGCAGACCGATTTTGCAATATTGATAACCATAGCATGGTTTTTCAAATCGTATTAATAAAACAATTAATTATCAACTAGTTGGTATTATATTATATAAGATGGTTCAAATAAAAAAAACAATTGTTTTGTGAGCGGTGTGAGAAAACTTTAAACTAAAGTACACCACTAAAATAGGGTCCTATATAGTTTTCAGAAACTACTAATCCGAACCACTAAATCTTAGATTCAAGCATCTAGATCTATTTTTATGTTTTTTTCTGGGATCAAACAAATGATTCAATTAGCTGATTATAATTGTAATACTAATTAATTAGCTATTTAACTGGGTTGTGACTGCAATTAAATGTCATTAGACTATTGTCCTTTCATAAAACTACTGTTCCAACAAAATAATTGTTTTTTACATTAGTCCTATCCTTCATAATGAGTCCTATCCTTTATAATGAGTCAATGATGCCTTTCCATGCATAAAGCTATGATCAAACGGCATTTTTCCATAATGCTTGTGACCTTTGAATAAAAAAACCATATGAAATAATACATAGATTAAACGGTGGCGGCAGTGGTGACGCTTGGACTAAGACACCGGGGAGGGCCAAACTCAAAATGTATAAAGAATTTCAAAAACGGAGGGGGCTGAGCTCAAATTTTGTGCCAAAAGGCTAAATTTACACTACGTATAAAAAATTTCGAACGAAAATAGGTAAATTTACACTATTACGTAAAAAAACCGGGAGGGGCCGGGGCCACCCCCGACCCTCACTAACCTTCGCCCCTGGGTGGCGGTCAAACCATTTTGATGACCTAAAGTGAATAAAAAAATTGAGGCCTTTTTCAAACAAAAAATTGGTTGTTTCACATTTAATAAAATAAATAATATATATATATATATATATATATATATATAAACAAATTCATTTTCATTTCTCTTTAGATTTGTTTCTTAAAAGAAACCAACCAAAATATCAATTCTTTATTGAAACATGACATTAAAGTAACTTGATTAAACGATATTCAAAAACATCTTGTGTACATCACACACATTAGACATTTTTAACATAAGCAGTTACAATTATAATGCTCATATATCATCTTAGTTTTGAGTGAAATAACATTGCATTTTAGTCATCTAGGGTCGAAACATATTTTTGCTACGTACAATTGAAGTTATTGTGTATGCTCAAGTTATTGAAATATCTTTATTAAAAATGAAAATTACGCTAGAAATAATTAAATTAATCTTTTATTTTGGGAAAAACAATTGCAATCGGAATACAAGAAAATATTGGATTTCTCTTTAAATTTGGATTATAGGCGCTACTACTTTCATCTCTAAAGATAAGATAAAAGGGGGGAAAAATTAAGTGAGTTATGGGATTCGATAACCGGTTCATCACAACAAAATGATGGCATTTTACCACTGCACTAGAGTAACACAGTTCATTATCAGTAAAAATTATTGTTATTTATAATAGTGGTATGCATATTTATCTACCCTCTCTAATAAAGGAATCCATAATTGAACAGGTGTCCACTTCTCGATTATCCTAAGATTTCCCCCCCCCCTCCCCCACACACCATTACTTATCCAGATTTTATTAATTTCCACGGGTAATAATTAACCTATATATAATAGGAAACTGAAAGCTACAGTAAAGCTACAGTAAAGCTACAGAAACATATATGACCTCACGGGGTTTTTTAGAATTTCATCTTTTGTAGGTTCAAATTTTTGTAATTTTAATCCCTCAATTTTTAAGTTCTTTAAATTTAGATCCCTCAAAGTTCTAAACTATTGTAATTTGATCCCAAACATTATCTTTTGCTAAACTTTGTTTAATTTTGGCCCCCTAAAGTACTCATAATTTTATTTTGTTATTATATGTGTATATTTAAGTTATTGATCTTTTTTAATGACCACCATACGAAGTTTTTTTTATATTTTTTAGTATGTCGTTGTGACATGTTTATTTTATCTATGTATCGCCGTTAAAATGAATGTATATTCATAATAAAGTATATAATTTTCGTCAAAAAAGAAATTGTATTCGCAATAGAATATATATATATATATATTATTGTAAGTTTTATAGTGAATACAGTACCACGTCAATACCGTAATAAGCCAAACCGATACCAACCAAGTTTTTTTATATTTAAATAAATATTTTTTTATATCAAAGTGATAATCGTTATGATGTGTTTATATATTTGCGTTTTAAAAATAAAGAGTCTGCTATCATGTAATACCCGTAAATTTTTAGTTTTACAAAATATGATATATTAATTTTTATATAATAATAATAATAATATGATAGTGGAACGTGGATGAATTCACATGTTTAAGCCAATGTGTATTATTTAAAATTTATATCATCATCATCATCATCATCATCATCATCATCATCATCATCATCTAGATATATTAGTTTGTTTCAAATTCAAACTTAAACGTGCCGGATATATTGGGTGAACTCCGAAGCCTCGTTTATAGTATAAAGTTCATTATATCCAGCCCAGCCTTTTCACAATTACGTCGTATATTTTTCTTCCTCTCTAATTCCTAATAGCCGAAACATGGTGAATCAATGAACGACGGTTAATCGATGATTTAAGGTATTCGATTTAGGGTTAAATCTGACTACCATGGTCAATAGATGAATGACGATTTAGGGTTTCTTATTCCAATTAGTTGATTTCTGTAGCTCTATTTCGATAATTTAATGTATCTGATTTCATACAAGCATCAGATTATCATCTCTCATCAATTTCGTAAGGTATTTCGATTTCATTTTATTCAATGTTGTAGATCATAATGTCGGAGATGAATGTTTAATTGGCAGCATATAAAAAGCTTGCCAGTTGTATTTATTTGATTTAACTGTAGGATTCACTGCCCAGCCAGCGATGACGGTATGTTTGGTATCTTAATTGATTCGTTTTTTGTTAGCTAAATGGAAGAGGACGAAAGTTGATTTTAGATATCAGAGGGTATTTGTTGCTGTAACATGTATTTTGTGACCATTATTGACGAATATACATAAATTGAGTTTATGTTGGTGTTGCTGGTTCTCTTGTGGTCAGTGTATGAAATTACTTGAACACGTCCTTTGCCGCCTTTAATTAAGAAGGCTAATATTTAGTTTTATATACATTAACTGATGACCAATTTAAAAGTAATTAACTGTTGACTTATGTTTAAATAATTATTTAGGTTTAAACATGTTACCGATCACCTATGTTTATATTTGTTTAGTCATGTTTTTGTAACGATAATTACTTTTAGGTTGCAAATGATCATAATTCAGAATATTGAATTTCTTGTGTAGTTATGTATGAGTCATGAGATCGTTAATTCTTGACTTCATGTATTATGACTGTTCAATGGAAACTGGAACCCCACAGCCAGATTGTTACTTCTTTACTTCGTGTATTATAACTTTGATTTATTTGCTAAAGGAAAGGATAACTTTGTTGCTTTATATTGGTTAAAAGAAAGATATACGCCTTAAATTGTTGTTTACGGTTTAACATTACAGCTTATGATACAGTTAAGTTTTGAACATGAAAATTAGTAAAATACAAGTAATTCCAATGGACAATTTGTTTTATGACAACTTAAGACACGGATGTGAACGATTATTTTGTGACAAATGAAGAATTGTGGTAAGAAATGTTTATTACTTAATATTAGGGTTGTTCACGGCTAGGTTTGGTCGGGGTTTTTAGATGAACCAATGGTATGACGGTTTAACCGTCTTTTACATATATATATATATATATAATTCATGCCATGGTTTTCAGAGTGTATAATTCATATTATAAAATGTTTTTTTCTTTGATTTTGATGTCAGACGTTTGGTGAATCAAGAATGGAATGACCTTGAATTTGTTTATATGAAAACACTGCAAATGGATACAATTGATTTGAGTGTATTAGGGGTTATAATATGGATTTGAATGATTCATCGAATCAATTAATGGTTTTTGGTAGATTTTACATTGTTAGTCACTTTTGTTCTGCTTTTCTTTTAAGTACTATTTATGTTTTTAGAATTAATGTTTTGTTGGCTTAATTTCAATAGGTGTTGGTTTAGTATAGTTAATTTTAAATATTCAATTGCTTCTTTATGAGTACGGCAGAAAAGAATATTATATATGATTGCTGGTCGTGTAGTTAGATATGTGCAGCTCTTAGTGTTTTCTTTTTATACGCTTACAGCTTAAGTAAGTACTTCTTACACAAGGGCAAATAAGTGCTTACATATAGGCACTTTCTATCTTTTCTTAACACACAATCCCCTGCACATTGAATATAGTAAAATTACGAGTTTTATTTATACATGTAATTGCACTTTGCCACTTTGCTCATTATGTAGTTAATACGGTTCTATTTGTTGATTTTAGCAAGTATCAGGGCTAATGCTGGTGGCGGTGAGGATGGTGCTGTTGAATTTTTGGCATGCGAATAAGATTTGTTGTCAAGCTCAATGCAGTAACATTTGTCAATAAGGGTAAGCAGGTTGTTTTTTTTTTTAATGCAGAGAAGAACTATCACATTATATATGATATGCCATCATTACAGTTCAATGAATAATTCTATTAATGAGTTGGAGTAATAAGAGACTATGACCATAGCAAATATGAAGACTAGGTGCACTCAGAAAACGCCATGTCTGGTTTGTCGTTTCCGAAACTGTAGTTGGCGGTTCGATTTGGGTTATGTTTCTCTTAACAGGCAAAAAAGGGTGATATTAAGTATTAGTCAATTAATGATACAAGTCAATTGCCTCAAACATGTATTATGTATATTTAATCCATAATACCTTCTAATTTATTTTTTTTAAATAGTTAGATTTCTAATTACATATTATAGTTTTTTTTCTGTTATTTGTTTCAAGATTAAATGCTAATAAAAAAACGAAAACTTTTGGACAAAATGTGTTTTAGACCAACAATTTGTTTTGAATTTGACCCTTATTGACTGTTATGTCCATATGTGTACATCTAACTCTATATTGTGGATTTGTAAATCTATCGTGTGCAGGATGTTGGGGTTTGGGGGGGGGGGGGGGGGAATAATGGTTTAAAGGTTAAATGATTAGGAGTCGCTTTGAGCAACACAAACATTGAACGTAAAGTCTGTTCTGTAAAATGCATAACTCAAGCAAACCTGGTCAACACCTGGAAGGCAAAATAACACCCTGCCATGACAAAAGCAATTGAGGATATGGTTGGTATGAAAAAGAAAGTCAGCAAGGCTATGGAGGGTCATGTTTGCGGTAATAATTGTATTTAATTATTATAAGCCGATCAAAATGTGCCAAACCCAAGATGGTGCCATGACGTCCCACATGTTTTGAGGTTAATAAGAACTAAAGTTCGTTTTGTTTCGTCGTATGTTTTGAGTTTGGTTTGTATTTTGTTTTGAGGTTGATTTTTTTTTGTTTGATACTGGTAATAATATATGAATTTTATAAGTTAAATGTTTATATAAAATATTTAAATTCTTAGTATTATGTTATCTTTTGTATATTTGGCAATCAATAAATGTATTATGTATTAATTATGCTATCTTTTATATTACTATAACGGTGTAAATTAGTTTCCATCTCACAATGTATGTATGTATGCATGTATGCATGCATACACGCCCGTAATCCTTAATTATTATGTGTCTGTTATACAGTTTAAACTTATAAAATTTAAAATTTTCAACCCGTGTGTTACACGGGTACCTAACCTAGTGTTTTTATAAATTGGAGCCTCAAAAACTTGAAAGGCCCAAAGTCCAAACTTGAGTTTCTTCCACATACAGGCCGACCCAGAGATTAAAGTTGTTTTGAACATATGAATTTTCTTCTGCACAATGGAACATTAAGACCTCGACGCCAAAGACATATAGGCTCTTTAAAACCCACCAAACCAAAAATTCCTTCCACAATATATGCATCAAAATGCTATGAGCCCCATTTAAGGGTTATAAACGAATCGAACGAACACGAACAAGGCTATGTTCATGTTTGTTCGTTAAGGAAATAATGTGTTCACGAACACTTACCAAACGAGATTTTATTTTCATGTTTGTTCGTTAAGGAAATTAATGTGTTCACGAACACAAATAAAATTGGTAGACAAGGAGGAAGCGTACTTAGGGGCGGGGGTGGCCTCGGCCTCTTGGTTTTTTTGCGCCGTCGTGTAAACTGACCGTTTTTTCGCCCAAAAATTTGTGTACGCGGTGTAAATTTACTCGTTTTGGACAAAAATTTGAGCCTGTCCCCCCTAGATTTTATAATACATTTTGAGTCCCCCCCTACAACGAACTCGTCCAAGCTTCGCCACTGTCGGTAGAGCCAAGAGATTAAGACCGATGTATTCATCAATGTGAATAATGAAAGCATGCAAACGAAATGAACGAATATGAACAAGGGCATGTTCGTGTTCGTTCATTTAACTTTAAACGAACACGAACACTTAATCGAACAAATATTTATGTTCATGTTTCTTTTATTTAAAAATAAACATTTGTGTTCGTTTGTTTATAATCTAAACGAATATAACTGACGAAGATAAATAAACATATATGACCACAAACAAACATAACGAACATAAATGAAAACACTTAAATAAACACAAATTAACAAATATAAAACTTTAAGTAAATGACCCATCCAAATAGTAGTTAATTATTTTTTATTAATAGATAAACAAACATAATAAACAGACACAAACGAACATAAATAAACGAATATATAAATGAACGTTCATGAACATAAATGAACGAACGAAACATGTGTTCATGTCCGTTCGTTTAATTATACGAACACAAACTTTTTGTTCATGCTCGTTCGTTTATTAAATAAACGAACATTCTATCAAACAATTCATGAACATTTCACCGAATGTTCGATTCGTTTACAAACCTAGCCCCACTAGACGCCAACCAGGTAACATGCACTTAGGGTTCATAATTTCAAGACCACAACCAATTCCAACTAATCAAAATCCCTATTCATATTATTTTAATAAAAATTTAGATAATTATGTTTCATTTAAACCGGTGAAAGCAAAAAAAAAAAATAATAAGTAAAATCCTTTATACCTACATGACATTTTTCACTTGTTCATAGAAACCTCTACTTAGACTCACAACCGATGTCTTAAAAACCGACATTTTACTCGTATCAGATTTTGTTCAAAAATGATATAACCGGTTGAATTGGGCTATACCGGGTGGTTCACCCGAATTGAATAATTTACCTTGTAATTTCATATAAAGACAACTTCAACTTAAAAAATAACCCAAAGATATATTAATAAACATCACACATGAACAATGACCAAGTCAAATAGAGAGTTAATACTTCATATACAAACTTAATCAATTATAAAAAATGTAAAAAAAGAACAAGCTTGAATTTGCAGGATACAAAATTGGTAGATTAGCGAATCGTCATTTATTGTGTTTACTTGTTTCAGTTTTATCTGCTGGGTTAAAAGTCATTTTCAAAAAATATGAGCCACAAAAATTATAAAAATCACTTGGGTTTAAAGCCGGTTTATTGGTTTAAACCGGTGTTTAAAAAAAAGCCAGTGATACGATATTCTAACAAACTGTCTAAAAATACACGCTCTAAATATCAATTACCTTACCAAAATCCCGTATAACCGGACTATACGGTACGTACCAGTTTTAAAACATTGCTTACAACGTATTTTATGTATAACTCCAATTCTCATGATTATTATTATCCATTTTAAAAACGACAAAAGTCACAAAGTGTGACCCAACCAAGAAATTGACACGTTTATAAATGAAAGTATAATAATATTAGGTGAAGAGGTAGGTCCCAGCAGAGCCCAGTTGGACCCGCAGGACTCACCTTGAAGAGAGACGTCTGCGCAGAAACCAACTGGATCCGCAGGACCCACCATGCTCAGAGACGTGACGTCCTTACGCGCAGTACGCAAGCTGTTCCCGCAGGAAATGCCTCCCAATGGTGAAGTACTCCGCCTGTTCCCGCAGCTGCGGATACAAGCCATCAGGGAAGGCCACCCGCGCAGCAAGGCTACACGCACAAGGCACTTAGCTCTCAATAATTCAGTAGTCACCTGAAGGAATGAGCAAAGCCGGGAACAATCCCGCACAAAGGCGGGAGGGGGAATACTCCCGCCCAAATGAGCCAGTCCGTACGATACTGGAAGATCTTTTGTACTGTACCTGACGAGGTATGGGCAAAAGATCTGACCAGAGATACGACAGCTCATTGACAACAGTATGGCGAGCAGCATGCTCTTGTACTGTATGTCACTATTAGCCGCTACCTACTCACCAACTCCTGTCATACCACGTGCATAGCCTGCAGTTGGTGGAAAAGGAATAGTACACAGCAGGCCTGGTCACTGTCAGCCGCTGCCTACCCACCAACTACCAGCATGGCACGTGCGTAGGCCACAGTTGGTAGAACAGGAATACTATTCAGCCGGCTATACCCTCTTGGAAACCTACCTTCGGCTATAAATACCCCAAATGGTATGATCATCTCATCTTATCTTGTATCTTACATCTTATACCTGATATCTGCTCTAGCAATCTCTTAATATACACTTATATTCAAGAGCAATCTAGTCTGATTCTCACGCGGAGGGTGGTCACAAGGAGGTACCCCCCCTTCTCAGTGACGAGCTCACGGTGTCTGTTTTGCAGGTTATCAGAAGAACCATATTTGCCGGGTCTAACCCCTCGTGGGAAACATCTATTTAACCCCCAGATTATCCGTAATCTGCCCGGGGTTCATTAGTGTTTCTTCATTGGCGCCATCCGTGCATAAAAGCTAGAACTTCATTTTTTCAGTTTTTTCAAACTTCTGGAAAGATGGTTAAAGAAACTCCGGTAACCACAACCCCAGCTACTGGGGGGAATACCGGCGACTACACAGTTTTTACGAACACTACCCCGGTTACCCAAGCCGGGGCAAGTGCAGTAAATTTTACGAACACTACCCCAGTTATCCAAGCTGGGGCAAGTGCAGTAAATAATCGCTCACTGGGATTCACCGATAACCAATTAGAGAGACAACGAACGAGGCCCCGCCAAACACTCGATGAAGTTAAAGCGTGGGCGGAAGCACGTCTAAAAGAATTCCAAGCTGAGTTGGATGAACGCTTACGTTTACTCCAACAGGCTGATGAATTCGTAGAGTACTTGGACAATGATTCGGAGGAATCCGATAGTGACGCAAACCCTCGTCATAGGGCGAAAGGGAAGCGTAAGGAAACGGACCCCCAACCGAGAAGGCGTTTTGGAGAAACCTTCAAACCAAAAAACGCGGGTGGAAACCCACGTGACTTCTCCAAAACATTTACACCAACTGCTGCAAAGGCTGGAACGTCCAAATTTGCAAGGGACATTGCGGAAGCAATCGTCCCGAAAAGTGCCAAACAGATGTCCAACATCGGCACTTACGATGGTATATCTGATCCAGATGATCATTTGAACAGGTTCATAGCGGGGGCAACCGTCAGTAGTTGGACGGAACCTACGTGGTGTTACATGTTCCAAATGACGCTTGTTGGGGCAGCTAGAGCGTGGTTCGATCGTCTACCGGTCCACCACATCTACGATTGGGAAGACTTCCAGCAGAAATTTAGCCAACACTTCAGCCAACAAAGAAAGTATACCGAAGAGCAATGGACAATCCTCAAATGTATTCGAGAGGAAGATGAATCTTTGCCAGACTTCATCACTCGCTTCAACTCAAAGAAGCTAAGTCTGGGTAATATTAGCGAAGATCTTGTTCGCGCTGCTTTTATCCAGGGCGCGAACGACCCAGAGATCATCCGCACCTTAACGGGTAAAGATGGCATGCCATCCACATGGGATGCCATCATGACAGCAGCTAAACGCTTTGCGGAAACGGAGAAGCAACTGGGTAGAGATCTCCCCCAGAGCACAAACCTCTACACCCAGAAAACAAGAGAAGACAACGTCCTTACCGCCCGACTAAACAAAAAGCGGAAGCTAGGCATTTGGCAGTCAAGGGTAAACTTTGACACCTCATCCGGCTTGCAACATCGGTTAGGCGGAAGGGATAACGTACAGTCGAACCAGAACTCCAGATGAACGCCACTCACCAAAAGCGTCACCGAGATATTCGCCACTGAGGAGCTCCCATGGCCAAAGGCTCCAATAATCCGACATCGTCACAATGCTGATCGGAGCAAATACTGTGACTTTCACAGGACAAAAGGCCACAACACTGAAGAATGCACAGACGTAAAGGACATCGTCGAAGCATTTGTCAGAGATGGGACGCTCGCACACCTCGTGGCGTAACGAACGCTGAGCAGGCTGATGCGTGTAGAACCCCAGTTGGGGAAAACACGAATAAAATTGCAGCTTCAATGTTGGAGACTACATACTGCGTAAACAACGAGATCCCGAACCAGGTGCATATCGGCTCGATGGCACTCCCATCCCAACAACATGGAAGGGAGCTCAATTACACAGTTTGCATGTAGATCAATTCCAAATTTGTAAAGGCCCAGAGCCACTTCTAATGGAAATGATTCTCCTTAGAACATCGACGCTGATGATTTTACATTTATACTTATGAACTTTCCACACGGATATGCCGGTCTTCACCGCATACATAAGTGTGAAAGAAAGCCGTTGCGTGGGGAAGGCGGCAAAACCCGCATAAACCCAAAAAACGGCAAACCTTCACGCAGGTCAGTTAAAGGTAAAGTTCAGTCATCCCACTAAATGAAAGTGCCGGTCTATCCGCACGAATCATGATAGAGGAAACTGAACACTAACCTATTAACAACCGCGCGTCGAACGGTTAATTTATTCAACACTGATATGCCGGTATTCACCGCATAATTACGTGGAAAGTCGTTGCGTGGGGAAGGCGGCAAAACCCGCATAAACCCAAAAAATGGCAACCCTTCACGCAGGTCAGTCATAGGTAAACTTTGATCATCCCACTAAATGAAAGTGACGGTCCTACCCGCACAATCACGAAGGAGGAAGCAAAACTTCAACCTATTATCTACCACGTTCAAAGGTTAACTTATTCTAAACACTTAGAAAATTTCTAACAAAAAGATGAGGAAAACCTCCACGCAGGTCAGATATAGGTAAAGTTTAGCCATCCTACTAAGTGCAAGTGACGGTCCTACCCGCACAATCACGAAGGAGGAAGCAAAACTTCAACCTATTATCTACCACGTTCAAAGGTTAACTTATTCTAAACACTTAGAAAATTTCTAACAAAAAGATGAGGAAAACCTCCACGCAGGTCAGATATAGGTAAAGTTTAGCCATCCTACTAAGTGCAAGTGACGGTCCTACCCGCACAATCATGAAGGAGGAAGCAAAACTTCAACCTATTATCTACCACGTTCAAAGGTTAACTTATTCTAAACACTTGGAAAATTGCTAATTTAAACTAAAGTATGCATGAGCAAGTCATATAACGTTTATAAAGCAAGTCATCCAGTGAAAGTAGCGGTCTTACCCGCACAAAGATTTATATTTCATAATATTCATTACAAGAATGGCCGGGTAACTACCCGCCTACAAGAATATAAATCTATACAAGCTAAACCTATCCAAACAGTGGGAAGGGATCTTCAGGACCACTTCCACTTGGACCAGCACCATCAGTAGAGCATGGCGGTTCAAGGAAAGCTTTAAGGATAGCTAGCCCATCATCAGCAGCAGCAACTTCATTCACCTTCTCCACCACCGGATGCGGGAAGGCGGCATACTGATTCACTGCTTGGTCATATACAGCTTCAGTATCAACATCATATAAAGGGAAGTTGGAAGGCGGGATGCCTTTCTCAACGAACCCTAGACCAAGCAGGAAGCCGGCCTTTTCCCCATCCTCGTGAGAAACGTTGAGGGATGCGCTCATGGCATCGTCGTATGATGTGTCCGTGAAGACTCGATGCACAACCTACAAAAAAAATATACAAGTATCAAAACCTTTTCTATTTACAAAGAAAAGCGTGAAGACATTATGAAGCTAAGCTTACCTGCGACAACGCTTCTCGAAGAAGCCATTCCTTGGTAACCAGAGCTTCCTGGAGGGCAGCTTGAGCTTGGTTACGGGCGCGTTTGGCTTCACTTTTGTTGAGGTTGGCAAGCAACACTTCTTTAGCCGCATCCTCTTCAACGCCCTTTAGCTTCCGCTCAGTATGGTCAAGCACCCCCCTCTGGTCCAAGATCTCTTGGAGCTTCTTGGCGTCTTCCATCGCCAAGGCATCATGAGCCTGTTGGAGCGCCTCTAGTTTGGCTTTAAGTTCCTCATTCTCGAGGCGTAGAGGCTCAGCAACAGCTTCAGCCTTGGTGGCCCTCTCGGTTGCGTTCCGTGCAGTTTCCTTAGCCAGCCGAAGCTGTTCGTTAACAGCTTGGGCAGCCTTGGAACGGGCCTCGAGCCGGGCCTGAACTTCAACCTCGAGGGCCTTGAAGGCCTTCTCCTTTTCCGCAGCCACTGCGGCAAGCCTCTTGTTCTCCTCCCGGACAGCCCGCGCCTGAGCTACTTCTTGGATGCGAGCTGCTTTTAACTTGTCGTTTTCACTACAAAGCAGCTCGACGCGCGGCTGCATCCGGGCCAGGAGAATCCGCAGCTCATTGGTTAGCCTACCCTCCTGGTAGCTAGCCATTGCTTCCCCCAACGCACCACTGGGAGCTGCGTGACGAGCCCACTCCACGCACTCCACAGGCGTGCGAAGGGTTGTTCCTCGGCGGATGTTCCAGCGTGGAACATACACTTCATTGGAATCCGACACTGCAAAAAACAAAAAGCAGTTAGGAAAAGATGATAAAAAAAAAGGCCAAAAGAACCCTACGCACCTGTAGGGTCGACAACAGGCCGATAGCCGCCAAACCCATCACCTGAACCCAAGGGAAATCCATCCAAGAGGTCAGGCAGATGGGAAGGAGGCAGAGGTTAGCGAGAAGCCCCAAGCATACCTGAAGGATCGGCTGTTGCTGCCGACGTCGGAGGCATGGAGGCCGCCGCGGTAGAAACCAACGGAGGTGAACTCACAACCGTGGTCGCCGCTGCGGAAGTACCCGCATAAATAGTCACCGCCGGCTCAGTAACAGATTCAGTAAATATGGCACTGACAGCCGGCGGAGATGTCATCGCAGTTGGAACAGTTGGCTCGACTGGGTGAGCAACTGAACCAACAACTGAAGCAGGCGAAGCCGCCTGGGTCATCGCCTCAGGTAGGTTGACCAAACCTACCGTCATGGGTCCGGAGGTGCTCCTCCCCGCTCCACCCTGGAATGCGGTAGCATCCACGCCTGCACAAAGAAGATATAAGTATAATGGCGGAAAGATATGAAGTTAAAAAGTAAAGGAAGTTTGTACTTACGGGTTTTCTTGAGCCTAAAAGTGCGAACAGGCGGGGACGAACCCGATGGAGCCGGCCTCTTCACGCCGCTCACCGTCGTTGTCCTGGGCTGCTCGGAGGTGACGGTCGTCTCAGCCTCCGGAGCAGTGGTCCTATCACCACCAGGGTTCCCCGCCACCTCCTCGCTCTCGGTCTCTGAATCAGACCGAGGCACCGGATCGGCAGTGGAGGCAACCTTCGCCTTCCCCTTCCCGCCGGCAGTCTTCTTCTTCCGCACCAACGGAGGACCATCTGCGGATTCCTCATCAGAACACAAGATTAGAGGAATTCCAGCAGAGGTTTCAGCATTGAGGGGTCGAGGGTTGAATAACTCCTTACCTGGCCGCCTGGCGCTCAGGATCTCATGGCCTGGCGGGTAGACCTCCACGAACCGATCCGCCGTCTGTTCAAGGATGGGCAACTCGTTCTCATCTAGAGCACGAGTACCCATCCGAGCGGGACTATCAGCCTCTCGCGGATGCAGGAGCGACTGCAAGTCGTTCCCCTCTGAAATAAAAGAAACAAACAGTTAGAAGACAAACCTATATAAACAAAGAAGACAGAGCATACCGTAAGGGATAGAGTTCAAACCGTATTCGAGGACGATGGGAACCTGTGACGCCTCATTCCACACCCGGCTCATCCCAAGCATCACCATCCCAGACTCCGCAAAGCGGTATACCGGAGTCTGGACCCGGGAGATCTTGGCGAACCACTCCGCCTCCTGGTAGTTGAGGGCGTGAAGGGCGGGGAGTGCTCTCTCATTCTTAAAGGTCATCGCAAGGGGGATGACGCGAGCGGAGATATAAAAAAACTCACGCTTCCACGACCGAAGACTGCGCTCGGTAGCGCAGATCTTCAACCCCTTGATCCGATTGACCAAGGTGTACCACCCCTGGATGCACCTCCAAGAATAGAAGGTCATCAACCGGTCAACATGGGGCTCCACGCCCAGAATGAGGCACACCCACTCAAAGTGGCGGATCTTGGCGATCGCCATCGGGTGTACTTCCGTCAGATGCACGCCGTGCCTCTCCAAGGCACGGTATACAAACTTCGTCAATGGGAACCTGAGATTCCCATAAACGAAGAATGCAGCGTACACCCCTATCTTGCCCTTGGGGGCATCGTACACCGTCTGGTGTGGCTTCGGAAACTCAGGCTCGAACGGCTCGAGCATGAACTTCCGGACGACGTACCGATAGAGGTCGGCCGGAAGAGCACACTGGCATTCGCCAGCAGTGCTCTTATCGTCTTTATCAGACGTAGACGTCGGGATCTCGACGTGCACGTCAGATTCTTCGGCAGCAGCTTCAAAATCGTGAGTAGAAGACATGGTTTGGAAGTAAAGAAGAGTGATTTCAGGAAAATGCTTGGCAGAAAGTATTCGCCGGAAATCGTTTACAAGAAGAGAAGAGTGAGTGTGAATTACAAAGGACCCTCTCCCCCTTTATATACTCATCGCAATTAATGCGACGAATTTAATGCGGAAGAGAGAGAAATCGCAGGTGCAATGAAACTATGACACGTGGCAAAGTGCAAGCTGGCTACAGCTGTTGAAAGGACGCGTGCCATTAATTTCGCGGCCACGCGCCCGAAAAATCGCGCCCACGCGCCTGAAAAAGCGTCTGGAATGACCATGTACTGTCACGTCGCCATAACTTCCTGCACGTCCTGACACAGTCAGAAGAAACTGTCGGACGACGTTTCAACAATTTGGACTGTTCTTATCCTTTCACCAACTCTTCGAATTTCAAAATTTCAAAAAGATTCAAAAGTAAGCGGGAAAATATCCCTTACCTTGGCAACCAAGTAACTATAAGACGGGTGCGGGTACAGTGTTAAGGCAAAACCCTTCACATACTTAGCACCCGCAGGGAATTGACGCCAGGAATACCTTGGAAGTAAAGTAACCGTAAGACGAGTGCGGGTACAGTGTTAAGGCAAAACCCTTCACATACTTAGCACCTGCAGGGAATTGAAGCCAAGAATACCTAGGCGACCAAGTAACTATAAGACGGGTGCGGGTACAGTATTAAGGCAAAACCCTTCACATACTTAGCACCCGTAGGGAATTGACGCCAGGAATACCTTGAAAGTAAAGTAACCGTAAGACGAGTGCGGGTACAGTGTCAAGGCAAAACCCTTCACATACCTAGCGCTCCGCAGGGAATTGAAACCAAGAAGGATCTTCTGGGCAATGCTTGCGGAAACGGGAATAACATCCCCGCATAGCGGGAACGTCGAGAACTACATTGTTTGAAGCTTCAAGATGGAATTGGTGGTTTTAACATAATTGATCACTATGTTCAAAACTACCAAAACCTCATGGAGAATCCACACAAGTGGGACTCAACGCTCCTGACTTGCGAGGAGGTTACAGACCTACCCGCATCATACCCAAAGATCAAGCAGGAAAGTCGGGAATTTCTGCAAGTGACATTAGGACTTCCGCGGGAAGAATCCCCATGGAAAACCTTAAAACTAAACCCTTTTCAAAAACCCTTTGCTTAAGTCCAAAAGTTCACCTCACTTATTAAACATTCATGAGAAGAACATTGGACTGGGGGGGCTTGAAGAGGTAGGTCCCAGCAGAGCCCAGTTGGACCCGCAGGACTCACCTTGAAGAGAGACGTCTGCGCAGAAACCAACTGGATCCGCAGGACCCACCATGCTCAGAGACGTGACGTCCTTACGCGCAGTACGCAAGCTGTTCCCACAGGAAATGCCTCCCAATGGTGAAGTACTCCGCCTGTTCCCGCAGCTGCGGATACAAGCCATCAGGGAAGGCCACCCGCGCAGCAAGGCTACACGCACAAGGCACTTAGCTCCCAATAATTCAGTAGTCACCTGAAGGAATGAGTAAAGCCGGGAACAATCCCGCACAAAGGCGGGAGGGGGAATACTCCCGCCCAAATGAGCCAGTCCGTACGATACTGGAAGATCTTTTGTACTGTACCTGACGAGGTATGGGCAAAAGATCTGACCAGAGATACGACAGCTCATTGACAACAGTATGGCGAGCAGCATGCTCTTGTACTGTATGTCACTATTAGCCGCTACCTACTCACCAACTCCTGTCATACCACGTGCATAGCCTGCAGTTGGTGGAAAAGGAATAGTACACAGCAGGCCTGGTCACTGTCAGCCGCTGCCTACCCACCAACTACCAGCATGGCACGTGCGTAGGCCACAGTTGGTAGAACATGAATACTATTCAGCCGGCTATACCCTCTTGGAAACCTACCTTCGGCTATAAATACCCCAAATGGTATGATCATCTCATCTTATCTTGTATCTTACATCTTATACCTGATATCTGCTCTAGCAATCTCTTAATATACACTTATATTCAAGAGCAATCTAGTCTGATTCTCACGCGGAGGGTGGTCACAAGGAGGTACCCCCCCTTCTCAGTGACGAGCTCACGGTGTCTGTTTTGCAGGTTATCAGAAGAACCATCTTTGCCGGGTCTAACCCCTCGTGGGAAACATCTATTTAACCCCCAGATTATCCGTAATCTGCCCGGGGTTCATTAGTGTTTCTTCATTAGGGGTATGTCTTTAGCAGGTTAGGGTTTGCAATTCAGAAAGAGGTAGCGGCACAGCTTGTTGCCCGCCTACCTGCTATATTGATGTAATATCTATGTTTCTATATATTTAATAAATTTGCTTAATTAAAAAAAAAAAAATTTGAACACGTGCTTGAATGATCTTTCTCTCCAAAAAATAAAAAGCAAAGCCTCCCAACAAACAAACATCGATAATTCGCCATTATTTTCTGTACCCACTTTCTTTCTTCACAAACTTTATTCGTTTTCCATCTCCATTCCATATCATATACTCTCTTCATTCCGCTTCAGATTCAATTTCATTTCATTTCTGGGTTTGTTTCCTTCCTTCCTTTTCATTCAATATCATATCATATTATTATCATTTGATTGATCATCAAAACCAATCGATCATTCCTGAAATTTTTAACCTTTATGATATTCTATTGTTATCATTTCAATATATTGAAATCCAAAACGTTCATATTGTTGTTATTTCTCGTTAATAAAAGTTTTGAATCTTTGACCTTTCAAAGTCAAATGTAGGCCTTGTGAGAAGGCAAATTGTTAGTTAGGGTATTTGGATACGCCTTTGATAATAGATAATAGTCAGAATCGGATTATCAACCCTCTAGAAATTAGTTATTCGTTGTGTTCGTGTTGTTTAACGTTGTAACGCCGGTTCAGTCACATGTCAACCGTTTGATTATTTGATGTTTTGTGACATTAACTAAGTTACTTTAATTTGATGATAGTTTGGGAGAAACAAAAAAGATGTCATCCCCTAGCAAAAGGAGAGAAATGGATGTCATGAAGTTGTAAGTTCTCTTTTTTTTATATTTTATTCATCGTAAATAATGGTTACGATGCAAGTTTAGTAAGCGGGGAAAATTCAAGTTGACTTGTTGTTACCTATCTGTTATTTGATCAATTTGGTACGTTAAAGATAAAACATAAGTCACACGTGATTGAGGCCACATTACATAAATGTTGACTTATATTTTTAGTTAACCCGCATTTTAAAGTTAAGTTGAAGGAATTCAGAGTATCGTTTTTAAGCATATTTAGAGGATAGGTAGAAATTAAAATGCAGGAAATTAGCAAGTGTAGTTGTATCTCTAAAATTTGGAAATGACAGTTTTGATCATTTTTTTCACAGATTATATCCATGGTCTCCACTATTCACTTAATGTTAAACTTTTGGTCATTTTCACGAACACACTTGTTGAAGTTAAAGTTCCTGTAAAATTTATGCAAAATGACCATTTTATCCTTTTATTTTAAAATGATTTAACCATGTAATTATAAAATGTTATATAAGACCAAGGCTTAAGCCTTGCCCATATATCAAGTTATGTAAGTACGATAATTTTCTTTTTGGGTTGTCCAAGAAAAGATTTAAAATTTACCTAATCAATGTTTACATTATATTGATCAAATTGGATTTTGGTCAACAAGATTCAATTTTGTCTGTAACTATAGTGAGGTACATTTTAGATATTTGACTAATGATCCAACTGAGATATTAAATTTTATTTGGGATGAATGAAGCATATTATTACAACTACCATCTGTTTTTTCTTGTATTCATAATGTCTATGCATTTGTTTTCTTGTGTTCTTAACCCATTTTTAAATTCAGGATGATGAGCGATTACATTGTCGATACACCAAACGATCGGCTCAATGAATTCAGTGTCGAATTTCACGGGCCAAAAGAAAGTACGTCTTTTATTTCTTATATTAATTCTTTTAAGCCATATGAGAATTTTGACCCGTTTACTTATAGACGGGTTGACTCGTTTTCCTTATAAAACAGGTTGACCCGTTTGCTTATAAATTGGTTGAATCGTTTTCTTATAAATGTGTTGACCCGTTTGCATATAAAATGGTTGACCAGTTTACGTATAAATGGCTTGACCCGTTTTCTTATTATGTTATTATCATACTATTATTGTTTTGTAATCACAACTAACCCCATAAATTCTTAAAAATATTTTTATAAAACAAAATATTAATGGGTCGACCCAAATTGTCATCAAATGCCAAGAAATGACACATTTCATCTCGAACCTGTCTTGACCGGTTTCATCCCGAACCTGTCTTGACCCGTATATGTGTAGGTGTTTATGAGGGCGGTGTGTGGAAAGTGCGTGTTGAGCTTCCTGATGCGTATCCATACAAGTCTCCTTCAATTGGATTCGTGAACAAAATATTCCACCCGAATGTCGATGAGTTGTAAGTAAATACTCCAATTTAATTCAAGCACTATTATTACTCTATTATCATTTTTTTATACTTAACACGCGTATAATTGCTTGATTATAATTAATTTTTCAGGTCAGGCTCGGTGTGCTTAGATGTCATAAATCAATCTTGGAGTCCAATGTTCGGTATTATAAATCGTTTTTGAGTTTACTGTCACTTTAAATATTGGTTTTTATTATGTAATGTATATTTGTGGATAATGTGAATTTGCAGATCTTTTAAATATTTTTGAAGTTTTTCTTCCTCAGCTTTTGCTTTACCCGAATCCTTCAGACCCGCTTAATGGTGATGCTGCTTCATTGATGATGAAGGACAAGAAGGAATATGAAGAGAAAGTCAAAGGTTAAGTGGTCAAACAGGTCAGGTCAAATGGTCAGTGTTATATGTGACTAATATTATTATTGCTTTGGCAGAATATTGTGAGCGATATGCGAAGAATAATGGTAAGTCTGCGGTTGAAGAAGATGAGAGCGCTGAAGAGGATATTAGTGATGGGAATTATAGCTCGAGTGATGATGAGATTCCCGGCCGTGCAGATTTATGAGAAGTGAATATTTGTTGGTTTGTATAACTATTTATCATATTTCGTATGTTGCATTTGACCATGATACTCTTTTAAAACTTGTACAAGGTTGAAGATACCACTGCAAATTTAGAACACTAGGAATTTCAGTGTAACTATGCTTGATGTGTGTTTAATGGTTATATTGTTATGGTTTACTTATTTTAGTATTTGAATATTGTTTTTTGTCATTTCCTCTTTTAGGGGGTGTTTCGGATTCCTTATTTTACTTCCTTATAACTTTTCATTAAGTTAATAAGTTACAACATTGTAATTTATTAAACTTTTCTACTCACAATATAAGCAATTTCAGACACCTTATTACTTTTCAAAAAGTTTATAAATTATAAGTTGGTAAAAATAAACAATCCCAAACACCCCCTTAATTTCTTAAATAATCAAAATTTATCAAACATAAATTAGTGTTAATTAATCAATTAAACTTGGTAGTTTGATATCAGGGTTCAAATGTCTAGTTGTATGCAGCCCAGAGTAGGCTTTGAGGGAAGGCGACGGCTCCTGGCCCGATCATCTCGGTAGGCCTGAAATTTTTAATGTTTAAACCTAATTACCAATTCATTTAAGCTCATTTTTACATAAAAGAATTTGCACAGACCAATAAGCATATTTAAAAATTTAATTGTTTAAATCTAATAAAGAAACCTTGTTGCTTAAGCCTCAAAGTTTTTCTTTCTCTTGACCTAATACTTTTAATGATTCTTGATGTAGCTCATTGATAGAAGACAGGTTCTCCAGTTGCGCCATTTTATTACAGTTGGATAATGTGATATTTTTAATATTCCGATGTAGATTGTTATTGTAATTTATGTTTTTATAATCAGTGATCAACACCTATATATAATTTAAAAAAAAAAAATAAGAAGTAGAGAAGAGTCTTTGCAGATCAACCAACAAATCCCATTCCATTTTAACTTAAACGAAATAAAATATTATATTTAAACTCGTTTAGGATCGCAAGCATGGTTAAATTGTATTCGAAACTTAGGCTCAAGCTCGTCTAATCTTGACTCTTTCCAAAAGTTTAATTAGCGAACTAATCTCGAGGGACTCCCAAACGGCTTGGCTCATTTATATCCATAATCTCAACCACATCCCATCTTACATGGTTGTCACTTGTCACAAAATTAAGCCATATGTTAAGCTACCAACTTATGCCAGCCTCCATAGACCAAACCCAAGGACACTGTATTGCTCAGTCCAAGGTGCCACACACACTGTCATGATAATTCATCACAAAATGTTTAAAGGCCGGCCACTTGACCATTTCAAGCCGGCTAAACTTGTAACTTCCTCTAGAACTACTTCAAACCATATTTGTAAATTCAGCCTCCCCTAATTACATCATACAACTTAATCAAAACCAAAAAACACACACATCTTCCCACTCAAAAATGGACCGAATCCGGCCCATTTTTTGCGGGTTCTTCATGTTCTTTCTACTTTTTTCGCCAGCAAAAACTGAAGACCAAAGTGTAATACAAGCATTGGTTGTGTTCATGGATAAACTCATTCCCGGGACCATGCAAACCGCACCGAGTTGGGGATGGAACACTTCATCGGATCCATGCACGAGTCGATGGGTCGGTGTTACATGCGAAAGCAATAATCAAAACGTTAAGAAAATCGTTCTCGAGAAACTTAACTTATCGGGAACTCTTGATTTCGAATCGGTTTGCAAGGCAAATAATCTTTTTGTGTTAAGTGTAAGCTTCAATAACATTACAGGAAGGTTGCAGCAAGATGTTTCAAACTGTAAAAGACTTACACATTTGTATTTAACCGGGAATCGGTTTTCGGGCAGTCTACCCGATTCCTTAACGGGCTTACCGAGTGTAAAGCGAATCGTGATATCCAACAATGCGTTCACGGGCGAGTTGCCCGATTTCTCAAGACTCACAACCTTGTTATCATTTTTGGGTCAGAATAATCAGTTCACTGGCCCGGTTCCAAGTTTCAACTACCGACAACTTGACGGGTTCAGTGTCGCGAATAACAATCTTAGTGGCCCGGTTCCTGACGACACGGGCCGGTTCGATGCTAGTAGCTTTGCGGGTAACCCTCAGTTATGCGGGAAAGAGCTCCCGGTTCAATGCCCGGTCAAAAGGAGCGATAAAAAGTCAAACTTTCGCGATTTTGTTATCGTTTTGGGTTACGCGGCCCTCGGGTGTATAGTTTTGGTCTTGATTGCGGTTTTAGTATTTAAGAAAATGAAGAAAAAAAATAAAGATGTAAAGATGCTTTCACATGTGAAAAGCCAAAACGGGTCGGAAAGTGGGCGGTCAAGCGGGTCAAAGAATAGCCGGGCCCGGTCAGAATTTTCAACAACTTCTGTTGAGAGTGGTGGGGTTTCGTCATCGATGGTTGTCTTATCGAGCCCGGTTGTTAACGGGCTCAAATTTGAAGATTTGCTTAGGGCTCCAGCTGAACTGATTGGAAGAGGTAAGCATGGGAGTTTGTATAAAGTCAGACCCGATACCGGGGTTCCGGTTGTGGTCAAACGGATTAAAGATTGGAAGATTTCACGAGACGAGTTTAAGAAAAGGTTGCAGAAAATAGTTGAAGTTAAGCACCCGAATGTGTTACCGGTTGTTGCATATTACTCTTCCAAGCAAGAAAAGCTTATGGTTTATGAGTTTCAGCAGAATGGAAGTCTCTTTAGGCTTTTGCATGGTGAGTTAACTTACTTTTTTAAATCTTTTTCATTGTTAATTAAAGGAATATAGAATACGAAAGTCTATAAGAATGAGCGGTTTTGGATACAATCTTTATTTGTTGCATTTTTGTCAAAACCGCTCATTCTTGCTTGACGCACTTACTTGGTATACTACTTTTGCAATAATAATGGGTTGTTTGAATAAAACCTAGATTAAACAAGAAAATAAGTAAATTAATCATTACTGAAATCTGAAAATTCTAGAGATGGCAAAATATGCGGATAGAATAAGTTGAATCTCTTGTTAAAACAACATACTTTCTGTTTTCTCTTGCAAAATCTTTTATCGATTATTGAATGAATTTGAAAATAATTATGGAAACCTTTTTTATATTAAATATTTTGTGACGATTTATAAGAGGTTTTGTGGGCTAAAAATCCCATTTGACGTGTTAACTTTTTAATAATAAACATAATTCAAATCCAATCATCATAATAATCCGGTTGAAATAACCACCTCTGTTTGAATCATTACGTATTTGAACTATTGGCTTTTTTCTCAAAATAATATATATTTGATGCAGTATTGATCGCTACGCAATAAGTATTTTATTAACACTTTGACGTGTTAACTTTTTAATAATAAAACATAATTGAAGTCCAGTCATAAATAATAATCTGGTTAAAATATCATCTATCTATAATTTAATAAGTCTTTAAACTAAACTATTGGTATTGGCTCTTTTCTCAAAAAGTATGGTCGTATGGTTTCTCAAAAATACTTATTTTGGGTGTTTCTTCTACTACGAATAGCAAAATCTGGTCCATTTTCAAATTGCCTATTTACAATAGGAAATATCGTTGTTTAGTTGAATCTTGTATGAGCTCGGTACATTCTGGTACAGATCTCGATTTTCTTAAAAATTTGGTACCGATGCCGAAAATGCTCGGTGCGGTATCGTAAGAAAAAATGCAGTACATACCGATAGTGGTACTAACCGATACCGATCTCCAATTTCCCAATCCCATTTTCTAAAAATCTTGATGCAATATCGACCGCAAGTACCATTTGCTCATCCCTATAATGTCCACTCACATCGTCGCTACTTGATTAAATGAAACGAGCTTAAAAAAGACTTGTATTACAAGCACAGGTTAAGATGAATTGATTATTTCATTGTACAAAAGACAATTAGTTCACAAAAAGTTTTCCCCGTCATTAAAATAACTACGCAACATACACAGGTAATTACGCATTAAGCATATATATAACGTTTGAAAGTTAAATAATTGCGTAACATCCATAAATAGTTACGCACAATATTATGCAACATGTAAGAACACTCACGCAACTTATAAAATAATTATAGAACCCGTGTTAGTAATCCTTTGTGCGCTTTGCTATTGTATTTTAACATTTTCCTACTTTTACATTCGTTTTTTCTTGTCTAGGATCACAAACCGGACAAATATTCGGCTGGGGAAGCCGACTAAGCCTGGCATCTAGCATAGCTGGAGCACTCGCATACATGCACCACGAGCTTCAATCCGACTCTATCCCACACGGAAACTTGAAATCGACAAACATTTTATTCAAAGACGACATGGAACCATGTGTAAGCGAATACGGCCTAATGCCAGCCGACCCCCAAGACCTAGACCTAACCGACGAACAAACTCCCACCACCACTTTCAAATCCGACGTGCACGCATTTGGCGTGATCCTACTCGAATTACTAACCGGAAAGCCGGTCCAAGACAAAGGATCCGACTTAGCCAGATGGGTTAGCTCAATTGTCAAAGAAGAATGGACCATTGAAGTATTTGACAAGGCACTTATCATCGAAGGCACCAGTGAAGAACGCATGGTGTTTTTACTACAGGTGGCGTTGAAGTGCATAGACAGTTCATCGCCACCTGTCATGGCGGAAGTTGCGGCCATGATATCTTCTTTAAAAGAAGAAGAAGAGCGATCCACAACCACTTCTGATCCATAATGTCTCTAGTATCAATTCATCAATAGTTTTAATTGATTCATAATTGTAAAACTGAAATACAAACATTGCTACGTAGACGTTATCATACACCTATCACTTTCCCTTTGTTTTTTATTTTATTGTATTTACAACAAACAAACAAACAGGTCCCATACATACATGTTGTAGTGCAAAACTAAAAAGAATATAAAAATTCAATACACGAAATTCGATCCAATAACATGCTTACATAGTGTTTAAGTCCCAGGGCTTAACTCTGGACACAGGCGGTGGAAACTACACCAACCGGTGTTCGCGCCACGTAGCGTGACAAGAAGTTCCGAACCATATACTCGTTCTCGGCTTCCTGATCACGGGTTTCCAAGGGACCTTGATCGAAATTCGAGCGGAGCTTTTGTTACGGTTGAAGCGGCGGATGAATGTCTTCCAGCGAGGAGTTCTGACCACTCGCGAAGCTTGTTGAAGGCGTGGATGCTGAGAGAGAGTGATGGATGGTGGTTGGGTGAGGATGGAGGGACTTTGTGCCAGCGGTAGGGGATGCAGAAGCAGCATGGTGATGATGATGGTGAGTGATGATGGGATTCGGGGTCTAATTCAGTGGCCATGGTGGGTGGATAAACATAAACATAAACATAAACATAAACATGTGATGTGAGTAAGGTTCTGGAAGTGGAAAGTGAAAACCCTTTTTTATACGACTAGAGGATGTGACGACGCCCATTGTATTATACATATTTATACACACATACGGAAGATATTTTTAATTGAGAAAAAAAATGTATTTTAACAATTCTGAAAACCAAATATATATATATATATATATATATATATATATATATATATAAACGAAGACATAAAAATCCTACGTGTCGCGATGTGGTCGTTCCTCTTTTTTTTGGAGTCACCAGATTTGCTTCATTTTTAAATGGAGACTTCTCATGCATTTGACCCGAATTCATGGGTATGGATCTTACCAAACCCAGATATTCCTTAAACGGGTTATAACATCTCATTAAATAAAAAATTATTTTCACCAAATAATTGATGTAAAAATCCTATAAAATAGGATATGCTAAAAATTAATATCTTATTTATTTTAAAAAAAGATATATATATATATATATTATTTAAATTAAAAAACCAATTTTATAGTAAAAAAAATAAACGGGTCTTGGGTCTCATCAAACCATAAGTATATTATTAACTTTCATAAATATTATTTATAATTAAAAAACAATTTTATTGTAAAAAAAAATAAACGGGTCTTGGGTCTCATCAAATAGCTTTTAAACCGGGTTATAACATCTCATTTATTTATGAAACAATATATTATTAAATTTTTTAAAATAAAAAAATATAAATTCAAAAAATAAATAAATATTAGATTAAACAATATAAAGCAACCCCGTATTACGGGGGATAAAAAAATCTTACGTGTCGCGATGTGGTCGCTCTCCCTTTTTTTGGAGTCGCCAGATTTGCTTGATTTTTATATTGAGGCTTCTCATGCATTTGACCCGAATTCATGGATATGGGTCTTACCAAACCCAAATATTTATTAAACGGGTTATAACATCTCATTAAATAAAAAATTATTTTCACCAAATTATTGATGTAAAAATCCTATAAAATAGGGCATGCTAAAAATTAATATTTTTTATTTTAAAAAATATATATATATATATATTATTTAAATTAAAAAACTAATTTTATAGTAAAAAAAATAAACGAGTCTTGGGTCTCATCAAACCATAAGTATATTACTAACTTTCATAAATATTATTTATAATTAAAAAAAATCAATTTTATAGTAATAAAAATATACGGGTCTTGGGTCTCATCAAAATCATATAGCTTTTAAACCTGTCAGTGCACGGTTTTGCGTCTCGAGTCTTTGTAATTATCATTAATGTTTATTTTATATTTAAATGTAATATTTAAATGTTTATTTATCTAATTCGTTATGTTTGAGTCTTGTTCGCTAAGAATGTTAGCGAATTAAGACTAGTTCGTTAAGGTTAAGTCTAGTTCGCTAGGGATGTTAGCGAACTAGGACATTATAATGTATTCTCTCCTGATTCGTTAGGGATGTTAACGAATCAGGGGGAGGTTCGTTAAGTTAACGAAGGGGATGCTGGTTCGCTAGGGGATGTTAGCGAACCAGATCGTCTTCTATAAATAGTGAACCACTGTTCACTTGTCAGTGTTGAAGTTTTGAGAGAATTAATATTATTTAGAAAGATTTAAAGTATTCTCTCTCTATCTCTCAAGCTTCACAATAAACATACTGATAATATATACTACATACTAATAGCAATCAAACTAACGTATTAGAGAGCTAGATCCGGATAATTAATATTAACATATAGATCTGGATTAGATCTAAGTTATTATATATATTGATTAGAACGATTTTAAAAGGGATCAAACAAGTGGTATCAGAGCTTTCGGGGCTCAATTCGCTTGGTTTGATTGTTATTGTTATAGTTTTTGTGTTTATTTTCTGTTTGGATTGAGTTTGAATCTATTTGAGTTGATTTGGATTGAATCTGGATGGATTAGAGTGAATCTGGTTTAGTTAAGGTATTATTGATGTTCAATTGAGTGGAATTGGATTGTGGATTGGATTTGTGATGTTTATTGTGTTTTCGGTTTGAGTCCGTAAACAGGGGATTAGTTTTGGTTGAAATTGATTCGTGTATTGTGATAATCGGTTACGAGATGTGTTGGGTTGAATTCGCGTTGTGATTACGAAGATTTTGGTATATTATTTGTTAAGTTTGGTTAAGAATTGAGTGAGTATTACGAATCTGGAATTGATAAGTTTCTGGGTTTGATCTTCATATTTCTGGAAAATTGTTCTTGAATGTTTGAAGATTTGAAGATGAATGCGATCCGTTATAAAGTTTCAAACGATTGGCTATGTCTTTAACTTGATTCGCTATCAGTTCTTGCCATTCGCTAATCAGTTCGCTAACTGATTCGTGTGAGTTAATCAATTCGTGCCATCTAGTTCGTTAACTAGATAACTGATTCGTTTGACACGTGTTTGTCTTGGAATTTGTGCTCTAACAACTTTTTGCCACGTGGCAGAAAGGAATCAAGTTTGTTACAAACGGGTGTAACAACCTGATTCATTATAGTATAATTCGCTATAGTGTTGATTCGCTATCAACTGTAGCTGATTCGTTATTTTAATTCGCTAAGCACTTCTTAGTAATTCGTTAAGTTGACTTGGTCAATTCGTATGATCAGTTCGTTAAGTTGACTTAGTCAATTCGTGTGATCAATTCGTTAAGTTGACTTGGTCAATTCGTGTGATCAATTCGTTAAGTTGACTTGGTCAATTCGTTTGGTCAATTCGTTAGGTTGACTTGTGATTCATTAAACTTTCATCACATTCGTTATCTGTTTCGCCTTTAGGGTGATTCGTTAACTTTATTTGTGATTCGTTAAGTTGACTCGCTAGGTTGACTTTTGATTCGCTAACACACTCACCTCATTCGTTAAGACTTGATTCGTTAAGACTCAATTCGCTACACTATTCACAGTTCGCTCAACCTTGTTCATTGATTCGTTAAACACAGTGTGTAGTTCGCTATAACTGTACACTTGTTTATTTTCAAATATGGCTGGTATGTATGCATTGGCGTCTCAAAATATGTTGATGCAACAGATGTTGCAACTTGATACCGAGATAGGATCACATTCTAAATGTCCAAGATTGATGAAGTTCAGTGACTTTGCCAAATGGGAACCTCGGTTTCGTGCACATTTGGGATCTGTTCATCCTGACTGCTCATATTGTCTTGATGAGGTTTATGTTGCACCAATGATTGGTGATGATACTATTGGGTATACTCCTAAAGCTGTTTTTCAATACTCACAAGAAGAGAAGAAAGCTTTAGAAATCGAGATAAAAGCATATTCTACTTTGACTATGGCTTTACCAGAGAATATTTTTCATCAAGTTGGAAGTATCAAGAGATGTGCATCTTTGTTTCAACATATGCGGATGAGAAGCATGGGTAACACAGCTGAGAGTAAGAAAGTGATGCTCAAGTTTCAATTTCGAAACTTTAATTTATTGAAAGGAGAAACAGTTGAAGAGATGACTACAAGATTTAGTCACTTAATTGCTGAAATGGACAAGATGAAAATGGAAATTTCTGAAAGAGATAAAATTGACACTATCATGAGTGTGCTTCCTAGTTCCTATTCAACATTTCTCATGGTTTTGAAAGAAAATGATTATTTTCTGAATGAAGATTTGACAGCACTTGAATTTCTACAAAAGATCGAACTAGAGAATATGATCTTAAGTGTTAAAAATCTTCCAAAGAAAATCAAGATCCGGCTTTCTACGGTGGAAGTATGCCTCTCAGTTCAACAATCTCACCAATCACTGCTTTTCTAACTCATGCCGCAAGTGAAAAAGAATCTGCTATATTTAATGATCCAAAAGTTTGTTTCTACTCTGCTGGTAATTCAGGTGGTTCTGGAAGTTCTACTAGTACCAATCCATTTGCTGCACCACCTAGTGTGAATATGAAGGAAGCTGAGCAAAACTTTGCTTTTCTGACGGCATTTATGTCTTCATATGAAAACTTGGTGAGTAGTAAAATTGCCACAAGTGAGTTAACTGATGAGGATTATGATCAGATAGATCCGGATGATCTAGATATCATGGATTTGAAAGGGAATATGGCCATGATTGTTCATAAAGTTAAAAGATTCATGCAGAGAACTGGAAAAGATCTTCCAGCGTTAAACAAGAAGTTGGGTTTTGACAAATTAAAGGTGAAGTGTTATAATTGTCAAGAATTCGGGCATTTCGCAAAGGAATGTGACAAACCAAGAAAAGAATACACTGGACCTCGTGGTCAAAGTCAAAATGCTTCTTCACCACGAGGAAGTGATGCTGAAAAGAAATCATCTTCTTCTACAACACAAGCAATGTTAGCAGACGGAACTGATTGGTCACAACGGCTACTTTGCAATGATGTTCAAGCAAATTTAGCTATGTTTGGGTTACATGAAGATTGTCAAGATGCTACTGGTAGTGTGATGTCTTCAGATAATGATTCTGGATCTGATTCTGACGATTCTTTCGACAAGACTTCTAAATCAATGTTTGCTTGCATGGCTAAGATCAATGAGGTTAGTAATTCTATTTCTTCTACTTCATTTGTTAAAGCATCATGTGTTGACAGTGAATCTAACAACTCTAAGTTAGATGCTTTAAAAAATCAAAATGATAATCTTATTAGAGAAATTGCTTCTCTTAAGGACACTTATCGACAATCTCTTGAGTCTCAAATGAAATCTCGAGAAAAGATTGAAGCATTGTCGACAAGTAATCATGATCTCAAAGCCGAGTTATCTGTGAAAATGACCATTAATGACCAAAAGTTTCAGGAAATTTTGAAACATCGTTCTAAGATAACTGAGCTTGAGAATGAGGTTCTTGAGTTGAAGAACAAGTTGGGTAAATTTCGAAATTCTTCATTTTTATTGAATGAATTATTGAAGTTTCTGGAAAACAAAAAGATTCTAAGAAAGGTATTGGTTTTGTTGAAATTCCACCACCTTTTCATAATGATTATAAAATTAATCCTTTTGCAAGAAAAGAAGAGGATTTGATTCAAAAGGAATCTGTGATTTCTGAAAAACCTAAAGTGGTTAAACCTGAAATTGTTGAACCCCAAGTTGCTTCTCAAAAATCTCATGTCCAAAGCAAAAAGGTGTTTGTTGAACACAATGACGAGGTCATTATCGAGGATGTGTTTGAACCAGAGATTATACACAAGAATAAGAACATTTCCAGTTCTAATCATATTCTGTGCGAACCTCACGAATTTGAGGAAGCAGTGTATGGTTCACACAAACCTCAAGAGAAAAAGGAAAATTCAAAGAATGTGAACTCTATGAAGGCAAAGAAGTCAGTTAAACCAAAAATTTCTGATGAGGATTTAATGCGTTTCATTAATCCTTCTAGTTCTAAGCCATCTGCTGCTAGAGTTTTTAAGTTAAAGGGAATGGACACAATGTTCACTGAAAAAGATATTCCAATTAGTATCATTAAGCCTGAGCTAATTGAGAGTGTTTTTGTCAATGAAACTTCAAAAATTCAAGAACTTGAACGTGTGTATGCTCAAACAAAAACATCAGTTCAATCTAATCCATTGACTAAGGCAAAACAATTTTTAAAACAAGCTAAGAAGATTAACTTTGTTAAGTCAACTGGAACAGATACACTAAAAAGTTTTTCAAACAGTTCTAATTTAGATTTTTATCTAAAGAAGAAATCTGAATTATCTGATGAGTTTGCTAAGAGCATGACTAAAAATGTGAGTCATCATCAACCATCTATTCCAATTTCTTCTAAACATCACCATGTGGACATGCGAGCGTGTTTTTTATGCGGTCAACAAGGTCATGTTGTGAAGAATTGTAATCAACAGAACTTTCAAAATCTTCATCCTTTTATCAAGGACAAATCTAAACCAATTCCAATGGTTAAGGAGATTCTGAAACGACCTGTGTCATATGCTGATGATACTCATATTTTATTCTCTGATGTGAATCCTCGGAAAGTGTTGCATATCAATGAGACACACGGTCAAGTGAAACCAAAATTCATTCCAACTGAACCTATATGTCAAAACAGGAATTTAAACATTGTTCATGCAGCTTATTTAAGACGAAAGTCTAAGAAGCCGATAACTTATTCACAAGTGGCTGAACAACAATTGAAAACTGTTAAAGTTAATGATCAAAGAGAAAACCAAAAGGTGCCCAAGACTGAGGCCTGGGCTGCCTTTTTGAACTAATCACTTTTGTTTGTGTGTAGGGTTCATCCAAGACCATTTCTGGAGAAAACTAGATCATGGATAGCGGATGTTCTTGTCATATTACCGGAAATCTCGACCTATTAACCAACGTAAGAAATATTCAAGGGGGTTATGTAGCGTTTGCTGGGAATTCTGGGGGCATGATCACACAAGAGGGTGATGTTTCAAATGGTCATATTACATTTGAAAAAGTAAATTATGGTGACAAGGTTGATCATAACTTATTGAGTGTATCGCAGATTTGTGATAAAAAGTACACTACAATATTTACTGACAAAGAGTGTCTTATCTTGAAACCGGGTTTTATTATTCCCGAGGATATGGTTGTCATGCGATCACCACGATCAAATGATATTTATGTCTTAAACATGAGTTCTAAGATATCAACATCGATCGAAACATGTTTTGTCTCGAAAGCAACTGAGAAAGACTCGATTCTATGGCATCGAAGAATGGGTCACATTCATGTTAGAAAGATGAATTATTTAATGGCAAATAATTTAGTTGAGGGTGTTTCGTTAAAGAACTTTAAGTTATCTGATCATTGTGTTGCATGCAAAAAGGGCAAGCAGAAGAAGAAGACACATCCTTCTAAGTTATTGAATTCCATTAATACTCCTCTTGAACGACTTCATATGGATTTGTTTGGTCCAGTGAATCGTGCGAGTATTTCTGGAGACTGGTATTGTCTGGTTGTGACAGATGATTATTCAAGATATTCATGGGTGTTATTTATGAGTTCAAAAGATCAAACACCTGTTTTGGTACAAAACCTTATTACTAAGATAGAATCACTGTATAAACAAAAGGTGAGGAGAATCCGAAGTGATAATGGTACTGAATTCAAAAACACTATTTTGGATTTCTTTTGTATTCAAAAGGGAATTCACCGAGAATATAGTGCACCTTATGTACCACAACAAAATAGTGTTGCTGAAAGGAAAAATAGAACTCTGATTGAAGCTGCACGTACAATGCTTGCTGATTCAAAGCTTCCTATTCAATTTTGGAATGAAGCAGTGAACACAGCTTGTTATACACTTAATCGGGTTCTAACAATAAAGCGACTCAAGAAGACAAGCTATGAAATATTAAATAACAGAAAACCTAATTTAAAGTACCTGGAACCATTTGGGTGTCCGTGTACAATGTTGAAGAAGGAATCGGGTAAATTTGATGAAAAGGCTATCGAAGGATATTTCTTGGGATATGCGTCTCCAAAGAAAAGAGTATTTAATTTTACATCTGGCTGTGTTGAAGAATGGTACCATGTGGACTGTCAAAAGTACACAACTCCTCCTCAAGGGAAAGGTCTAGACTGGATGTTTGATTACGATAGTTTATTTAACTCTTTTATTCCTTCGACTGAACACATCGATGAAGATCTGGTTAGAGCATACTTTGAAGAACATTTGAACATTCCAAGCTCTTCAAGTTCTAATGTAGTTGAAGTTCAACCAGATGCTACAACTGAAGAATCTCAAGTTGTTCGTCCAGTTTTTATTGATAGTGCTTCTACTTCTTCCGATGATGATCAAGCTGAGATTCAAGTTATTGATCTTGATAGTGATAATGCTTCATCTCCCGAGTTGGGTGAACATTACACTAATTTATTTGATAATGTTGTTGTTCCTGAAAATCCTACTCTTCAGATTCATGGATATCATCCACAGGACAATATCATTGGCGAACTTGATGTGGGCGTTCGAACACGTCATCAAGTTGCTTCGTCAAGCGACAATAACGTATTGTGTGCTTACACTAATTTATACTCTTCGGGAATTGTGAATATTGCTAAATTCAATTGCTTTCTATCTCAAGTTAAGCCAACGACAGCTCGTAAGGCACTTGATGATCCTTCTTGGGTAGAAGCTATGCAAGAGGAATTACAGCAGTTTGAACGATTGGGTGTTTGGGATTTAATAGACAAGCCTGCTGCAGTCAAGAAAGCTATTCCGACTAAGTGGGTATTTAAATGTAAAAAGGATGATCGAGGGGTGATTGTCAGAAACAAAGCACGTCTAGTGGTGCAAGGTTTTCATCAGCAAGAGGGTATTGATTATACTGAGGTATATGCTCCAGTTGCAAGATTAGAGTCGATTCGAATCTTCCTGGCTTATGCTGCTTACAAGAATATCAAGGTCTATCAAATGGATGTTAAAAGTGCATTTCTCAATGGTGAACTACATGAGGAAGTGTTTGTTCAACAACCACCTGGTTTTGAAGATCCTGATTATCCAGACCGTGTTTACCGTTTAAACAAGGCCCTGTATGGTCTACATCAAGCCCCGAGAGCTTGGTATGGCACGCTTGCCGACCATCTGACTGATAATGGCTTCAAACGAGGAACTGTTGACTGTACTTTATTTCATAAAACTGTTGGTGATGATCTTCTTCTAGTCCAGATTTATGTTGATGATATTATATTTGGGTCTACAAACGACACTTTATGTAAGGAATTCGAGAAGTCCATGCAAACCAAGTTCGAAATGAGCTCGATGGGAGAGATGAATTTCTTTTTAGGGCTGCAGGTTCATCAATCTGATAAGGGAATCTTCATTCATCAGACTAAATATGTGAACGATGTCTTGAGCCGATTCAAGATAACTGCCGGAAAAATCCCTTCAACTCCTCTTCCAGTGGGTCACAATTTATCACCGGATGAATTGAAGGATACTGTTGATCCGACCATTTATCGTGCTATGATTGGTTCTCTAATGTATTTAACTGCTTCTCGACCCGACATAATGTTTGCTGTTTGTGTGTGTGCTAGGTACCAAGCTAGTCCCCGAGTGACTCACCTGGCAGCAGTCAAGCGTATTTTGCAATATCTACCGGGAAATCCTGACATCGGGTTATGGTACCCCAAAGATAATACTTTCGATTTTACCGCCTACTCAGACTCAGATTATGGAGGATGCAAGATCAACTTCAAATCAACGACTGCAAGATGTCAATTTTTAGGAAACCGGCTTGTTTCCTGGCAGTGTAAGAAGCAGACAACGGTCTCTACTTCAACCGCCCAAGCTGAATATGTTGCAGCCTCGAGTTGATGTTCCCAGGTTCTGTGGATACAACAACATCTTCGCGACTACGGTTTGAAGTTTCTTACTCTCCCATCTTGATTGATAATTCTGCTGCTATAAGTATCACCAAGAATCCCGTACAACATTCTAAAACGAAACATATCGAGATTCGATATCATTTTATACGGGATTGTTATGAAAAGAAATTAATTGATCTTGAGAAAGTGCACACAGATTTCAAAACGCCGATCTATTTACCAAAGCGTTCGATAAAACACATTTTACTTTTTTGCTTGGTTTAAATGGATTGAAGACCCTTGCTGAGATCCTCAAATTAGGATAATTATTTTTTTTAATTGCATTTATAAATTTAGTCTTATTTTATGTTTTAGGTTTTAGGGGGAGAAATCTAGAAAATACAAAAAGAATGTGTTTTCGTTTGTATAGATAAAATCCAAAAACATTAAAAAATTAAGGAAAAATTCAAAAACATTTAAAATATTGTGATTTCTGTTCTTTAAGTTTTTCCTTTAAAATTTAGAAAAATCAAAAACATTTAAAATTTTGAAAAACCAAAAAGAATGTGATTTATGTTTTTGTTCAGAAAAATCCGAAAATCCAAAAAGATTGTGAAGTTTATTTTGTTTATAGGAAATTTGAAAAAGACAAAAATATTGTGTTTTTAAAGTTTGTACAGAGAAAAACCAAAAAGATTTTTAGATTATTTTCTCGCTGAAAATTATGTCGGTTATTTAAGTTTATGAAGCATGCTTGCATGTCTTGGTCCTATGATTCACTTGTGGATTGAAGGTTAGCCATTTATTTATTCTCTTAAGTTAACTGGGGCGATAAGATTTATCTTGTATTTATGTTTTATGCTCCTCAAAATTTTGAGTTTTTTTTTTGAAGCAAAAATGGAACATGATAGTACATTGATTATCTTGACCCCAAGTTCAGCAAAAAGTAAGCTTAAAATACTGTGTGCTTAATTGAATTGGTGCATTGGTAGGTCTTAAAACAACCCAGTAGAGTAAAGTATGTGATATAAACATAAAGAAACGCCAAATTGAAAGGGGCGTTTGTCTCTAGCAAAAGTCTTGGTGAGGATGGCAGAAATGTAATAACCAGTCATACTCAAGCCTTATATTTGTTGATCACCCAAAAATCAAATAAAGCAAATAACAAGCGTTAAGATTCTGGACACTGTGAGTCTTTATGCGGCTTAACCATCTGGATATTCATATGCATGAATATTTCACTCGCTTTCTAGAGCAAACCCAAAGTCATTAAACTTGATCACCGCTGTACCTCGTACAATTCAAATTACTGACTTGATCAAAATCCGCTGTTAGTCATACAATTGTTCCTCCCTTGCGTGCGTCTTAATACCATTAAGAAACGGACCCCAGGGGATACAATGTATGTAAGCCGACAGATGGACTCGTGCATACTCACTCTCAGTAAAGGAAACTTGATGCATTGCTCAAAACTTCTCATTTGGTATCAAATTTTTGATCAACAATATAATGGTTTAAGTCAAGTTGGGGTGATTTGGCAAAAATCAAATTACACTTGAACCGAGATTAGAGGCTGATAATTTCTGATATTTTGTGCTCTAATTAAACTATTTAATCATATCACAAAAATACTTGAATGTGTGTTATTAGACTTATGTGGACAACAATACCAATGACCGACTTATCGCCAGTCATAATATCGCTGAAATATAAAACTGTGATGGAAGGGCAATTTGGTCAATATGATTCTCTGCTCAAACTTAACAAAAATACAAAAATATGTACTGCTTTTGATAAAATCATTGAAAAACATAAAAAGATGGTCTATTTTAGAGGATTGGATATTCTTCTGTAAATACATTCTTTAATTCTTTATTTTTTACAAAATATCAAAAATATTTTCGTCTTCTTTATACAATATACTTAAATAATTTTTTTTTTAAATTATGTTTCGGTAATCTGAAACACTTTTAACGTATTATGTTGTCGGGTTATAAGGGTTTCTCGATAATTTAACTTATTGGTTTTATTTATTTCTTTATTTAATTCTTTAATTTATTCATTTAATTAATTTCATTTAAAATTAAATAAAAGAGTTTAATATTAAATTAAAGAGTTTAATTCGCTAAACTCCCATTCGTTATTTATGGATAACAAACTAGGTGATTTTTTAGCGAACTATCTTCTGGTTCGCTAACCTAATTCGCTTCCGCACTCTGTAATGAATCATCCCTTCGTTATACATATTTAACGAATCATGTCTTGATTCGCTATCTTTAATTTAACGAATCACATTGTGATTCGCTAACATAAGGTAACGAATTGAGTTAGAGAATGGGCTAATTCGCTAACTTTAAGTTAAACGAATCATCTGATTCGTGCAAGTTGTGCCTAGGGTTTCGTGTATCGCTATATAAGACAAGATAACGAATAGTATTCCACTGTTCGTCTTCTTTCTTCATCTTTCAGTAACTATTCAAATTCTCTCTGATATTTTCGATCTTTAAGTTTGAACATTTCAAAGATATATTTGAGTTTCTAAGGTATAAATGTTCTTGGGGATATCATTTTCGTCAAAAATGACATTGATTTAACTGTTGAATTATGTAATTTTAGAGGTTTAAGGGTTTTGAACCTTTGAAACCGTTATGTGTATAATTTATGTTATTAATTGTCTGATTTTGTTATCATTTTGATCGGAATCACTTTCTGATACCCTTGGTGGACTCTAATCAATATTTGATTATTGTTTGCTGGGTTAATTATTGGTATGTGTTCTTGATATTCACTGTTGGTTCGTTTGATTATTAACACATTTGGGTAATGAGTCTCAATCTCATTTACCTACATTAACGAGTGTGTTTCCGAGCTTAACGAGCTGATTATCTTGTTGATTCGACGACAATTATGGTCTAATTGAATCTGGGTTCAAGTTGTTGACTATTATTGTTCTTGATAATTTTGACCTTGACTTTGTGAAGTCAAAGAAAAAGTCTTAATTTTGACCATTCGTTAGTCTTAGCGAATTGGAACCGTTTCGTGTCCAATTTGTTAAGATTTTATACGAACTAGCTTAGCGAATAAGAGGTTACACGAATCAGAGTTTGATTCGCTTAAAATATAACGAACTAGAGTTTAGTTCGTTAACTTAATTAGTGATTCGCTAGGTTTAGTTCGTTAAGTTATTTACTTGATAGCGAATTGCCTGATTCGTTATCTTTGTATAACGAATCAGTGTGATTTTTAACGAATGACATTTAAAGTATTAAAAAAAAAAATTAGTTAACAAAATTTAATATTCATTTAATTTAATTAAAGGATTTAAATTGTCTAATACGCGTAACTAGATTAATTACACATATCTTTTGATTATATATGGTGATATCTATTCTCATATTAGGTCTTTATTTATACAGTAAAACATGGCTGAACAAGAACAACAACCACAACCTCCACAAGGACAACCACAACAACAAGCTCAACAAGTCGAAATGATTCTATTACCGTTCGATAAGAAGCACAACATCTGTGCTTATGTCGATCATGATGTGGCTGATTTAAGGACGTTCGGAGCTATGTTAAATTTCTTACGCCGTTCGAAGATACATTATGCAATCACTGCTAAACCCAAGGTGTATCTTAGTATAATCAGACAGTTCTGGAACACGGCGGTATATGTTGAGGAAAGTAATTGGGTTCAAGCTACAATTAATCAGCTTTCGATCACGATTGATGTTGAGGTCATTCGTCGGGTACTTCAATTTGACAATAGTGACGATTACCCGAGTGAATTTGACAGGACGCTGGTTAGGGGGCTATTCACAAGATTAAATTATGGGGGTGATATTCGTCGGTCAATGTTGAACAAGAATGGGTTGTGTCCACCTTACAAGTATTTGTTGCATGTCTTACTTCATTGCTTGAGTGGACGTCGCGGTGGTTTCGATGAAGGTAGACTGAGCTTACAATCGGCATTTGTTGCTTTAATCCTGAACAAGCCATTCAACTACTCAGAACTCATCTTTGATTATCTGAAAGAGCAAGTTCAGCAAACTCTACCGTCAAAGAAGTTCTTGATGTATCCACGCTTTCTACAATCAATTATTCAAGATCTGATACCGGATTTGGTGATTGATCGATCGTTGGTGAGCGACGTTCTTGATATGGAGCATATGAAAGCTGAAACGGTGCATCGGATGTTGATATATCGAAAGGATAAGCCACAGGACAAAAGGATGATTGGTCATATAATCAATCCAAATTACGTATGTCCTCCTAATGAGCGCTGGATCCATGATGATTCGGATTCCGAGCGTGAAGGGGGAGAAGGTGGGAACAATGATGGTGGGGATGATGATGGTAACAATGATGATGGTGATGATGGAGCTGGTGAGCGAGCTCGAAAAGAACAACAAGATGCAGTCGATGCTGCTCTAGCTGCCACCATAAAAGCTCAGCAAGAACGAAAACAAAAGGGCAAAGCGGTAGCTACTGATGAACCACCGAAGAAGCCCCGTGTGTCTTTTGGGGCTGGTGTAATTATTGGATCACCACCACCTCGTCAATCGACTACTCAAAGCTCGGCGGTGCCGCTAACTACCAGCACTCCGATGCTTACTTTGACCACGACGATGGTGTCACATGAGAGGCTCGGTTTAATTCCTCAAATGGCGTTGACCGAGATACCGAGGCCTCCTGTTGTGCTGTCGACTGTTTCTTCAACAACTTCAATGAGACCTCCTCCTCTGCCTACAACTACTCTTCCTCCACCTCCGCCTAGTGATGTCTCATTCATGAGAATCACTCGGCCTCAAGGACCTGTTCAACATGTTCATCCATCTGTATAGAACTTGCCACCAGGTCGACAAACGGAAATGTTGCTTAATCTGCTACATTTATATGAAAATCAAATGGCAGCTGACAAACAAACTCAAGAACGGCTCATTGAGAATCAATGAAAGATTATGAGTTATATTTCTTTCTGTCAAAAGGAGACCAAGGCGTTACCCACGATTGTTGAGTCTCAGGGGGTGAAATTAAAAGAACAAGATGAGTTAATTTTACAATTAACTTGTAAAGATGATGCCCTCAAGAAACTCAAAAATGATGATGATGATCCTGACGAGTCTGATGCAGGAGGTGAGCCTAAACAATCGCATGGTTCATCCTCTGGTGTTGGTGTTAGTGGCGCTGATGATTCGAACAAACAGATAATTTCATATCAAGACCCAACAGCTGCCAAGCCGATAGAAATGATTGAGGCTAACACGGTGATATTTATTGATGAATTGGGGATGGTTAGAAGTGTGGTGAACAGAGATGAGATACAGATCGGTGAGTTTGTGATTAGATCTTTGACAAGGGAGTAGATCTCGATTCTACTTGGGCTAAATGACGATCAGCTGACTGCATTAGAGACTGAGCCCGGTGTCGAAGTGATCAATGAGAATGAAATGGAAGATGATCCGTTATTTATGGATACGAATTTTATTAATGAGAACGAGGAGATTGAGATGGAGGATGCGACAGCTGATGAGTACCCGGACTTGTATCAACACGCAAATGTTGATCAAGGTGCTCCGGTATTTAATGAAAACGTAATTAAAGAGACTGAGGATGATTTGGAGAAGATTGTGCAACAGACTGTTCCTTCACTAAAAGAAGTGACTGATGATGACATTGAAAGATGGTTCAAACGCCAGAAAGTGGGTAAGATCATCAGTGCTTTTCGGTATGTAGATAAAGAAAGAAAGGATACAGCTGCTACTTGGATTGAGGCAAATCAGATGACTACCTTCAAGACTGTTTCTAAGGTACATGGTGATATTGTCTCCTGGCTCTATGATTCAGACCTTAAGGTATGTATTGTGAAATGGGAAAAAGGTGTCCAATATTACGAGAGGATAATGGATGTTTTAACATTACCGCGTTGGGATGTGCGCACCCTCGCGAGACGTCCATTTATCAATCGTGGGGGTAACCGAACTGCTGAGTGGTTTCATCAACACTTACTGTTCGAGGTCAATCATGGCTTCAAATTCTTCAAACCCCAGGTCCCAAGACGTAAACGTACTGATGAGATTGATCCGAGGACCGGCTGGAAGAAACTTGTTTTGAAAGTGAAGCCACCAAAGACTATGAGAAGGGTTCCTGTGAAGACAATGCCTCAAGATATTCATCTGTCTTACAACCGTTGGTACTATGACAATCGTACTGGCGAGGCCGTTATTGTTCATGGTCGAGGACTACAGACTGAGCTCATCAAGATAATCGATCCAATGTGGTTGGTTAATTTATCAGAGACAGACAATGACGTGCTACACAGGAAGCAGATTTTGTTTGAACGCCAAGAAGATTATGACCTGGCTATGCAATTCCAACGTGTTTTTCGTGTATGCCATGAACATGGGATTCATAGTTGCAGAGATTGGCAGACAAAGCGTTTCAAATAAGTTAAAGACAAAGAGCTCAAGACGAGGGGGTGTCTGTTAGTGCACGGTTTTGCGTCTCGAGTCTTTGTAATTATCATTAATGTTTATTTTATATTTAAATGTAATATTTAAATGTTTATTTATCTAATTCGTTATGTTTGAGTCTTGTTCGCTAAGAATGTTAGCGAATTAAGACTAGTTCGTTAAGGTTAAGTCTAGTTCGCTAGGGATGTTAGCGAACTAGGACATTATAATGTATTCCCTCCTGATTCGTTAGGGATGTTAACGAATCAGGGGGAGGTTCGTTAAGTTAACGAAGGGGATGCTGGTTCGCTAGGGGATGTTAGCGAACCAGATCGTCTTCTATAAATAGTGAACCACTGTTCACTTGTCAGTGTTGAAGTTTTGAGAGAATTAATATTATTTAGAAAGATTTAAAGTATTCTCTCTCTATCTCTCAAGCTTCACAATAAACATACTGATAATATATACTACATACTAATAGCAATCAAACTAACGTATTAGAGAGCTAGATCCGGATAATTAATATTAACATATAGATCTGGATTAGATCTAAGTTATTATATATATTGATTAGAACGATTTTAAAAGGGATCAAACAAAACCGGGTTTTAACATCTCATTAATTTGTGAAACAATTTATTATCAAACCATAAGTATATCATTAACTTTCATGCAATAAAAAAAATATAAATTCAAAACTAAATAAATATTATAACAAACAATATAAAACAACCCCCGTAATACGGGGGATAAAAACTAGTATATATATATATAGAGTGAGTATTATTACAGAAATGTTAAATTATTTAAGAACTTGAAAGAACTCTTATTAACTAACGTTTTTATAAAACTTTTTGTATATTCATGTTATTTGAGTGTAGTTTTATCACTTTTATATCTATCTTTATGATTACAATTATGAAAATTAGTTTTTACACAATTTGTCATGTCCATTGATTCAGCTGGATCTTATTTAATCATGTCATAACTCACACAAATAGATGTGTCGACAAGGGAGTTAATGACGGGTTGCTATATTTAGAAAGATGACCGTTTGTTAAAGGCGGAATCAATAACAAACATACGGTTGCATAATCAGTATTCAAAGGTAACCAACCCAAACAATATTCACTCAAAAGATTTCCATTCATATAACATACATCATACAAATTGGATAATCGATTTAGGGTTTCTTGAAGGAGGGTTTATCCGTACAAAGACAGCCATCACACACAATATTCTTTCTTAATTAATGTGTCTGTCTGCCTTGTCCTTATCCCGTAGGCGGCGTGCCCTAAAACATTCTATGTATAGGTCTGCCACCCTAGGACAGCTGTCATTCCTTCTAGAAACCCCAAACGTAAATACATATTCAAATTACATAGTCAGAAAATATTCTAAGTGTAAAACAAGTCTTCCGGGTAGGCTTTGCATCAGTCTTCATTTTCCGAGTACGCTGTGTACTCTGCCATCCTTCAGGACTTGGTAACATAGAAGTGTGCCCGGGATCAGTTTCTGGGTAGACTTTACTTAAAGAGTATTTTACCAAGTAAAATACTCACCGGGTAGACTTCAGTCTTCTTGACTTTGCCAGACTTTGCCCGACAAACCCTTACGAGCAACCTTGTTCTTCAATGGTCCATTCAACTCCTTGCTATAAAATAACTTATTAGCAAAGTGTACTCGGGAGTACTATTCCTTGCTTGAGTTGAACCTTGCCCGATATTACTTAAAGATATTCCATTTCAATCATGAAGCTTGCTTGGACCACTATTATTAATGAATACCTTGCCCGGTCTTCCAATCACTTGGCTTCATGGACTTGGTTAGCCAAAAGCTTACTCGGAAGTGAACTTTACTTGGCTATGAAGAACAGACTTGCTTGATAAAGTGAACCTTGCCCGGTTATATATAAACTAGTGAACCTTGCCCGGCAATGCACTAATTTACAAACCCTGCTCGGATATCCACTAAAGAAGACTACCTGAAGATAACCTTGCCCGATAGACAAAATATCGTACCCGGCTAAGTAAAAGCTTGCTCGGAGGTCTAAGGTGTGTCCGGATCCATACTTAGCGAATTGTTGAGAAGATTCCAATCTTCCATAAACTCCATTTTGGTCAAATCTTTGACTCAACAATCTCCCCTAGATTGGAACACCTCAGCTGACCTAAAACATTTCTAAGGTTACTTACACTTAGTCAAAAATACACATCAAATTAAAAGTCAAATTACATATTCAAATAACATATTCAAAAGCTGTCCAAAGACATTACATCACAAAGCCTATTCTATTCATCTTGTCTCTTCCTTGCATTATGAACAGCTTGTCTTCGATTGACTATTTCTGATGCAGCTTTCATTTTGAAGATATTAAGGATTCGTTAGTGAGTATGACTTTCAGGTTTAACTAAATCCCTTATATCCATTAAATCTTCAACATGCAAATAGGTCAAGTCTTCATCTTTCTTGATAATCCCCAATAATTTTCCATCCGAGTTTCTCAACAAGTAATGGTCGTTATTTTCTTTGTACTCTACTTCAGTTATAACTCCATTTCTTTGTACAGTGTAGTTGGGGCGCATCATTCTTCTTCATAAGCTTATGCATGTGTTCATATTTGACAATGGATTCATTCCTGTGATATTCATCATAAAGTCTCTTTCAGCAATGCCAATTCTTTTCAATTTTTCTGTCCTCTTTGACCTGTGAAGTTGAATCATTCTCCAACTTCTCTTTTCCTTTAAGAACTTGAATCCCTTTTCAGCTTCGTCTCTCAAAAACTTTGACAGATCATTCATCTGCCTTCCAGCCATCTTGTTTCTATTTCTGAAGTTATACAAATTAAGATTGGCCATTCTTTCCAGTTGTTCTTCTGTGTATTCACGAAAGTCACTTCTTACAACAATTTCTCTCAGCTGTCTACTTTCCATGATCACCTTCAAGGACTCAGTAACAGAATCAAAGTAGATTTATTTTGGAAGATCCACATCAGATTGTGGTCTTATTGTTCTTTGTTGTGCAGATCTACTTGATTCACCTCTTCCACCTTGTGGATGTCTTCTTGAGACTGGAGGCCTAAAAGGAACAGACTTCTTTGGTTTTCCAGGCCTTAAGTTGAAAACTTTAATGTATATTGCCTCTACCATTTCTGGTGGAAGGTTGGCAAGATCAACAATGTCTAGTCTTGCTAGTTCCTTAAGATCAAGCAGTATCTTTGCCATACCAGGTCTGTTTGACAGACCAGCAGGTACAAACTTTCCATCTACAAAGCTTCTAGGGTTTTCTCCTTCCCTTAGAGCTTTCTCCCACTCTGCTTTTTGAATATAGAAAAGGTTCTTTAAATCCTCCTTTTCCAAGACATTAAAGTCTGCTTCACTCATTCCCCTTTGATTGATCATTATGTTCCTCAGAATATTTATCATCTCTTCATTCTCCCAAGGAACAATGGGTTCATCTTCAAGTTCAGGCTTCACTTCTTATGGGGTAGGAGTTTCAACTAATCTGACCTGTTCTTTTAATTTCTCCCTCATGGTCTGAATTCTTCTTTTCTTTGCTTGGGGTTCATCAGTTGGTTCAGACTGTTTGGTAGAGCTCTCAGTTTGGATTCTCTTCAGTTTTTCTTTTCTTTTCTTTTCAGTTTGTTGTACTGATCCAGCACTGATTCTCTAGATAGGTTCTCAACAATTTTAGGCTTCAAGCCTCTCTCCAGTAAGTATCCACACATACCTCCATACTTTTTCTTCAAAGCTTCAATCTTTTCAAGTTTCTCATATTCTTTTACACACTTCTCAATCACCTTTTCTCTTTCACTGTTATATAGATCTTGGAGTTGGTCAAAGTTAAAGTGAGACAGATCTTTCTTTGAATAATTATGCCTTCTCAGGTATTCTCTAAACTTTTGACTCTCCCTGTTCTTTTCTTCCATATTTTTCTTGAGGTCATCTCTCTCCTTATCAAGTCTCTTTTGCAACTGATCATCATCAAGATCAGCCAAAGTGTCAAAACTTATGCCATATCTTCTCAATTTACAACCAATGGATGACCCCTTTTAGCATCTCTCATGCTCAACTCAATGTTGGCTATCTGCTCATCTGTTATTTCAACTTGTGGAGATTCAACATTTACAGCTTCACCTTCTTTCCCTTGATCATCATTGTTTTCATCATAATCATCAGTTTCATCATCCTCTTCAGTTGATACATTTACTGCATCTATCTTTGGCTCATCTGAGGGTGGATGATCTGGATTTTGCTCAGTTCTAGCAGGCACATTAGGAACACCTAGAATCTGTTGACCTGGTTGCAGTGTCTGCAATGGAATTGCCCTGATTGGGCTAGAATCATTATCACCATCATCATCAGGATTTTCAATATAGCAATTATTCTTTTCATCCCATCTCCCCCTCTTTGTTTTCCTCTCATCATTTCTTTTCTGTTCATCAAACTTCCTCTTTCTTGTATACACTTGCTCAAATCTTTTGGCTCTTTTCATCCTGATTCTGGTGATATTAGCCATCATTTCTTCAACAGACTCACCAGTTGGCCTTTTAGGTTCCTTTTGAGGCATTTCTTCAGATTTATTTTCAGGTTGGCTCTGTGGTTGAAACATACTAACCACCATAGCTAAGGAATTGTCAGCTTCCTCAGTTCTGTTCATCATAATTAGTGTTTCAAATGCTTCTTGATCAGCCACATCATCAATGATTTCCTTTGCAAGTTTAGCTTGTCTGATCAAGACTTCTTGTTCTGCCATTTCTTCAGGAGTCATGGATTGGGCCAGTATCTCCCTATCCCTTGTTTCTCTCAGAATTTTTTCTTGTTCTCTTAAGGCATCTTCATTAGCAATTGAATCATCTTTAAATGACACATCTTTTTCTAGATATGCCTTAATAGGCTCTTCTTCTGTAACTTTTGTTTTGCCTTTTTCAATTCTTCTCCTCACATCCTCTTCATCTTCAGACTGTACATAGTCATCAATTTCCTTCTCAAGTGCTTCTAACTCAGGATCATACTCTGCCCTCTTGGAGCTTTCTGGTTGTTCAGTTTGAGTGATGGGCTCCTCAGCAGCAGTATTCCTTTCATTCAACACTTCAGTCTCAACTCCAGTTTGAATGTCAGTTAAGACATCAGTAGCCATATCAGTAGCAGCTACATTCTTCTCAACATTTGTCTTTTCAATCCTATCATATGTCTCAACATTCTCCTCATCCCTCTCCTCATTTACTATTTCATCATTATAATCATAGTCTTGTTCTCCCATATCTGATCTATCACCTTCATACTCATCATCCTCAGCTCTCCTCTCCTCACTACTCTCCTCTTCATCATCATAAGCATTCATAATCAATATCAAACTGTCTGCAGTCTCTACAACTGTTACAGTTTCCGTATCAATGTTAACACCAGAGACAGTTGGCATACTATCATTCTCCCCCTGTGGGCAGCTGAGGTCTTCTCAACCTCCTGCTACAGGGCTTGAATTTTCAAATTTTCTTGTACCAACTTCTCTAACAACATCACATTCTCCTCTGTCACTTCCTCATTCCTTCTCTTTAGTTCAGCATTTTATTTTAACAAGGTCAACAGGTCAGTGTTAGTGGGTGGTGTTGTAGGTGGTGATGTAGTGAATTGTTCATATTCAGGCTGTTCTTGGTTTGTGGTGTGGGTTTGAAATATGGATAGTGGTGGTGATTGTGTATGAGGTGGGCTTGGAATGAATGGATCTGAGTGAGTTGGGCTAAATGTTGGTGGTGTTGGGGATGTGTGTGTTGATGTTTTTGGTTGGCTTATGGTTAGGGTTTGAGGTGGGGATTGAGTGGTTTGATGTGGTGGAGTTTGTGGTGGTGAAGGTATAATGGGTTGGTCAATGTGTGGTGGTGACTGTGGTGGTGTTGGAATAGGTTGTTCTGTTTTCTCAAGTTGCTCCCCCCCTGATCAGGTGCAACAATATCCATAGCTACTCCAGCTCCTCCTTCATTTCCATCAATATTATCATCTCCATCATCAGAACCATTATCATCACTCTCAACATCATCTCCTCCTTCCTCCACTGAGCTTAACTCAGGCACTGGCATCACATTCAATTCATGGTCCAACAACCATGGCAAGATCTCAAATGGTACATTTGAGTTGTACATATTAGAAACACATGGATTTCTGATTCTTCTGTATGTGTCAGGGTTTTGCAGTAGGTGTGTAATTCCAACAGTGGGTAGATCTTGGAGTTCACTATTGAAGATTATCTGCAGGAACCTTGGATATTGTAAGAATCTGTTCTTCTCTGCCTTCTTCAAGTTTTCTACTAATCCTTCAAATATCATCTTTGAAAAATTTAAGGGTAGATAATACATAATTCCAATCGTGGAATATGCCAAATCATGACTCATCAAAATCCATGATCCCTTCCTTGGTGCAAATCCATGTATCACATGATGGATAAGAAACCTATACAACATAGGGAGCATTCCCTTTTGAAACTGTCAATCATGTACAGTTCCTTGATACCCCATCATTTCTTCAAATATCCTCATCAAATGAGGTGTGCTGAAGTTTATCGACTTATGATCATCATCATTTAACCGTAAACATCTTCTTATCAACCTCTCTGTAATGTGTATTTCTTGTCTTGCAACGGTTGATTAGATTCTCTTTCCATTGATGTCCTCAACGAGTTCTGCAGATCTCCAGAAATCCAATGAATGATTTCTGTAGATGACAGGGCATTCAGTGAACGCAAAGCTGACATTTGACCGAGCCATCCATGTTATCATCCTCGCCATCGGCTCATTGTCAGGTGTGACTTGTAACAGTGCACACATGTTATGTTTTGGTTCGAAGACATATTTGGGTTGATCTTCTGCCATATCTGAATCACATAAATTGTGACAATCGTCAATTTCAGGTTAACTCCGTTAACTCAACTCCGTCATTTCAAACTTAAGATCACTGAATCTATAACGCACACCTCATTACATTTAAACTAGGGTTTAAATGACGCTTAACACTTACTACATGTGTAGTCTTTCGGAAATTGCACCGAAACGCAAACGAGTTGACGCAAACAATTGGTGAATAAACGAAAAACGTCAAAACAGTAATTATATGATAATTATGTGTTAGACTTATGTGTTATGTGATAACATGGTTATAAATGTTAACTCAAGATGTAAACAAGTTAGTTTAAGCTAGTTAAGTAATACTTAGAAGTGGAGGGGCCAAAGTGTAACATAGTATTATTATAAATAATAATAATAAACAAACCCTAACTTATTTTTCTCCCCCCACACATCCCGATCGGACTCCCCCTTGGCTCTCCTTGGCTGCCGTCACTTATACACACACATACAACTAGGATTTCAAGCTTTTGATTGAAGATTAAGGTGCTAGGAAGGTATAATCGACTATCCTATGCATCCTTTATACTTAATTTTGATGATTAATGGGTTAATTGAAAACCCTAGATGGCCGATTCTATGTGTGTATGAAATTAATATGATTGTTGTTGATTTGATGATGATTTGATAACTAGATTGGATATTGTTACATGTTAATTGTTGTGTCTTTGAATTGAGTTCAAACAAAAACCCTAATCATGTATGTAATGTGTAATTGATGTGCATGGATAGTGTTTATGGAGTCTAGAGTGTTATATGAATGCATGATGGTTCATAGATAGTTAATATGTTGAGTTTCGATGCAAACAGTTTCTGGACAGATTGTGTTATTGATGTTTAAGTGACTGTAACGAAGTGTAAATATGAAAATTGGTTGAGATTATTGATACTACAGTAAACTAGGTTGAGTCTAGTTTCTAAAGAATATAAACTTGTAATTTTTGGACAAGTAAAGGTTAACTTTTATGATTTTACAAAAACGTTGTGCAAAGCTGAGTTGTTAGACCTGCTGTTAGGTTGTTTTGTAAATGTTATATCTCATGAACTACGAGACCAATTGGGTTGGTTCCACTTCTGGAAGTTGACTTATTGAGTTAGGAACCTAACCCAAGTGGTCTTGTATTTATTGGATTTTTCGTTTAACGGGAATTTCAAATAACATTCTGTTGCGCATGAATTTGACTGTTATGAGTTTGCTGTAATGATTTGATGATTGTGAGAAACCTATGTGGAATAAAAATATAATAAAATATGTTCTGGAAACCTAAGACATATATGCCTCTGTGATGATTTTTGGTAAATTAATTGTGATGCTATGATCGGTGAGATAGTACAATCTTTCAAGTAGAATTTCCGTCTCGGTGAAACTAGCTGCTGAATGTTGTGAAAATACATGAAACATGATACTTGCTATATAATTGTTATGTTTTGACCAAATTGCCCTTGCGTTGAATAATTGCTAATTGATTGTCATGATTTGACCAAATTGCCCTCATGGGGAATAATGGATAGTTAATTGTTATGTGTTGACCAAATTGCCCTTACGGGGAGTAATTGCTAGTGATGTACTTTATGAATACATGACATGTATATAATTGCTTACACATGTAACGTATCACAAATACATTGGTTAGAGTCACACACGATTCACAAACGAAACACAAAACATGTTATGTGCATAGGTATTATGTGCCGGGTCTAGAGACTCGATAATATTCCGACACTTAGAAGAATCTCTTTATTGTTTTAGAACGCTAGAGAGAGTTTTTCTGTGACGCGCATCTTGGTGAATTATTTTGGGAATACTTCGCAAACAGTGAGTTTCACTTTCCCCTTTTAAACTTTTTAAACGCTTTTCACTTGGGGGAGATAACATACTCCGAAACGCATTTAAGATTTTGTTAATATAGATTATATATCACTTGTAAAGACTAAGTGGCAAACGCGTTAACTAAAGTCCTTCATTCACATCGAACCGTTTAATATTGGATAATAGCGAGTCATTGTTGAGTAGTACTACTGGGTTTGACAAACCCCACCCAACGCTAAACTCGACTGGAGGTCGAGTGGGTGTAATCTTGGCTAAACACATACCATGGTCTGGATGACCTGGTGGCAAGGCAAATGATAAACAGTCAGCTTCGGTGTCGAACACTTAGTGATACTTGTTTTATAGGCTAGCTACCTATAGATATATAATTGACATAACACTATCTGGTAACGCTTAACGCAAAACGCTGTAACGCAAAACGCTGTAACGCAAAACGCTGAACGCAAACGCTAAACACTTTATTTTTATATAAACTTGTGAACTCACCAACCTTGTGTTGACACTTTTAGTATGTTATTCTCAGGTAACCGAGGCGGGCGCGCGGTTTAGGAACATGCATTGCTTGAAACACTTTTAACTATGCAAACTTATTGTTAACTGTTATCATTGGGTTTTAAGTCGTCCTGCGTGACGTAACATTGTTTGCTATGGTTTTACGCTTCCGCATTTAATTACTCGTAAACGTTTTCATGGTTTTGAAACTTTGTTTTATGGTTTGATTATAACTAATGATTCCGATCCTGTTAGTTCACACCCTCTGGCGGTAAAACTCCGTTAGTGGATTTTGAGGGTGTGACATAAATAAACATATTCAAAGTGAAATTAGTCATAAAGTTCTCAACTTTAGGTAATTTCAAGTTATAAAAATGAAGAAGAAACAGAGAGAAAATCATCAAGAACCTGTTCTTCGACAAGTTTGTAACATAAACATATAAACAAGGTATTAGTAATCAAATACATAATCAAAGCCCATTATAGTCTAATCGTGATCGAAAAACACATTATTATTGCTTACCGAGTCGGAATTAGAGGGCTAATTCAAGTTAGGGTTTGGATTAAAGTTGAATGCGATAAGTCGGTTTAGGTTTATTTGCGAGTAAGCAGTTGCAGTGGAAGGAGAGAGAGGGAAAAGTAATGTTGAAAATTTTGCCTAACTCCCTCTTATATACCTTTTGAAAGTGGGGTTTAAATGCTTTTTGTCATTTTGTGAATTATTAGCTGTTAAATAGTAACATTATCCACTTGATATATTAAAAACATTTATTATCATTTAAGTTAATAAAACCTTACTCAGAAAGTTAAATATATCCAAAGTCTACTCGGTATACTTCCACTTACACAGAGCTTACCCGAAAAATATCAAACCTTGCTTGGTCAAGCTAAGTAATTTAAAGTCAAGACACTATTGAAGAAAGCTTACCCGAAATACCAGATTTCTTGAGAAATTAATCACAAGACACCTAATTAAGTATACAATATCAAATAAGCATCCTTGCTAGAAATCAATTAAGATCCCCGTTTAAATTTCTTAAATTCAAATTAATTGACTTAATCTAGCATAAACCCTACCATATTTGAATAAACATACTAAGAAACATATTCACTCAAGTATACTTGGAAGCATAATGTGCCCGGACAATCTTTCATGTATAGTGTGCCCGAACAACATTCTTATGCAAAGTATACCCGAACAACCTTTCTATAATACAAAGTGTACCCGGAAAGAACTTCTAGCAGACAGTGTACTCAGAAAGTCAAGTTTTGAAATTACCAAGTATATTAAGGGAACAAAAGTGTACCCGAAATATAAAGTGTGCTCGGAAAAAAAAGTTTGCCCTAAAACACTTGTAATTTCAAAGAAATCATAAACACAAATTCAATCATCAGGTATGCCTCTACCCGAGGGATTTCAACGTGTCAAACCATACCCGGAAATGACAAACTTAAATAATATCTAAGTGTGCCCGGAAAGGTTAATAAACCTTTCCTAACAACATATTCACATAAATCACAAAGCTTACTCGGTATACTAATCCTAAGTTCACAAAGTTAGCTTGAACTAACAATCAGCATATAAAATGCAAACCTTGCCCGAAACAAAAGAAAAGTCCTTGTTAAAAGCTAGCTATAACACATATTCATCTCAAGACTTCCAGCTTGCTCAGGAAATGAGTACACCAGTGTACTCTACCCGGAAAGTGTAAAACACTTCAAAGCATGCCCGAAAATCATAGACTTAGTCAAAAATGACTAAGCTTGCCCGGAAAGTTCATAAATCACAAACCTTACCCGAAAATACATATTCAAACATATTCAACTGTTTTATGCCCGGAAAGGTTATAAAACATCAAACCTTACCCGAACTAACATATTCAACCTATTAAAGGCAAAATGCAACACTTTTTGACTTAAACCACTTTGTCAAGATATATTTTTCATTACAGATCATAGTTTAAGAGCAAATGGTGCATTTAGAGATCAAATTTCAGTTATATTTCACTTCAAAACAGTTTGTTCCAATTTCTGAAAAGATCTCAAGAATGGGATCATATTGACTAAGTAGCTTTCTCAATACTTCAATCTCAGCATTATTATGACAACATAGATAGGTTAACAGCAGGTATAAACTTAGCATGAGTTTCATTTCTTTGGTGATATGATTAAGGTTCAATTTAAGCATAATGCATTAATGGTCAACACTGTGCTATGATGCCTCATATCTCTTCTCAAAGCTTATTTGGCTTTCCCCAAATCACCCCAATTTGACTCCAACCTCCTGTACTTGGTCAAAAACTTGTTTTTGTATGACAGGACTTATTGGATCTTTTTGTATTTTTGATTTTCAAACATATATAGAGGTTGAACGTTGGACTTACTGTTAAATAACAGGCCTTTCATTCAAGATGAGACAGATTTTGTCAACATCTTTGTAGTTCTTGTTGTAACCCTCTTGTTTGATAAAATATTTAAAACACATATCAACTTTTGGTTGATTTATTCATTCTTCCCCTTGTTTTTGATATTTTCTCAAATTTTCTAACACATGTTCTTTGTCATATATAAAGATGTTTCATTTTTGGTTGACCAAATAACAACAGGCTTGTGTATGACTGGGTAATCACTTTTCTGCCTATCATTTGGAGAGATTTATCTTGAGACATGCAAAGACAACTATGTATCTCCACATAAGGATTAGCATATTCATTATGTTTATATCACCTTAGATTTTACATCATCATAGGAAAGCAACCATACATGTTAATGACTATACTATGGTCCTTTTAGCCTATTAATTCCATATGATTGGCTAAGTAGTCAATGTACTATCATTTCCCAAATTAGTTCAGTTTAATAGTCACTCACCCCAATATCTCTTAACTTGGCAGGTAAATGGCTATCCTGTTTGACCAAAAGTGATCAGCAGGACCAAACATATATGTGAATATATGTCCTTTCAAAGTCAGAGCTATTGACATAGTTTTAAGTGACGGAATAAGAAACAAGTTATAATTGCCCCAAATGCATTCAGTTTTTCAGGTCAATGGCTATCCTTTGAATCTTAGAGATTCTAGGACCAAACATACACAGGTGCATGTCCTTCCAACTGGGCAAATGACATAGTTTTCAGCAAAAATAACTACTTGAGTCTTTTCTTTAAAAATCCTTCTTTTAAGCTTCTTTAAAGCTTGAACTGAATAACCTTATCATATCTCAACACCATTAACAACATGCTCATGTTTTGATCAAAATAGAGTATTTATGCAAAATTTATTGGAAAATTTCATTTTATCACTTAATTTTGACATAAACAGTTGTAATATAATCAAATCTTAATCAAACATAATATCATCAAGACAAGTAGACAGTACTAACATTCAAAGTCTAACCTATCTTAACAACATTAGAAGATCAGATAAAACACATATTCAAGCAATTAAGCAATGATGTCAGATAAGCTTGTTCAAACAAGTAGATCATAACAAGAGATACTTATCCTAACATCACACATGAACATCCATTGATAAACATGCAAGCATATCAATCAAATCAATCATGTTAAAACTTTGCACACTAAATCAGTTAAGGCACATAACTGTTAACATATTCAGTAGCATAATCAGTATCATACTCAAGCATATTCACATAACATTCAATTTGAGAAACCTCTAAATAAAGAAATTAGTTAGCACATAGAGGTACACAACCAAGAACACATCCTTAATCAGATCTCATCAGAGTTGATCATTCCCAGGGCTTTCAGAAGAAAGTTGAACCTGGTTCTATCAAGTGGTTTGGTGAATAGGTCAGCCAAATTGTCACTTGTATCAACTCTTTGCATTTCAATCAAACCTTTTTCACTGCAATCTCTGATGAAGTGATGTCTGATTTTAATGTGCTTAGTCTTAGAATGTTGAACTGGATTCTTAACAGTAAAGTATGCAACAGTATTATCAATAAGAATAGGGGTGTTCAGAAAATTCAAACCATAGTTCAGCATCTGATTTTGAATCCATAGAACTTGTGCACAGCAGGCAGATGGTTCAACATATTCAGCTTCTGCAGTAGAGATTGAGACAGTAGTCTACTTTTTGCATTGCCATGACACTAGCCTTTCACCCAAAAATTGACATCCTCCCGAGGTTGACTTTCTGCTCATGTTACAGCCATCATAATCACTGTCTGATACGCAATCAAATCAAAAGATTGGTTCTTTGGATACCAAATTCCTAAGTCTGGTCTTCCTTTCAAATATCTGAATATTCTTTTTACAGCATTCATGTGGGAGACTTTTGGACTTGATTGGAATCTTGCACACATACATACAACAAACATAATATCTGGTCTTGTTGCAGTCACATACATCAGAGATTCAATTTTGGCTCTATAATCATGTTCATCCACAGGTTCCCCTTTTTCATCTGCAATCATCTTTTCTTTGGTGTCCATTGGAGTTGAAGCAGTCTTATACTCATGACAGTTGAACTTGTTCAAGATGTCCTGCACATATTTGTTTTGGTGAATGAAGATCCCTTCAGCTTTCTGCTGAACTTGCAATCCAAGAAAGAAGTTCATTTCTCCCATAGAACTCATGCTGTATTTGGACTTCATTACCCCTTCAAACTCCATGCACATTTGTTCATTTGTAGATCCAAAGATGATGTCATCCACATACACTTGTAACAGAAGTAAGTCTGACTCCTTTCTTTTGTAGAAGAGTGTCTTGTCAATGGCTCCTCTTGTAAACCCATTTTCAAGAAGATGATTTGACAGCTCATCATACCATGCTCTAGGAGCCTGATGCAATCCATAAAGGGCTTTTTTTAGCTTATACACCCTGTTTTGATACATTGGATCCTCAAAACTTGGAGGTTGAGCTACATACACCTCTTCATCAATCTCTCCATTTAGAAATGCAGACTTAACATCAAGCTGGAACACTTTAATGTTCTTTGAGGCAGCATATGCAAGAAAGATCCTGATAGCTTCAAGCCTTGCAACAGGAGCAAAGACTTCCTCAAAGTCTATTCCTTCTTCTTGAAGACATCCCAGTGCTACAAGTCTAAATTTATTCTTAATCACCAAACCCCTTTCATCCCTTTTGTTTCTAAAAACCCATTTGGTTCCTATTGCATATTTGTCTATTGGCCTATCAACAAGATCCCACACATGTAGGTCTCTGAACTGTGCCAGTTCTTCTAGCATTGCTTCCACCTAACTATTGTCTTTTAGTGCTTGAGCAATGTTCTTTGGCTCTATTTGGGATAGAAAGCAGGAGTAAAGACAGATGTTTGTAATTTCAGAATGACTTCTTGTAACTCTTTCATTAAAGTCTCCAATGATGTTTTCAGAAGGATGATTATTTCCACATAAGGAGTTTGTATAATCATATTTGTAGACAAATTTGTGATAGAAAGTCTCCAATGATGTTTTCAGAGCAATGTTCTTTGGCTCTATTTGGGATAGAAAGAAGGAGTAAAGACAGATGTTTGCAATTTCAGAATGACTTCTTGTAACTCTTTCATGAAAGTCTCCAATGATGTTTTCAGAAGGATGATTATTTCCACATAAGGAGTTTGTATAATCATATTTGTAGACAAATTTGTGTCAAGATTTGTCTCATTGAGCTCTGGTTCTTCAATGATCAAATCAGTTTCTGCATCATGAAATTCTGGTGCTTCATCATTATGTTGTCCTGAGATAGATGCACTATTGTTTTCCAAATTCAATCTTTGGAACAGGTCTTGAAACCTTGCTGTAGATGCAGCTACTTCTTCTCTTGCTTGGTTGCTTGTGTCTCCCTCATTCTGAACTTGATCATTCTGTACATCTTGATTGTCTTGATTGTTCTCAGTATGATCAGCTTCAGGATTGTGATTGTTATCTTGATCTTCTTGAACTTGGTCAACAATGTCACATGTGGAATTTTTCAAAAAAGTATACTCCTTTTCTTTTCTAGCAACCTTCTTCCATAATTCTTCCAAGTCCAAAGATTTCTTCTTTTTCTCTTCAATTTCACTGGTCTTGTAGAAAGATTCATCAAAGTCTTCAGGATAAATCTTGAAGGACTTTATCAACTTTTCATGATCAAACAGCCATGCTACACCATCAACTGTATTGAATTGATTCTTATTAAAGATGATTTCAGATGATTCTATAACACTCAAATGGTCTTTCACATATACTCTGTATGCTTTTGAGTGTGTAGAATATCCAACAAAGAAACAATCCAGGGTTTTTGTTTGAAACTTGTTCAAATAGTCCCTTGTGTTCAGAAGAAAACATTTGCATCCAAAGGGCTTGAAAAACTTGATATAAGGCTTTCTGTTGTGAAATATTTCATATGGAGTTTTGTTATGCCTTTTGTTGACTAGTACCCTGTTCTGAACATAGCAGGCTGTATTTATGGCTTCAGCCCAGAAAGTGACTGGCAAATTAGCATATGCTAACATGGTTCTTGCAGCTTCAATTAAAGTACTATTCCTTCTTTCTGCAACACCATTTTGTTCAGGAGTTCTAGGAGCTGAGAATTGTTGTTGTATTCCTTTTTCTGCACAAAATTCTTGCAAAACTCCATTCTTAAACTCAGTGCCATTGTCACTTCTCATCATCTTAAATTTCTTATTCAACTTGTTCTCAATCATTGTTACACAACCTTTAATCAACTCTGCAGTCTCATCCTTGGTACTTAGGAAATAAACCCAAGTGTATCTTGAATAGTCATCAATGATCACCAGACAATATCTTTTCTTCCCTATACTTGGCACACTCACAGGACCAAAGAGATCCATGTGAAGTAATTCAAGTACTTGATCAATTGAGTTGATAAGTTTTGGCTTATGAGTAGATTTGTGTTGTTTTCCCTTTTGGCATGAACTACAATGATCTTCCAACTTGAACTCTCTTGTAGGTAAGCCTATGACATGCTCACCTTTTACAAGTCTATTCATGTTCTTCAAGTTCACATGACACAGTTTCCTATGCCACAATTTTGACTCATTTTCAGTGGCTTTGGAAACAAAACATGCACCTCCTCTTGAAACAGCTTCTTTCATATTCAATTCATACAAGTTACCATTTCTTGGTGCCATCATCATAATCATTTCAGGTGGAATCACAAACTCAGGTTTTAGAATGAAACAGTGTGAATCATCAAAACTGACTTTGTATCCCTTATCACACATTTGTGATATACTCAGTAGATTGTACTGAAGACCTTCAACATGAAATACATTATCAAATGAGACTTTCCCATTTGTTAAGATTCCTTTTCCAACAATCTTTCCACCATTTTCATCACTCCCAAAAGCTACAGGACCTTCAAACTTTTCTTCATAATTGACAAGAGGCCTCTTGTCACAAGTCATGTGCCTAGAACATCCACTATCCATGTACCATATGTCATTCAGAGGAGTGGACTGTTCCTGCACAAAAAAGAAGTTCTGATTAGTTGAGTAATGAAGTGCAAGCTTTATCAACTTGCAGTTCATCAGATTCAGTTTCAGACACAGTATGGGAAGTGAGTGTTGTTGGTTCAGGATCTTCATGAGTGAGTTCTAGATTGTCTGAATTGTCTGTTTCATAACCACACTCTCTTGGGGTTTTGACTAGTGAGGTTGAGTTCTGGTACTCAGTAGAGTCAGTGGCATACTCTTTTATCACATAGTCCTTCTTTTCACAGTAGTCTCTCACATCAGGAACTTTCTCAACCTTTGTTTCTATTTTAGGTTTCCAAAGAAAACCTTGCGGTTCATATCCATGCTTTAAAGTAAACTTCTCATCACCAGTGAGTTCTGTTGGTTTCTTTCTAGGATATGCATCTTTTCTTCTTGTCTTCTCACTGCTTGATGATTCTTGAGAACTGTCAGATTTGACAGATTGAGTATCTTGTTTGATTCTTAAAGGCTGATAGTTCTTTTTGGTCCTATTTTCATGCTTCTTGGGAGACATATTTCTTCTTGCTAATTTAGTCACTTGCTTCTTTGTTATGACATCAGTTTTCTTCTCAATCCTTGTCTCCTTTGCTGATTTCATTTCACCTTTGTTCATGGTTTCATTTCCACAAACCTTTCCTTTTCCCAGATATACATCATACTTTTGTTTGTATAGGACAAATTCTTGGCCATACTTTGTTCCATCTGGGACATGAAATGGTTGAAATTTCAATCTTTCATTACATGAGTCTGTGTGATGACCATATTCATCACATTTCTTGCACCATACCTTTCTTTTGAAAATTTCATGTTCTTTTGGTTTCTTGAACCTTTCACTAGGCTTAGGTGACTTGACTCCTAGAGTCTTCTGATTCTTTAAACTATCAAAGTTAATTGAAAATGGCACAAACTCCTCAATCTTGATATCTTGCCTTTCAAGTTTGCTTTTGACAAAGACAACTTTCTCCATAATCATAGGTTCTTCATCACTACTTTCTCTAACCCTTGATTGTCTTTTCTCATATTCTTCCATAGTTTCTACTTCTCCAACATCTAATACTTCATGACTAGAAAAGACTGGATAAACTGGAATAAAATTTTATGTATCAATTTCTTCAGTTACCATCTTTCTTTTATTTTGTTTTATCCTTTCCAATACAGCCTTGCTTGGTGGCCTGGCTGCATTGTAGCTTATCTTCTTCCTTTCACAAATGTCAAAAGAAACATGTTCTTTTTTTGTTCTTTCATTTTGTTTCTTCATTCTTGATGTGACAGGTGGATACATTGGAAGTTTGTCAATGGATTCTGGTTTCTTGATTTTTCTTCCTCTTTCAGCAACTTTGATTTCCTCATTAGTGATTTGATCACTCAAATCACTCAAGTCATCTTGATTCAAACCATCAGACCCAAAGTCTTCTCAGAGACTTTAACTGTAACACCCCGCAACCGCAGCGGAAACGTAACGGGATGCAACAGACACCTCTGATATCAACCACATTGTTTATAAAGAAAACTGAATACATTAATATACTTCAAATTACATTATCTCATGTTTCATTACCGTCTAGGTGATACACACATCATACAATACGGTACATAATTCTATTTAATATAATGTATCATAACATCCCGCACACAAATCTTACACACATCAAGCACTTAGAACGTAAGCAATCACTTCATCTTAATCGTACCTGAAAAGCATGTGAGAAAACGGGTCAACTACGAATAGTTGGTGAGTTTCACAATTTGAGTAAACCATGATAAATCAATATCATAATATAATATTATCGATGTAATTATGCTGAGCCCACAAGTGAAACCTCTGACTATCCACACACAACCCCGTGGCATACTCCGCCCACGGACCTGCCCCAAATCGCTATGTCTAACATTACATAGCAAAATAAATAACAACAAAATAGACATGTGCAACTGGCTGGGAAACATCAGCAAATCCATGCCGGACCAGTTGGGTTTGTCAGACCAATAGTACTATTCACACTCTACCGGCTTTCAGCTAATCACTCGTGTTGCGGGGCCTTACAATGTTAGCAACTCAGACAATTACCATCTTAGTACATTTCCGTACGATTCCCGTACAATAAAATATATATAAATCCGCGCAAATCCATGCGTTCAGTATGTACTTAAACATTTCAATAGTAACATGCTTTCCGCCCCGGGAAAATATTTAAAAACAATTCAGAAAAAGGGGCTCGTGAAACTCACCTTATCACATGCAAGCAGGTAACAACAGTCATTATCAGTTAACACGTCCAATCTGTAATATGATCCCTACGATCGTTACTATACAATCACTATTAATATAACTTTAACCGTGTTAACCGGTACATCTGGGGACACTGTTAACCCAGTACTGTACCCGTTCCGGGGGCAATGTTCACCCAGAACTGTACCCGTTCCGGGGGCAATGTTAACCCAGAACACTTCTCCGGACTCAGATTGTGATATCGTTTAGAGTTCAACAGTCAAAATTACTATTAGTTTGTTTTCCCCGTTTTGCGTGCCTAGCACGGTTATCCGTTTTTACGTTCCAAAATTGAGTTTGGTCACACACGACCCGAAAATAGTCGTTGACTGATAATTTAATTAAAGTTGTGAAATTAGAGCTCGGTTTAGACGCCCCGATTGGCCGCGGGACCCGTTTCCGTCTTTAGTGCACCGGAAATTGTTAAATCGGATAAAATTACTCAAATCATCCGAATTATTTTCGGATGATTCATTTTTACTTGTTTAATTCAGTTATATGAAAATAGTTCATTTTTAGGGTTTTTATACACCAGTCAGCTCGTTTAGGCGAACTTTACCGGTTTACGCGTTTTAAACTTTAAAAGTGTGTTTTGCACAAATAATTATCCGTTTAATCTCGGATCTTGAAATTTTGCACAAATCACTTTTTGACAGTGGGGAATTTTATAAAAATATTTCAAGAATTAATTTTTATATTTAACATTTATTTATCTATTTTTAAACACCATTTAATCACTAAATATGTCGTAAATACCAAACAACCTTAGAAAAATCCCAAATTTTTCCTGGATGACCCCTGCCATCCCCATAGTCCCCTGTAATTTTTTTTCCATAACCAAAATCTCTTTTTACATGCCATTTTCACTAAAACCGAGCTAGAAAACCCTAGAACTCGTTTAACCGAAAAGCCTACTTAGACTTCTCTAACTGACCTAAAATTTTGTGTGTGACTTATACATGTTATAAAAAGCTTATCTGGAATTTCCAGAATTTATCATGATATTTAAGTATTTTTCACCATTTTTAGCCAAAACCGAGCATTAAATTCACCAAATATTCATCATTTGTCCAAAAATTACCAAATTTTCACAGAACTCATATTTTCATGTATTTAACACTTCCGTAAAATTTCATGACTTAACTCTAAACCGTCCACAATCTGTCCAAAAACACTCATAACCGAACATAAACCGAATATACCTTTTGTTTTCCGCCACTACTAGCTACAAACTCGTCTCTCCGCCTTATCTACCACTAAATACAGAACCTACAACCAACATACCATAATACCAAGCAAGTTACACTCATAATCAAGCCTCTTACACTATAGTTTCGGTTATTGTTTCAAAACTAATGTTTAAACCGTAAAAATTTGTTTTTGGTTCGTTTAACTCCTTTCTTGGACCAAGATCCCTTGTATAACCCGTATACATCACTTGATCATGCAAGAATCGGTTTTCATCTCGGGTTTTCACCCTTTTTCACTTGAAACCTCATTTTCTTGCAAATAAACTCAAGAAACGAAGATGTAAACGTAAACAACTCGATTTTTACCTCGGTTTTCTTGCTAAAATTCTGGATCTTTAGATCATAAGATGGAGAGAGTTGAAGATCATGGAGATGTTTGTTTAAAAAAATAATAAAGGAAGGGTATAAACCCTTATGGTCCGAGCGGGATTAAAAGGGAGGTGGGGTGGGACCCACCTTTCCATTTCTAGCCACTCATTTGGATTTCGGAAATCCGGATAATTCTTTGGATAATCTGGTTCAGTTCGTTTTTCGGTTAAAGGTCTAATTCAGCTTAAAACGAGGCTAAAACGGTCGTTTTCGGCTTAAAAATGAAATTTATATAAAACCGATTTAAAAACTTTAAAAACTTAGACCATGACATTTATTAACTTAAAACATCATATTATTAATAATTGCGCAACTTTTTTGGCTTGATTGATCGTCTCTTGCTCGGTTTGGTATTGAATGTTTCGTTTAATGTACCGCCGTACCATTAAATCAAAAATTCTTTTTCTGTGCTTTAATTCACTTATCCCGAAGCTTTAATACTTCGTAAACATCACTAAATATTATATATCTCGTCTATAATGTAACCCTCGATTCGTTCGGGTTTCAATAACTATCGATCGATTAATCGCATGTTCAATACGATAAGTTATATATTCACGTACAATCAATACAGTGAACCATGTATTCTCGTATAATTATTATGGTAATTCGTGTACCCGACATTAAATATAACGTAATTATTGTCTACCGGTTAGGGTATACCTGGTTTCGTCGGAATCGTTACATTCTCCCCCGTTAAGAAATTTCGTCCTCGAAATTTTACACGCTCACTATCCCCTTCCGAGAGAAAGGTGGGGGTTTTTCCTTCAGAATTCACCCTCGCGTTACCAGGTATAATCTGGTCCTCGCTGTGAATTCCACTTAATCTTAATCAATAAAGCTTGGTATGTCCAAACTGTTTAGTTTTCCCGTCTACTATCTCTACGGAATTATTTATGATATCAAGCATCTCTTCTATGAGTACCTCCATTACTAGTACTTTCGTTGCCTCATCGCTTAGGTATTTTTTAATCCGTATACATGGCAAAACATCATGTATAGTACTTAGCCCCTGAAGTACTTTAATCGATAAACTAAATGACCAATCATGGAGATAGTCTCATAAGGTCCAATATATTAAGGAGCTATTTTCGGTTTTGCCAAACCTTATATCACCTCTCGAAGGTGATGCCTTAAAAATGCCTTGTCACCTCTTTCCGGTGACAACGGTTTCCTTTGAATGTTGGCATAAATCCTTTGCCAATCTCGCGCTGCTTTCAACTTATCTTAAATATTATAAATCCGATTGGTTGTTTCTCGAATCAATTCAAATCTTATGGCTTGAGTGACGCCCATTTTCAATTTAACAAATTGGTGATAATTACTTCACCCATAGAAAGCTTCAAGCTCTCGATGCTTCCTTCCCCGCCTTCCAATAATGGAAGTAGGATGACTATTTCGATCTGAGATAATTGAAAATGGTACTCCACGACGAGATACCATTTCACCATCATGAATTTGGGCGAGAATTCATTGTGGTAATTGTCATGGATTGGGATGAAATGCGAGGATTGGTTAATCGATCCGCGATTACCCAATTTACATCATGCCTTTGATATATCTTGGGAATTTGCGTCCCGAAATCCATTGTAATTTATTCCCACTATCATTGGCGAATTTTCTGTCGTTGTGGCGTTCCCTAGGGTTTTCGGTGTGTAACCTTATCTCTTGCATAACTTAAATATTCACCAACATACGTAACCATATCTTTCTCCAAACTCGGCCATTAATAAAATCCTTTCAGATATTCGTATCATCAATAGTCTAATCCGATCCTCTCTACTTAATCATCGGCTACGACGTTAGCCTTGCCGGGGTGATAACGGACGTCAGAGTCTTAATCGCTTAACAACTCGACCCATCTTCGTTGCCTCATATTCAGTTCTTTCTGATCGAATATGTGCTGCAAACTTTTATGATCGGTGAAGATGGTGCACTTTGTACCGTAGAGATAATGTCTCCAGATTTTAAGTGCGAAGATAACTGCTCCCAGTTCTAAGTCATGCGTAGTGTAATTTTTCTCGTGTACTTTTAACTGTCGGGAAGCATAGGTTATAACCTTATTATTCTGCATCAGCACGCATCCTAACCCTCTACGCGATGCGTCACAATACGCGACAAAACCATCGTCTCCATCGGGGAGACTTAAAATCGGCGCTTGGCACAATTTTTGCTTTAACGTTTGAAACGTCGTTTCCTGCTCTTCTCCCCATTCATACTTTCGATCCTTTTGAGTCAGGAGAGTTAAAGGTTGGGCGATGCTGGAAAAATTCCCTATAAATCGACGATAAAATCCAGCTAAGCCTAAGAATTGGCGGATTTCCTTTGGCGATTTAGGCGCTTGCCAATTCTTAATTGCTTCAACCTTACTCGGGTCAACGTGTATTCCTTGATGGTTTACAACGTGACCGAGGAATTGCACTTCTTGTAACCAGAAGTTACACTTGGAGAATTTTGCATACAACTTCTCCTGATTCAGAAGCTCTAAAATTATTCATAAGTGTTGCTCGTGCTCTTCTTTACTTTTCGAGTAGATCAAAATATCGTCAATAAACACGATGACGAATTTGTCGAGGTAGGGTTTACGGACTCGATTCATGAGGTCCATGAACACTGCCGGCGCATTTGTTAGTCCGAAAGACATAACTAGAACTCGTAATGGCCGTAACGAGTCCGAAACGCTGTTGTTGCAACGTCCTCCTCTTGGATTTTTCATTTGGTGATAACTATGTATAAGATCAATTTTCTAAAAATAAATCGCCCCTTGCAGTTGGTTAAACAGATCATTTACTTCGAAGAAGTGAATACCTATTCTTGATCGTCACTTTATTCAATTCTCCCTAATCAATACATATCCTAACACTTCCGTCCTTCATTTCCCAAATAACACTGGTGCACCCCATGGTGACTAACTAGGTCGTATAAAACCTTATCCAATAATTCTTGCGTTTCAGTTGGTGCAAGTCGGTAAGATACTTTGGCAATAGGATATGCTCTTGGTATTAGATCGATACGAATTTCAACTTGTCATGCTGGTGGAAATCCGGGCAGTTTTTTTTTTTTTTTTTTTTTTTTTTTTTGGGAAAGCTTCTGGATATTTACGTATCACCGGAACATCTTCTATATGTTTTATTTTAAATCTGTGGCAATCACGTTTGTTAAATACACCACGTCTTCTTGACGTAAATATTATAACATCTCAAGATGAGATTAGAGTGGTAACATAATACCGTACACTTTTCTCTGTATCTAATCGCTTCATCGTCCGAAAGAGAGCTTCTAATCATCTTCTTTTCATATTTGATTTCAGCTTCATGTCGAGTTAGCCAATCCATGTTAACTATTACGTCAAAACTTCTTAACTTTACTGGTCGTAGGTCAATAAGGAAAGGTTAATCGTTCAGAATAATAGAACAATTCCGAACAATTTAGTTAACCATTAGGGATTTATCGTTAGCGATTCTACAGTATAGGGTTCTATAGTTTCACTAATCGGTATCTTTCCAAATGGTAGGAGGTTAACAGGAACTAACTTCTATCGGCGACCGTAAAAATATCACTGAAGCCTATTGATTTAAAACTACAACATACTTAATACCACCTTTGGATCACGACGTGCTTTATTCGAATTACTCACAAAAGCACGGCTCCTTGCTTGATCAGAGGTTGATGCTTGTCATGAGGTTCGTCTTCCAATGACACCTTGGTCCAACTTTGGGCAATTTCTCTTGAAACGTTCTGTACTGCCACATTCATAGCAAGTATAACTGTTTGGCATAATTTGATTTCTTTGGATGGATTGTTATTGAAGCTGTTGGGTTCGGAGTGGTTGTACACGAATGGGTTGGGGTTACCGGTTCACATGGCTTCAATTGGTTCTACAATTGGGACATTACGTCCATCTTTACCACATCTGTGGCCTACTATCACTCGACATTCTTCTTCCTGCCGATAACCATATTTTCCACATTTAGGGAAGGACCCTTCATGCGGTTCATGTTTTCACACCAGAACTAGTCTTAGTATAATTCTGGGTTGTAGGACATACCTACTTATTCAAAAGCCTATCTTGCACTATACCTTTATCATTTCTCTTCTTTAACACTCGACGTCTCACTTAACGTCCTTCCAGTCCGCTACCCATAGAGTCAAATATATCAATGCTGGCTTGTGACACAACCCTTCCAAAGGTTGTATATTTTACAGGATTGACTATACTCCTTATCGATGGAGTTAGTCCCCAATATAGCGCTCACTTCGCTTAGTTTCAGGAGTAATTAGCCATGTTACCAGACATGACAATTCCTTCAAACGATTAGCGTGTTCTAAGTGATCAGCACACAACATTTCTATCTTCCATAGCTCAGTTTCCAATCTCTGAACTTAATTACTCGAATAAAAGTACTCTAGCCCAAGAATTTTAAATTCCGACCATATCATCTGAGTAATAATTTTCTAACTATAATTTTGTACCATCGTGTTCCATCACGATACAACATAATCTACCAACATATCTGTAGCATATTTCACTACACAATGTTCTAGACTCTTACCAATATCCTTAACCATTTCGATCTTTTCTATCCACTCACTAATCTATTCCTCCCTTTACCATCAGTAAACTATTAATAATTTCCTTAACACAACCAACAAACATATCCTTCATACCGGATCTAATTCATTACGACTACTATTCATGTTTAGTTTATAATTAATACTTGTAGTCATAATAGTATTCGGTGGGACATTATCACTCTTAGTAATACCACTAAGAATTGAAATATTCATATTCATGTGATTGCTCGATCCATAATTCTGCGATCACATTTGCATCAACACTAGCAGTGATCTGTGATACGACATTCGGTATCATCATCTGCTATCTTTGAGCAATCAACTTAATCATATCAATCTCCATCATTGGAGTTACTCTTTTTATGTCATTCTGCCGTACCCATCCCGTACGCAGTAATCAATACTAATCTCACCGTATAACTCGTTACCAGCTCAATCATAACAGCAGGTACACATACACACCAAATATTATCATACATATTACACATACCAGTATCTAGTATATATGTCCCACAAATATAATAACATATGGACTTAACCTGACGTCGGTTAACGTTTAAATATGTTTCATAACCCTTGTCACCAACTGACATATAGATCTTTCTCAACAAAGATTAATGTTTAATATGCTTGATTTCAATATCCTTCTGCATGTCAGCATAACCGATACATGCTCACCGTGAGCACCAAACGATTACGTACCACGGAGTTATAATATCCGTGTCTATTTGTATATCCGGCATACACGGTATACCACCTACGAACGAACAACCAACTATGCTATAATGATTCCAACACCTCTTTGTGTACGGGTAATCATTCTATTCGAGTATACATGGGTATAGGCATCTAACGGATGTAAGGATAACATAGGGAGCTGCAAGGTTTAAGGTAATCGCGCAACCCATGTTGCCTTCAAATATTATCAATTACTATTATGGGAAACTCTATCACTTGCTCAGTCAATGTCCTCAGGCGTTCTAGGTTCGCTAAAATCGGTAATTCTCGATCTGGAGGTGGTATGTTTCATATGTTTGAGAGTGAGAAATACACATATATTTCTATATATTATTTTTATCTGCTCATTTATTATCAAATTTATTATTATTATTATTTTTTTTTACCTTAATGGAATAAGAATGGGTTCAGGTACAGGTCCGTCCGTACGTGAGGGTCGGCGGTTCGGGTGAACATAGGGGGTTATTAAGATATACGGTACCGGTATTGGTAGGGTAAGGGATTTATTAATTTCGGTTGGGAGTGACGGTTACTAGATATTTCTGGTTAATGTCAAACGGGAGATCTAACTTGGTACTATCATAACTATGGCCCGATAAGTCAGACTTATCATCAACCGATGCTCTAGTAATTTCAGCATCTCGGTACTTTTTATTATTTCATCCCCCGGTTCCTTATCCGGGTCCTATTTCTCAATACATGTACCCACAAGATATGTACATATATATATATAAACATTAGCACGTATAAATATTATTATATACTTTACACATATGTTGCCATTTTTACCTATTAATGTACCCAGTGACTTCCCCTGAATTCCCTCGTGCAGACAAGTCTGTTATTATGTTCCGGACCATAATAACTCACTTGTCCGACCGAGTTCATCCCGATACTCGTCACCATATATTATTAGTTGATATTCAGATCCTATAATACTTGAGCTATTGGTTATATTTTAGGTATCTTTTAAAGACATCCTAATTCTTTATAACCAATGGCTCTGATACCAAGTTCTGTAACACCCCGCAACCGCAGCGGAAACGTAACGGGATGCAACAGACACCTCTGATATCAACCACATTGTTTATAAAGAAAACTGAATACATTAATATACTTCAAATTACATTATCTCATGTTTCATTACCGTCTAGGTGATACACACATCATAAAATACGGTACATAATTCTATTTAATATAATGTATCATAACATCCCGCACACAAATCTTACACACATCAAGCACTTAGAACGTAAGCAATCACTTCATCTTAATCGTACCTGAAAAGCATGTGAGAAAACGGGTCAACTACGAATAGTTGGTGAGTTTCACAATTTGAGTAAACCATGATAAATCAATATCATAATATAATATTATCGATGTAATTATGCTGAGCCCACAAGTGAAACCTCTGACTATCCTCACACAACCCCGTGGCATACTCCGCCCACGGACCTGCCCCAAACCGCTATGTCTAACATTACATAGCAAAATAAATAACAACAAAATAGACATGTGCAACTGGCTGGGAAACATCAGCAAATCCATGCCGGACCAGTTGGGTTTGTCAGACCAATAGTACTATTCACACTCTACCGGCTTTCAGCTAATCACTCGTGTTGCGGGGCCTTACAATGTTAGCAACTCAGACAATTACCATCTTAGTACATTTCCGTACTATTCCAGTACAATAAAATATATATAAATCCGCGCAAATCCATGCGTTCAGTATGTACTTAAACATTTCAATAGTAACATGCTTTCCGCCCCGGGAAAATATTTAAAAACAATTCAGAAAAAGGGGCTCGTGAAACTCACCTTATCACATGCAAGCAGGTAACAACAGTCATTATCAGTTAACACGTCCAATCTGTAATATGATCCCTACGATCGTTACTATACAATCACTATTAATATAACTTTAACCGTGTTAACCGGTACATCTGGGGACACTGTTAACCCAGTACTGTACCCGTTCCGGGGGCAATGTTCACCCAGAACTGTACCCGTTCCGGGGGCAATGTTAACCCAGAACACTTCTCCGGACTCAGATTGTGATATCGTTTAGAGTTCAACAGTCAAAATTACTATTAGTTTGTTTTCCCCGTTTTGCGTGCCTAGCACGGTTATCCGTTTTTACGTTCCAAAATTGAGTTTGGTCACACACGACCCGAAAATAGTCGTTGACTGATAATTTAATTAAAGTTGTGAAATTAGAGCTCGGTTTAGACGCCCCGATTGGCCGCGGGACCCGTTTCCGTCTTTAGTGCACCGGAAATTGTTAAATCGGATAAAATTACTCAAATCATCCGAATTATTTTCGGATGATTCATTTTTACTTGTTTAATTCAGTTATATGAAAATAGTTCATTTTTAGGGTTTTTATACACCAGTCAGCTCGTTTAGGCGAACTTTACCGGTTTACGCGTTTTAAACTTTAAAAGTGTGTTTTGCACAAATAATTATCCGTTTAATCTCGGATCTTGAAATTTTGCACAAATCACTTTTTGACAGTGGGGAATTTTATAAAAATATTTCAAGAATTAATTTTTATATTTAACATTTATTTATCTATTTTTAAACACCATTTAATCACTAAATATGTCGTAAATACCAAACAACCTTAGAAAAATCCCAAATTTTTCCTGGATGACCCCTGCCATCCCCATAGTCCCCTGTAATTTTTTTTCCATAACCAAAATCTCTTTTTACATGCCATTTTCACTAAAACCGAGCTAGAAAACCCTAGAACTCGTTTAACCGAAAAGCCTACTTAGACTTCTTCAACTGACCTAAAATTTTGTGTGTGACTTATACATGTTATAAAAAGCTTATCTGGAATTTCCAGAATTTATCATGATATTTAAGTATTTTTCACCATTTTTAGCCAAAACCGAGTATTAAATTCACCAAATATTCATCCTTTGTCCAAAAATTACCAAATTTTCACAGAACTCATATTTTCATGTATTTAACACCTCTGTAAAATTTCATGACCTAACTTTAAACCGTCCACAATCTGTCCAAAACACTCATAACCGAACATAAACCAAATATACCTTTTGTTTTCCGCCACTACTAGCTACAAACTCGTCTCTCCGCCTTATCTACCACTAAATACAGAACCTACAACCAACATACCACAATACCAAGCAAGTTACACTCACAATCAAGCCTCTTACACTATAGTTTCGGTTATTGTTTCAAAACTAAAGTTTAAACCGTAAAAATTTGTTTTTGGTTCGTTTAACTCCTTTCTTGGACCAAGATCCCTTGTAAAACCCGTATACATCACTTGATCATGCAAGAATCGGTTTTCATCTCGGGTTTTCACCCTTTTTCACTTGAAACCTCATTTTCTTGCAAATAAACTCAAGAAACGAAGATGGAAACGTAAACAACTCGATTTTTACCTCAGTTTTCTTGCTAAAATTCTGGATCTTTAGATCATAAGATGGAGAGAGTTGAAGATCATGGAGATGTTTGTTTAAAAAAAATAATAAAGGAAGGGTATAAACCCTTATGGTCCGACCGGGATTAAAGGGGAGGTGGGGTGGGACCCACCTTTCCATTTCTAGCCACTCATTTGGATTTCGGAAATCCGGATAATGTTTTGGATAATCTGGTTCAGTTCGTTTTTCGGTTAAAGGTCTAATTCAGCTTAAAACGAGGCTAAAACGGTCGTTTTCGGCTTAAAAATGAAATTTATATAAAACCGATTTAAAAACTTTAAAAACTTAAACCATGACATTTATTAACTTAAAACATCATATTATTAATAATTGCGCAACTTTTTCGGCTTGATCGATCGTCTCTTGCTCGGTTTGGTATTGAAGGTTTCGTTTAATGTACCGACGTACCATTAAATCGAAAATTCTTTTTCTGTGCTTTAATTCACTTATCCCGAAGCTTTAATACTTCGTAAACATCACTAAATATTATATATCTCGTCTATAATGTAACCCTCGATTCGTTCAGGTTTCAATAACTATCGATCGATTAATCGCATGTTCAATACGATAAGTTATATATTCACGTACAATCAATACAGTGAACCATGTATTCTCGTATAATTATTATGGTAATTCGTGTACCCGACATTAAATATAACGTAACTATTGTCTACCGGTTAGGGTATACCTGGTTTTGTCGGAATCGTTACATTAACTCCTATTGACTTTTCTTCTTTTAAATCTTTCTTCACAACAAACTCTCCTTCACTCACCTCAACATTCTTATACAAATCCACAAGTTCTTCTTTGTCTTGAAACACATCTTTGAATTGTTGTAGATAAGCATTTCTTTTCTCTTTATCAACTTTTGGCATAAAGTTGTTGTTGAAAGGTGGTGGTACTGCTTTTTACTTGTCTTCTTCCTTAACTTGGTTTAGAATTCCACAGATGTTTCCTGTGGGAACCAAGTTCTTTAAGAATTCATTGTCAGCTTGCAGTTTTCTGTTCAGCACCTTTTCTTCTATAATCATTTTCTTCAACCCATCAATTTCGGTGGTGAATCTTTTCTGAGCTCTATAACAGTTTACACAGTCTTCTTCCAAACTTTTCATTCTTTCTTCACTCACTAGTTCACTTGCCTCATATGCATTGATGATACTTTGTTTCTTAAAACACTCACTTTCCAGCTTGCCTACTTTCATTTTCAGTTCATTGATCACTTCAGTTAAATCAATAGTAGGAGCAGAATGTACCTGAGATGATGATTCAGCTTCTTTCTCAATTATAGCCATGAATGCCACATTTTACCTCTTGATATCATCTGCAATATCTTCTTCATGATTGCTCCAATCAAAGTTACCTTCATGCTGTGTTGTTACAGCAACATTTCCTTGATTTCTGATATGGTTTTAGTTGGCTGGAACAGTGTTGTTTAGAACATTTTGAGGGTTTTGGTTGTTATTTCTCTGAAAACCTTGATTTTGAGGCAATCCTTGATCATGATTGTTCATTTGAGGTTGGAAGTTGTTGAAGTTAGGATTATAGTTGTTGTTGGGATTGTTGTTGAAGTTGTTGGTGTTGGGTCTCTGCTGATATTGAGGCTGCTGTTGATACTAAGGCTGCTGATTTCTTGGTTGGTTCTGAAATTGGTTCACTTGGAAATTTCTTGGCATGTTACACTCTCTTGCAAAATGACCAGGCTATTGGCAATTATAGCAAATGGCTTTTGACTTGTCAAAACCAATTCTTTCATTTGGTCCTGATAGGAGTGACCTACCAGTTTTGTTGTAAAGCCTCTTGCATCTAAGAGCCAACATGGCTGCTTGCCACTTCAAATCCATGTCCTCCAAATCATCAGCATCTATTTGCTCAAGATCATCTTGTACTACACTTGTGTGAATTAAATTCTTTGCAACAAATCCATTATATGACTCAGTGAACATTGAAAGCAATGCCTGTGTATCACTGCTTTGACCATTTCCACCACTAGTGTGAGGAACATTCCCACTTGCCATAGAGGCAGAATCAGAGTCATCAATCAATTGCACATTGAATCTTTGCCGGTTTCCATGATTACTTGTGCTACCACCAACAAATGATTTTGGAGTATCAGAATTAAGTTCAGCAGGTTCTTCAATGATAGGAATCTGTTGTTGATTCTTGGTAGTCAGATTACCTATAGGTGCAATCAATGCATTTGAAACATTGAAGCAGGGTCTTTCCTCCTTAATCATCTCATTCTCTATCATTTCTATCTTTGCAGCTTGAAGAAAACACACTACATCATCCACTTTTAGCTCATTGAAGTTGTGCTTTGTAAGGATGAACTTGCAGGCAGTATACCATTCCTTTGGCATAGAGTTGAGCAACTTGGTATTGAGGTCAAAGTCAGTCATGACATAGTCTGTGGTTCTGAGATCATTCACAATTGCTAAGAACCTCTCCAGAATAGACTTCAGCCTTTCTCCTTCTTTATACTTAAATCTTTCTAGCTGCTGCTTCAACCTCTGCTTCTTGATGTTTTTGAGTTCAACATTTCCCTCAAACATTTCAAGTATTGCAACATACATTTCCTTGGCATTGGGATGGTGTGCAACCTTGGTAAGTATTTCCCAAGATAGACCTAGCTTCAACATAGCTAAAGCCTTATCATCTACTTTCCTCATCCTTTCTCTCACAACAGCAGTTGCCGCTGGATTTTCACCTTCTTCAACTTCCCCTTGTGGACCATTCTTGATAGAGTCCCACATATCAACATCATTATAGCAAATGGCTGCTTCAAACAAGACCTTCCATTTAGTGAAATTTTCCTGTCCATACAGTCTAGGAATCTTGTTAGTAGACACCTATTGTTCCTCGTAACCAGACATTTTGTGAAATTAAAAGTAATTTATTTGTAAATTTTTTTTTAAAATAATCAGATCTGAAAACAGATTGTTCAGATCTGATGTGTTTGATGCGATAAGAACAAGATTTAGATATAAAGATTAAAACTTTTAAATAGAATAAGGAAGAGAAAACACCAAAAGATTGTAGATCTGGAAGAAAAATGAGAAACAGAGTTGCTGACGTCACTTTTCAATGTAATAGTGGTCTGCTTACGTCATTCTTCTTCAAATCTTCAATCAGCAACAATCTTTCCAAAATAGCAGCAACAGGCTCTGATACCACTTGTCTTTTCCCTTGATTCAGCTGGATCTTATTTAATCATGTCATAACTCACACAAATAGATGTGTCGACAAGGGAGTTAATGGCGGGTTGCTATATTTAGAAAGATGACCGTTTGTTAAGGGCGGAATCAATAACAAACATACGGTTGCATAATCAGTATTCAAAGGTAACCAACACAAACAAGATTCACTCAAAATATTTCCATTCATATAACATACATCATACAAATTGGATAATCGATTTAGGGTTTCTTGAAGGAGGATTTATCCGTACAAAGACAGCCGTCACACACAATATTCTTTCTTAATTAATGTGTCTGTCTGCCTTGTCCTTATCCCGTAGGCGGCGTGCCCTAAAACATTCTATTTATAGGCCTGCCACCCTAGGACAGCTGTCATTCCTTCTAGAAACCCCAAACGTAAATACATATTCAAATTACATAGTTAGAAAATATTTTAAGTGTAAAACAAGTCTTCCAGGTAGGCTTTGCATCAGTCTTCATTTTCTGAGTACGCTGTGTACTCTGCCATCCTTCAGGACTTGGTAACATAGAAGTGTGCCCGAGATCAGTTTCCGGGTAGACTTTACTTAAAGAGTATTTTACCAAGTAAAATACTCACCGGGTAGACTTCAGTCTTCTTGACTTTGCCAGACTTTGCCCGACAAACCCTTACGAGCAACCTTGTTCTTCAATGGTCCATTCAACTCCTTGCTATAAAATAACTTATTAGCAAAGTGTACTCGGGAGTACTGTTCCTTGCTTGAGTTGAACCTTGCCCGATATTACTTAAAGATATTCCATTTCAATCATGAAGCTTGCTTGGACCACTATTATTAATGAATACCTTGCCCGGTCTTCCAATCACTTGGCTTCTGGACTTGGTTAGCCAAAAGCTTACTCGGAAGTGAACTTTACTTGGCTATGAAGAACAGACTTGCTTGATAAAGTGAACCTTGCCCGGATATATATAAACTAGTGAACCTTGCCCGGCAATGCACTAATTTACAAACCCTGCTCGGATATCCACTAAAGAAGACTAATTGAAGATAACCTTGCCCGATAGACAAAATATCGTACCCGGCTAAGTAAAAGCTTGCTCGGAGGTCTAAGGTGTGTCCGGATCCATACTTAGCGAATTCTGAGGAGGTTGAGAAGATTCCAATCTTCCATATACTCCATTTTGGTCAAATCTTTGACTCAACACAATTCTAAATTTTTGTTTACACGTATGTAAATTTGTTATTATATAAATTTTAGACATATGTAAACTTGTTATTTATCTATGTAATCAAAATATTATTTTAGAAATATGATAAAACTACTCTATAACAATAGTAATATATAAAAAAATTGTTGGTTGTTATGAGTTCTTAAAGTTCTTAAGTTTTTTGGAGTTCTGTAATGAAACTAACCCTATATATATATATATATAAAGTCTAAATACAAATTTTAATTAAAAAAATGAGTTTTAAAATATGTTTGACAAAAAACGAGTTGTTACTAAAAGGAATGTAAATATAGTTAGGTTTTAAACGCATATTGATCAAAAATAGGTTCATCTTGAAATAATGTATCGTTGAAAGAAAAAATAAAGAAAAAGTATCCATATCAAAATGAGTATATCTCATATGCTATATTTGATTTATGATCATTAGTGACGAGTTTGGATCAAATACAAATAAAATTAAAATGTTAATTGTGAGAATCAAATAAACTAATTATATATACAAATAGAGTAATTATGTAATTATATAATAACTACATAGTTACTCTACTTGTATATATAATTACTTTACTTAATTCACATAATTAGCACGTTAATATCATTTGTACGTTAATTTTCTCCTATTAGTGACAACGAACAATATCGCCACAGTTGAAGGTGGCAATGAGTGTGGGATAAAATAGTGGAGGTGGCTGTGATACTGTTGAGGTGAGACCGTTGTGGGAGAGGGGATGGTGGTGATAGGTAGAGATGCACAAATCGAGTATTAGAAAACTCCGGGTTCGGGTATTGGAAAATCGGGTATTAGCAATACCCGGGTCGGGTTCGGTTCTTGGTATTGTCTCTAAAAACCATACCCTATGTATTGGGTTCGGGTCTGGGTATTGCCTCTAAAAACCATACCCTGTATATCGGGTTCGGTTCGGGTAGAATCGGGTATTCTAAAATCGGGTATTTGAATACCCTATTTCCGGGTATTGAAAAAACCATATTTTCGGGTTTTTATCTGGGTATTTTTCGTGTATAGATTGGAATTTTTTTAGGGGTTGCACTTTTTAGAGGTATTTTTCGGGTATTTTCAAGTTATTTTTCGGGTATAGATCGGGTATTTGAAAAATCCGGTTTCGGGTATTGGAAAAACCCGGTTCTAGGTATGGAACCGGTTTGGGTTTTCGGGTATTACCGGGTACAAATCGGGGCTGGTTCGGGCACGGGTTTTGATACTAAAATGCATACCATATCCGTACCTTACCCACCCTAAGGGTAGGGTCGGGTACGGGTTCGGGTATTAAAAACCCAGGTATAAAAGAAACCAGTTCCGGATTTTTTCGGGTCCGGTTCCGAGTTTGGTGATGCTCACCCGCTTGGTTTCATTTTAGTTTACTAAAAATATCTACATTAATAGATTTTCATAGGGTCTTTTATGGTGTTTGTCCACATCACCGATGTTTATCCATTATGGGTGTAGTTTTTGGTTTGAGTTTTTCAAAAGGGTTTTCTCACAAGAAAAACAAAACAAACATGACATTTTTGTAGGTGGTGGAACCAGGGGTGTTTTTAAGATTACTTATTGGATAGGCTTTGAGTGTTTTTAAATAATGATGTTTTTATAATTTGCCAGCCGAGTAAGTATGTTTTTTTAGTGTTTTTGGGAGTCTTTATTGTGAATGCTCTAAGAGCATCCTCAATAATATATTTTTAGGGGTTGTTTTTGGGTGTTTGTCCACGTAATTTAATTTTGTATTTTGTCAGTGTAGTTTTTGTGATGTGTTTTATTCACAAGAACTACCAAAAAAATGTGTTTTTGCATGTGGTGGGAGCCAGTGTGAGAAGCGGGTCTTGAATAAAAAAAATTGTGTAAAAAGTGGTGATGATGTGACAAAATTTATGAATGCGTTTTAAGTGTTTACAAATAATAATAAATTTATGACGTGTCAGATGACTATGCATTCTTTTTTATGTTTTCCAAGTCCTTATTGTGAATGTTCATAATTCAACAAAAACGTTGTATCGGGTATAATCCCGGTTATACCAAGTTTTATAATAATTATCCAAGTTTACCCATTATTGTTTCGGTCAAAAATTGACAAAACTACTTTTGATCAAATTAGTGCGTGAGGTGAAGTGCTTGTTGATAATAAGATCGAACACAAAGATATGATTACGAGGGAAAAAGCCCTTGATTATGATAATCTTTGTTTCGGTCAAGAGTTTACAATGTAATCTTTAGTCGAATCTCTTCGGTTAAAGATTATGAACTTAACTTTTGGTCGAATTACGCTTGATTATTATGATCTCCGACACAAAAAACCCCCGGATGGTGAAAACTATCACCGTCAATATTATTAATAATAAAACCAGTGATTACAAAGGCTGGAGCTGATAAATGATCGGGAGTTAAATGATACAATGAACACTAGCAGCTAAACAAGTGAATTGTGTGTGACCTATCGATATTATCAGCTCAATATATAATAAAAGATTTACAACTGATATCCCGATTATCTCGGAAACCTTAGACTATTTCTTCAATAAGCCGTTGCTGCCCACGTTCTTTGTTGACGAAGTTCAAGTAGTATTCCGTTGCAATCCACGTTCTTATAAACGTATTTAACACGTGCTCTTATCTACAAAATAATCAAATAATATAGGACAATTGAATTAGTCAACGTACCTTCCTCAGAATAGAAGCTTAAGTCAACATCCTCAAGTTATGCTCAATTCCAAGGATAAAAAATCTACACTCAACAATTGCCCCCAATTTTTACAGATAAGGCGCGACAGCTGTAAAAATTTCAAATTTTGAAAAGTAAAATATCTTCTGCCAACTGAAAAGACGTGCACGCGGATTGAGGAGAGTCTATAACCGCCCCTCCAGGTTATAATTAAACCATTTCCCAATATCGAATTATTACTTCTTCCATCGATTCAAAACCAGGTCAGTTCTTCTTCTTGTCTTCTTTATTTTCTTGAAATTTTTCTTCCGATCAAACGATAATGAGGAAGAGAACCCCTCGAGCGCCCAATCCTTTCTCGTTTGAAACTTCGGATGACTTTGTCGATCAGACTCTCATTCCGGCGACCAACGAAGATCAGTGTCTTTTCAAGGATCTTGACATCAGATTCTTGAAAGATTCAGGCTTGCTGCATTCCGAATTTATTATTAGACCTTATGACCCCAAAACCAAAGCCGACTTTTCTTCCAAAACCTAGGTGTGTTTCTTTTATTATCCCTTTTCGATTGGCCTTTCATATCCATTTTCCCCGCTCATACAAGAGTTCTTTGACGTGACCGGATTCTCGTATTCACAAGTCATGCCAATGGTGTAGAGGGTTTTGGCAACAGTATATTGTCTGAACAAAACCCACGGGTTATCCATAGGTGTGCCTGAGATTGCCGCAACTTATAACCTCTGAACTCACGGAACCTTTCGCTATTGTCTTCAATCTAAGTTCAGCCGTCTTTACATGGTTCCCAAGGTGTCCGGTAGCGACCCTGATTGGAAAAAAACATTTCTTTTTCGTCCGTCGAGATTCTATTCCTGATGGGATGAATTTTCCTACTAAATGGGTTCATAAGGGTAGGAAATCTGTAGGATAAAACTTCTTTTTGCAAATGATTCATCTTAACATGGTTTGTTTTTTGACAGTTGTGTTTGAGGATTTGATAAAGCTTAGGAAGGATACGAAGAAAAGGCTCAAGGCGTTGTTCAAGATTCCAGCAGAGGAAAGGGAGTTTTGGTTAGAGGAAGAAACATGAGAAACAAGTGTGATTGCTGCAAAACCTGCTGAGAGCATAAATTCTGGTAAGTGTTTTGAGGATATTAGGTTTTCCAGGGATTTTGTTATCTTGAAAATAACTTGATAAATCATTGTAATATTAGTACAACTTTTTATGACTTATATTGGCATCCTTTCACTTTTTCCGTTTTTAGAAAAATCTAAGTTTTATGAAAAATCTCTTAGTAATAGTTTAAGTTTTACCAATAAACCAATATCAAGTCATAAACTTTAAATAATATGAAAGATAAAATACTTGCAAATAGTAAATCATACCAGAACCGTGTATCAATGAACCTGGAAATTGTCTAGACTGTCTTATCCTTGCAATAAGACCATTGTTTAGAATATACTTCTAATCCTGGGAATATAGCAATAGAATTGTAATATCAGCATTATCCTGAAAATATTTTTAGAGATTCAGGCGACAAGGCTTGAATAAACTGGCGACAAGGCCCTTTAGAAGAGATGAAAAATCTCTTAAACCATTAGAAACGAACTTGCGACAAGGCCTTTTAGAAGAGATGTAAATCTCTTAAACCTTAAGAATGAACTGGCGTCAAGGCCCTTTAGAAGAGATGTAAATCTCTTAAACCTTAAGAATGAACTGGTGTCAAGGCCCTTTAGAAGAGACGAAAATCTCCTAAACCTTATATTATGGTACGTCTACCATAAACTTGTGATTCAAACCAATAGCCGAGGATGACGAGGTAACAAGTCACTATATTTCATGTGCTTGCACCACCTCTCGAACTAAGGCCGAATAAATCATGCGCTACAGGCGTCTTAAGAAGAGATGAAGATCCCTTAAAACTCACGATTCAAACCAATAGTTGAGGACAACGAGGTAACAAGTCATTATATTTCATGTGCTGGCCCCGCCTCTCAAACTAAGGCTGAATAAACGTGCTCTACAGGCGACTTAAGAAGAGATGAAAATCCCTCAAACCTTAGAATAGGTGAAAACCCCTTATACCTAAAGGATAAGCTGGCGACGAGGCGTTTAGATACTGGCGACGAAGGCCCAAGTTAACTTCATTCTATCATATCTACAAAACAGTCAACTCTAAGTGAGGGGTGGGTGTTAGCCTTGCTAACACCCCTTCGATGCTTAAGTCAATACCTTGTTTTAAGAATAATAATATTAAAAATGAATAAAAGTATAAGTTGGAGTACATACCTTGACTGTTTAGTATAACAGTTATCCTCAGGATATGTCACACCCTCAAAATCCACTAACGGAGTTTTACCGTCAGAGGGTGTGAACTAACAGGATCGGAATCATTAGTTATAATCAAACCATAAATAAAGTTTTCAAACCACGAAAACCTTTAAGTGTAAATAAATGCGGAAGCGTAAAACCTTTAACCAAAAGTTGCGTCACGCAGGACGACTTAAAAACCCAATAATAATAGTTTAAAACAAGTTTGCATAAACTGTAACGTTCAAAGTAATGCATGATCCTATACCGCGCGCCCGCCTCGGCTACCTGAGAATGACTTACTAAAAGTGTCAACACAGGTTTGGTGAGTTCACAAGTGTATATACAATAAAGCGTTTGCGTTTCCATTTGCGTTTAGCGTTTTGCGTTTAGCGTTTTGCGTTACCAGATAGTGTTAAATCAATTATATATCTATAGGTAGCTAGCCTATAAAGCAAGTATTACTAAGTGTTCGACACCGAAGCTGACTGTTTATCATGTGCCTTGCCACCAGGTCTATCCCGACCATGGTAATGTGTTAGCCAAAATTACACCCACTCGACCTCCAGTCTAGCTTAGCGTTGGGTGGGGTTTGTCAAACCCAGTAGTACTACTCAACAGTGACTCGCTATTATCCAATACTAAACGGTTCGATGTGTGAAGGACTTCAGTTGTTTCGTTTGCCACTTTGTCTTTACAAGTGATATATAATCTAATAACAAAATCTAAAAGCGTTTCGGAGTATGTATTCTCCCCCAAGTGAAAAGCGTTTAAAAGAGTTAAAAGGGGAAATGTGAAACTCACTGTTTGCAAAGAATTCCAAAAACAAGTCACCCAAGTGATGCGCGTCACAGAAAACCCTCACTAGCGTTCTAAAACAACAAGGAGATTTTCTAAGTGTTGGAACTATTATCGAGTCTCTAGACTCGGCACATAATACCTATGCATAAAATTCGTTTCGTGTTTCGTTTGTGAATTGTGTGTGTCTCAACAAACACATTCGTGATACGTTACATGTGTGAACAACTACTTACACATCATGTATTAATATTGTACATTACTAGCAATTATTCCCCGCAAGGGCAATTTGGTCAAAACATAACAATTATCTAGTACTTAGCACATTTCATGTATTTTCACAAAGTTCAGCAGCTAGTTTCATCAAGACAGAATTCTACTTGAAAGATTACTCTATTCAACAGATCATAGAATTTCAATTAATTCACAAAAAATTGTCACAAAAGCATACATGAGTTAGGTTTCCAGAACATATTTTATTGTATTTTTATTCCTCATAGATTTCTCAAAATGATCAAAACATTACAGCAACTCACAGCAGTCAAAATCATGCGCAACAGAATGTTATTTGTTATTCCTGTTAAATGGAAAATCCAATTAATGCAAGACCAATTGAGTTAGGTTCTTAACTCAATATGTTAACTTCCAGAAGTGAAACCAACCCATTTGGTCTTGTAGTTCATGAGATATGATAATTACAAAACAACCTAACAGCAGGTCTCACAATTCAGATTTGCACTTCAGTTTTGTAAAATTATAAAATTTAACCTTTACTCGTCCAAAAATTACAAACTTGGACTTTATAGAAACTAGACTCAACATAGTACCCTGTAGTGTTAACAACCTCGACCAATTTCCACATTAACATTTAGTTACATTTGTCTAAACATAACTTACAATCTGTCCAGTACCAGTTTTGACCTTTAATCACATTTAAATCGTTTGAGCAACCAAAACACCTCCAAATTAGGCATGGTTGGGTTTTCTGGAAACTAGACTCAGAGTACTACCTCTTAGACTCATAAATAGCTCAGTTTGCTTTTATATTTAACAAGTCACATGTCGTTAAAGTTTAACAATCTCTGCTGTCAAAACTCAGCAAGCACAAACAATTGTCTAACATGCATCCTAAGCATATGACATATCTCCAAACATGTAATAAACATAATTATTCATCAAAATCTGTAGTAACCCTCTAGGGTTTACAAAAAATCAATGATTTAATAATCTTTCACCGTTCAAAATCACATATGATCATCTAAATCAATAACCAACGCATAAACAATCATCATCTAGCATAAATCAAGCATAAGAACACTTAATACATGATATTCAATAATTAGGGTTTCATGTTTATACCTTAAAAACGCAGAAACAACCAAGAGAAAGGTGAGAGATGCTTAGAAATGAGTGTGGGACGCTCCGATTATGAAGAACAAGATCAAAAGGATGTGATATGGGTGTGAGTGGTGGCTGCCGATCGCAAGAGAGGAAGAGAGAGGGGCTGCCGATCGGGGTTAGAGAGAGGGAGAGGGGAGTTAGGGATTTTAATATTATTAATAAGAATATGTTACATCGAGGCCCCTCAACTTCTAGTTATTACTTTTCTAGCATAAGTAACTTGTTTGCATCTTGAGTTAGTGTTTTAAATGATATTATCAAATAACACATAAGTCTAACACATAATTATCACATAATTATTGTTTGAATGTTTTTCGTTTATTCACTAATGATTTGCGTCAACTCGTTTGCGTTTCGGTGCAATCCCGAAAGACTACACATGTAGTAATTGTCAAACGTCATTTAAAACTCTATTTTAAATGTAATGAGATGTGCGTTATAGATCAAGTGATCTTAAGTTTGAATTGACGGAGTTTGGATTAACGGAGTTAACCTGAAATTGACGAGTGTCACAGGATAGAAGTCTTACATGAAATATTTTTTGAGATGTATAGAATTCCAAGCCCTTGGTAGTAAGTCACCATCCAAAGTAGACAATTTGTATGCCCCCTTTCCTGCTTCCGAATCAATCAGGTAAGGACCTTCCCACTTTGGTGAGAGCTTTCCATCCGTAGGATTGATAGTATTTTGAAAATCTTTCCGGAGAACCAAATCCCCTTCTTGAAACCTTCGAACTCTGATATTCTTGTTGTAGGACTTTGCTATCTTCTATTGATAAGAAGCCATTCTGATCTTTGCCAAATCCCGGAGTTCTTCTACTGCATCAAGATCTTCAAGTAGACTTCGAGTGTTATCTTCGAGATTTTGATGAGTGACTCTGGGCGTCGGGATAACCATTTCTGTGGGGATAACTGCTTCAGCTCCAAACACTAATGAGAAAGGAGTCTGACCAGTAGCATTCTTCGAAGTGGTTCTATCTGCCCAAAGAACGAAAGGTAGTTCCTCGGCCCACTTTCCTTTCTTAGACCCCAACTTTTTCTTCAGGTTATTGATGATGATTTTGTTGCTTGATTCGGCATGTCCATTAGCTTGAGGATGGACAGGTGTTGATGTGATCATCTTGATTCCCCAACTGGCACAGAAGTTAGTTGTTCTCTTGCCGATGAATTGCGAGCCATTGTCACATATTATCTCTGCCGGAATCCCAAATCTGGTCAGGATATTGCGCTTGATGAATGAGATAACTTCTTTTTCTCTGACTTGAACAAAGGCTTCTGCTTCGATCCACTTTGAGAAATAATATGTCATAGCCAACATAAAGACTTTTCCTCCTAGAGCTCTTGATAGTTTCCCCATGATATCCATTCCCCACTTCATGAAAGGCCAAGGGGATATAATATGATATAATGGTTCTGCTGGCTGGTGCAAAATGTTGCTATGTCTCTGGAATGCATCACATTTATGAGAATAATTCATAGCATCCCTCTTCATCGTTAGCCAGAAATACCCCGTCCTCGGGATTTTGGAGAATAGTGCTCTGCCTCCAATGTGATTCCCACAATCTCCATCATGGATATCTTGAAGAACTTCTTGAGCTTCTGCCTTCTCCAAGCACCTAAGATATTGTCCTGCAAGAGATTTTCAGTATAATATATCATTCATTATAATATATGGGATTACCTTTGTGCGAAAAGCTCTTGGGTTTTCATCCTTGGGGATAACCCCATCCTGAATATATTCCTTGATTGGGCTAATCCAAGAACTTTCATTATTCTCAGGATTCTCGGCTCCCACATCTTCGTCATCTTTTGATATTTCATTGACACCTTGCTCTTCTATTGCTGGGCTCAGGATATGTACAATAGGGATCTTGACACCTTCTGGTATCCTGAAGGATGAAGCTAAATATGCTAGGGCGTCTGCTTCAACATTCTCTTCCCTAGATACCTGCGAAATATTAAACATTTTGAAACACTTTGCTAGTTTTTTAACTAGCTCTAGATATTTCATTAGTCTTTCTCCTCTAACAGTGTAAGAACCATTAAAATGATTAGTTAATAATAATGAATACATGTACTTGAATAAACCTTATTTTCATGTCGATTGCTAGTTGTAATCCTGCTATCAAAGCTTCGTATTCTGCCTCATTATTTGTGGCTTGAAATCCGCAGGATATGGATTGAGGTATAATGTCCCCCTGTGGCGATTTCAGCAGAATCCCGAGACCTGTTCCTCTAACATTTGAAGCACCATCAATGTACAGAGTCCACTTATCTTTGGTTTCTTCAAGTTGTTGGACTTCCAAGTCTGCTTTTTCTTTAAGTTCACTGGTGAAATCAGCCACAAAGTCTGATAATGCCTGGGATTTGATGGCAGTCCTAGGTTCATATGTTATATCATATGCACTTAGCTTTACTGCCCATTTTGCCATTCTACCTGACATTTATGGTTTTCTCAAAACAGACTTAATAGGATAATTAGTTTTAACACATATAGGGTGAGTTTCAAAATAGTGTCTAAGTTTAGTAGATGCCATAATAAGTGCTAAAATTAATTTATCAAGATAAGAATACCTGGTTTCAGCATCCAAAAGACTTTTACTTACATAATATATGGGATGTTGTTGACCTTCGAGATCCTTAGCCAAAACTGCACTTATAGCATTAGTTGATACAACAAGATATAGAGATAGAGATTCACCTTCCTCGGGTTTTACCAGTAGAGGAGCAGAAGAAAGATAAGCTTTTAAGGATGCTAACGCCTCCTCATGCTTACTGGTCCACTCGAACCTTTTGTTTTTCTTCAGGATATCATAAAATTCTTTACATTTTTCTGAGGATTTGGTTATGAATCTGTTGAGCGCTGCTATCCTGCCGGTTAGTCTTTGAACATCCTTGACTGATTATGGAGATTTCAGATTCAAGATAGCTTGTATCTGCTCCGGACTTGCCTCTATCCCCCTTTTTGTGACCATGTATCCCAAGAATTTACCAGCCTTCACTCCGAAATGGCACTTTGAAGGGTTCAACTTCATGTTATATTTGTCGAGGATATCGAATGCGGTCTTGAGATCTTGGAGGTGATCCTCAGCTTTCTTGGACTTCACCACCATATCATCAATATAGACTTCCATCGTGTCCTCCAGTTGCTCTTTGAACATCATATTAACTAACCTTTGATAGGTCGCAAGTCCAAAGGGTATAGCAATATAACAATAAATACCTGTGGGAGTCATGAAGGCAGTATCTTCCTGATCTGAGGGCTCCATCTGGATTTGCTGAAATCCTGAGGATGCATCCATAAATGTCAGCATCTCTTGGCCGGCTGCAGCGTCTACCATCGAATCAATGTGTGGTAGAGGGAATGGATCTTTAGGACAAGCCTTATTCAAGTTTGTGAAATCTACACAAACTCTCCATTTGCCATTCTTTTTCTGTACAACCACCACATTCGCTAACCATCTGGGATATTGAACTTCCCTAATCATATTTGCCTTCAAGAGTCTTTCTACTTCCTCTTGAATGATTATGTTTCTTTCAGGTGCAAACTTTCTTCTCTTTTAATGGATTGGCCTGAAAGAGTTATCAATTCTAAGTTTATGTGTTATAATATTTTTGGAAATACATGTCATATCTTAATGTTTCCATGCGAATGTTGACAGCCTTGTCCTGAGGAAATCGAGCAGATTTGACTCAATATCCTCAGGAATACTCGTTCCTATCAGCACTTTGACTTCAGGATCCTCGGGATAAAGAGGTACTTCTTTAATTTCTTTTTTCCCTGGCCTCCATCACGCCTCGTGTTGGCTTCTGTAATTGCTACGCCTGCTGGGGTTTGGCAGTACACTTCATGGAAGAGGTGTAACAATTCTTTGCGTCTTGTTGGTCACTGATGATTTTGATAACTCCCCACGGACTTGGGAGTTTCACACATTGGTGATAAGTGGAGGGAACTGCTTTCATCTCGTGTATCCTGGGCCTGCCTAATATAATATTGCAACAAGATAAACAGTCAATAACATAAAATTTTTGCATTTTATTTACCCCTTCGACATATATTGGGAGCTTAATCTCCCCAATTGTGTTCTTAGCTTCTCCACTGAATCCAACCAATACTGAGGAACTAGGGACGATCTCATCCTCAGGAATATTCATCTTTTTTAGCACGTCTAATTGAATAATGTTGACAGAGCTTCCGCCATCTATGAGGATCCTGCGAACATAATGGTTAGCCACATATAAAGTTATTACCAAACTATCATGATGAGGATTCTGAACATCGACTCTATCACTTTCATCGAAGGATATAATCCTCTCTTGAGTGAGAATAGATGTCTTTGTTGGCCTGTCAGCCACTTCTAACTTTCTTTGGTCAGCATTTATCTTTGCAGCAGAATTAGAGGTTCCACAGATGTCGGCTCCTCCGGATATGAACATGATTGTTCTCGCATCTGTTGGTGGAGAAGTTGGCTTTTCAGGAATTTTCTCGGGATCCTGCTCTCTTACTTTCTTCTTGCCAAGTAGCTCTTTCAAGTGGCCCTTACTGAGAAGATAGTTGATCTCCCTTCTGAGTGCGATGCAATCATCAGTCAAATGCCCAAAGTCTTCGTGGAAGGCACACCATTTTGATTTGTCTTTCCAGGCTCCTGGTCTCTCCACTTTCCTTGGCCACCTGGCTTTCTCACCTAAATCCTGCATGGCACACATTAATCCACCAATATCAACAGAATAACAATATTCAAATATCTTAGGATATTCTTCATCATTTTCCTCATCTACTGCATTAATCTTGGGGTTATCAGGCTTGTAGTAAGGATTTGCTCGATATGATTTTCCCGGGGATTCGAATTTCCTGTTCGTCTAATCATACTTCGGGATATCAACCTTAGAGTTCTTCTTGTCGTCTTCTAGCCTGATAAACCTCAGAGATCTGCTTCTTGCTTCGTCTAATGGCCTGCATGGAGTCATGACAAGATCATCATAGAAAGAGGAGCCTTTTTTCTAACCCCAACTTGAGAGCTTCCATTGCTAAAGCTAGGTTTAGATTCGGGATTTCCAACGACTCCTTACTGAACCTGGTAATAAAATCTCTCAAGGATTCCCCAGGATTCTGGGTAACCCTATAAAGATCACCTGTCATTTTCTCAAAAGTTCTACTGCAAGAAAACTGGTTATTAAACATGTTAACTAAATGATAAAAATAATTGATAGTGTTAGGAGGAATACTCAGTAGCCATTTCATGGCTGCTCCGGTTAAGGTAGACCCAAACCCTTTGCAAAGACATGCTTCCTTGATTTCCATAGGTATTGGATTGATCTCCATACGTTCTCTGTATTGTGCGACGTGTTCCTCAGGATCAGTTGAGCCATCATATAGTTTCATATTTGGGGTTTGAAACCGTTTTGGGATCTATACGTCGCTAATTGATGGCACAAACCGGGATATCCTGTGACTATCAGTGGGAACTTCAGCTACGGGACGGATTACGCCGGGGACATTCGATATCATGTTCTTAAGCTTCTGTAATTCTCGGGCTAAACTCGAACTTATGCCTGCATCCTGCAAAAATCCTTGATTAGCATTAAATGGAATCGTATTGAAAGAGCTACCCTGATTAACATTCTGAGGAGCGGTATGGGCGTTGTAGCTCGTATTCCCAAATATGGTATTTCCAGGGCAGGTAAGCGGAGCAGTTGGAGTGTTAGCCTGCATCGGGATAAAGTCTCCCTGGTGCACATCAGAGGATCCTGAGGGCTGCTGAGCTTGAGCTAATCCTGAAGATACCGCCTGCTGATAAGGACCAGCCTGATTGTGACAATCGTCAATTTCAGGTTAACTCCGTTAACTCAACTCCGTCAATTCAAACTTTAAGATCGTTGAATCTATAACGTACACTTCATTACATTTAAACTAGGGTTTAAATGACGCGTAACACTTACTACATGTGTAGTCTTTCGGGATTTGCACCGAAACGCAAACGAGTTGACGCAAACGATTGATAAATAAACGATAAACGTAAAAACAATAATTATGTGATTATTATGTGTTAGGATTATGTGCTATGTGATAAAACTATGGTCATGTTAACTTATTGGGCAAGTATGATGGAATGTTCTAGAAAAACAACACTTGGAAAGAAGAGGGACTAGAGTGTAACTTGTATTATTATAAATACATCACTAATAAACAAACCCTAACTTATTATTAACCTACAACCCTAAATCGGCTCTCTCTCCCTCTCTTGATCCACGGCTGCCGTCCACCTTCATCACACACACACACATCAATCAAGAGATTAATCCAAGAACTAGGTGCTAGGAAGGTATACTTGATCATCTCTTACCTCCTTGTTGTGTAATTTTGATGTTTAATGAGTTGTATGTAAACCCTAACTCAGCCGATTATATGTATGTATGTGATCAATATGATAGTTGTTAGTTGGATAATAGATTGATAACTAGATTGATGTTGTTGCATGATTGATTGTTGTTCTTGATTTGAATTAAAACACAAACCCTAATCTTGTATGTATGGTGTGATTTATATGCATGGATAGTAGTTATGGTGTCTAGAGGGTTATATGGATGCATGATAGTTCATAGATTGTTATGATGTTGAGTTTTGATGTGAACAGATTCTGGACAGAATATATATACGATGTTTAACTGACTGTAACGAAGTGTAAACGTGAAAATTGATTGAGATTGTGAGTACTGCAGTAAACTAGGTTGAGTCTAGTTTCTATGAAGTATAAATTCGTAATTTTTGGATAAGTGGAAGTATACTTTTATGATTTTACAAAAACGTGATGCAAAGCTGAGCTGTTAGACCTGCTGTTAGGTTATGTTGTAAATGTTATATCTCATGAACTACGAGACCAATTGGGTTGGTTCCACTTCTGGAGGTTGACTCACTGAGTTAGGAACCAAACCCAAGTGGTCTTGCATTTATTGGATTTTTCGTTTACCGGGAATTGCAAATAACATTCTGTTGTGCATGAATCTGACTGATATGAGTTTACTGTAGTGTTTTGATCATTATGAGAAATCTATATGGAATAAAAATAATATAAAATATGTTCTGGAAACCTAAGACATGTATGTTTCAGTGGTGATTTTTGGTGAATTAATTGAGATGATATGATCGGTGAAATAGTACAATCTTTCAAGTAGAAATTCTGTCACAATGAAACTAGCTGCTGAGTTGTATAGGAATGCATGAAATATGATAGTTTTTATATAATTGTGGTATTTTGACCAAAATACCCTTGCGGGGAATAATTGCTAGTTGATTGCCATGAATTGACCAAATTGCCCTTATGGGGAATAATAGTTAGTTAGTCTTTGTTTGTTGACCAAAATGCCCTTACGGGAATAATTGCTTGTAAGTATGTTATTAATACATGACACGAAAGTAATTGCTCACTCGTGTATCGTATCACAATTGTACTTGTTTAAATCACACACGGTTCACAAACGAAACACGAAACATGATACGTGCATAGGTATTATGTGCCGAGTCTAGAGACTCGTTAAACGTTCCGATACTTAGAAAATCTCTTTGTTATTTTAGAACGCTAGAGAGTTTTCTACGACGCGCATCACTCGGTGATCTAATTTGGAATATTCTTCGCAAACAGTGAGTTCACTTACCCCGCTCTTTGAACTGTTTTCAAACGTTTTTCACTTGGGGGAGATAACATACTCCGATAAACGCATTTTTGAGATAAACACATATTTAAGATTTTGTTATAAATTATATATATCACTTGTAGAGGCTAAGCGGCACGTAACCCTTGAAGTCCCACGCATCGAACCGGTTAATATTTGGAATAGCGAGTCACTGTTGAGTAGTACTACTGGGTTTGACAAACCCCACCCGACGCTAAGCTCAACTGGAGGTTGAGTGGGTGTAATTTTTGGCTAACACTTACCATGGTCTGGGTTGACCTGGTGACGGGCACTTGATAAACAGTCAGCTTCGGTCTCGAACCACTTAGTAATACTTGTTGTATAGATTAGCTACCTATCGATATATAATTTGACATAACATTATCTGGTAACACTTAAACGCTGTAACGTGGTTACACACTTAAACGCTGTAACGTGGTTACACACTTAAACGCTGTAACGTGGTTACACACTTAAACGCCGTAACGTGGTTACGCAAAACTTTTAAACGCCGTAACGTGGTTACGCAAAACACTTAACGAAAACGCTGAACTCAAACGCTAAACGATTTGTCTTATATAACTTGTGAACTCACCAACCTCGTGTTGACCCCTTTTAGTATGTTATTCTCAGGTAGCCGAGGCGGGCGCGCGGTTTAGGAGCATGCATTAATGAAAACACTTTTATTCTGCAAACTTAATTTTAACAGTTACACTTGGTTTTAAGTCGTCCTGCGTGACGCAACTTTTGAATTAAGGTTTTACGCTTCCGCACTTACTTTCATTTAAACGTTTTTCTTTGGTTTGATTATAACTAATGATTCCGATCCTGCCAGTTCACACCCTCTGACGGTAAAACTCCGTTAGTGGATTTTGAGGGTGTGACAGATTGGTATCAGAGCCATTGGTTATAGCGAACTAGAAACTGCATGCATACTAGACTATAACCGCGACGACCCATTAGTTATAATAATACGCACTGCATAGGTTTGTGTAGTCTTGTAATCTTATCTCTTACCTCTTTCGCTCATACGCGCGCGCATATACCCGGCTTACCTGTAGGAATGTCGACGCCACCCTCATCATCATCCGATTCGATGACGCATGCTCACGGGAAGGAACCGCAGTTACCTACTGCCTCGCCACCCCGTGTAGTCCCGGAACTCGAAGCTCCTGCACCAAAGAGGTACCGCCTATCCGGAGGCTTGTATGACAACAACGTTAGCTGGGAATGGTACCCCAACATGATCAGACGTATGGTCTACCGTGAACAAGTTCCCCCATTGCCTCACCCGAACCACCCTGCTTACCCTAACACTCTACCACCTATAACCGAACCTGTAGAGCGAGTTCTCGCAGCTGTCGTTTCTTGTTTGGAGCGTGATGTGGGTTACATGCGCTACACTAGAGAAAATGTTGCCAGACTGTTTAAAGATGGAACCGAGACTCAGGAGGAGATTGCCCGCATGGCAGCGGCAATGAAGGAAATGCAAGAGACTAGTGATCAACAGATGAAGATTATGATGAAGATGCAAGCCGAGATGATAGACTTGCAAGAGCAACTCCAGGTAGCAAGGACCCGAACCGAGATAGCTTGAGAGCGTTGCGATGTCTTACAAATGCAACTTACTCAGAACGCAGCCGAACCTGAAGAAGATCCCGAAGAGGAGCCTGAGGAGGATCCCGAGGAAGATCCCGAGGAGGAACCCGAAGGAGAACCGGAGGAAGAACCGGCTGAGCCAGAGGCACACTCAGAGGTGTCCCCAGACGATGTGCAGATGTGCAAATTCTTGGATTGGAACTGGCTAACGCGATGAACTGGGAGGAGTTCAAGAGCATGAGGCGAGAGGAGTACTGTCCGAGGGAAGAAATTTCGAAGTTAGAGTCGGAATTTTGGTCGTTGAAGATGGTGGGCTCAGAAATTGAAGCCTACACTACTCGTTCGCACGAGTTGGCTGTGATGTGTCCGCGGATGGTGGATCCGCCGAGCAAGAGGATAGAAATGTACATTGATGGTTTAGCACCGCAAATTCAGGGCATGGTGACGTCTTCCCGACCAGCCACGATCCAACAAGCGATCCGTTTGGCTCACAAACTGACGGATCAGGCTGTGACCCAGGGTGCGTTACCACCGAGGGGTTCGACTGTTAAAGCCCGTGACAACCCGAGTAATGACCACGTCAGCAACAGTAACAACAACAGCAACCCGAACAGCGGGAAGAGAAAGTTTGACAACACCAGATCTTCATCCTCAAACCTCCCACCGCAACACCACTACCGTAAGCCCGAATTTACTCGGAGTTTCAACACTCAGAATCACAACAACAACAACAACGGTAGCGGGCAGGTTTCGAGCGGATATGTTGGGAAATATCCAAAGTGCAACAGGTGCAACTTTCATCATGTTGGTCAATGTGACCGTGTCAAGTGTCAAAGATGCGGAAAGATAGGTCATCAAGCGAAGGAATGTAGAGGAGACCTTGCGGCGAAGGGTGCTCCTAAGCCACCGATGACGACTAAGGGATGTTTTGAATGTGGACAGGAAGGTCATTTCCGGAAGGATTGCCCCAAGCTGAAACATAATGACAACAATGGGGGCAATGGAAGTGGCAGTAATGGTGGAGGAAATGGCAAAGGAAGAGCGTTTGTGATTGGATCAGGTCAAGCCCGCATAGATCCGCATGTGGTGTCTGGTAAGTTCCCTGTAAACGATTGTTTTGCTTCTGTTTTGTTTGACACTGGAGCTGATAGGAGTTTTGTGTCAAAGGCCTTTAGCCAACTTTTAAACCTTACTCCAACCCCGTTAGACGCTAAGTTTCCTGTTGAATTAGCTAACGGTAAAACTGTAATAACAACTCATATACTTGCGGGATGTAAGTTGAAACTGTCAGGTCATGTCTTTGACATCGACCTTATTCCTTTTACGCTTAGTAGTTTCGATGTCGTTTTCGGCATGGACTGGTTATCCGAGAACCGAGCGGAGATTATATGCCATGATAAGATAGTCCATATTACCACCCCTTCTGGCGAGATCATTTCGGTCCGAGGCGAGAGAAGCGGCATGACCACCAGCGTCATTACCCTTATGAAGGCACAGAAGTATTTACGAAAGGGTCATCCGGCAATTTTGGCGCAGATTGTTGAGAAACCCGCGGAGGAGAAACGAATTGAAGACATACCGGTTGTGCGAGACTTCCCGGAAGTTTTCCCGGAGGATTTACCTGGACTCCCTCCTATTCGTCAAGTCGAATTTCAGATCGAGTTGACACCCGGTGCAGCACCCATAGCACGAGCCCCGTATCAGCTCGCACCGGCGGAACTTCAGGATTTGTCCACCCAGTTGCAAGATTTGTTGGATAAAGGTTTTATCCGACCTAGCTCATCGCCATGGGGAGCCCCTGTCTTGTTTGTCCGAAAGAAAGACGGGACTTTCCGAATGTGCATCGACTACCGGGAGTTGAACAAGATGACGGTCAAGAACCGTTATACTTTACCCCGAATTGATGATTTGTTTGACCAGCTTCAGGGATCGAGTTACTACTCGAAGATCGATCTACGATCCGGTTACCACCAGCTAAGAGTGCGCGAAGAAGATATTTCAAAGACGGCTTTCAGAACACGGTATGGTCACTACGAGTTTTCAGTTATGCCTTTTGGCCTGACCAACGCACCAGCCGTATTTATGGATCTCATGAATCGAGTATGCAAGGCGTACCTCGACAAGTTCGTGATTGTTTTCATCGATGATATTCTCGTCTATTCCAAGAACGAGACTGACCACGAAGAGCACTTAAGGATAATTCTGGAACTACTGAAGAAGGAACAACTGTATGCTAAACTCTCGAAATGTGAATTCTGGCTTCGCGAGGTTCACTTTTTAGGACATGTGATCAACGAGAATGGTATCCATGTCGATCCCGGTAAGGTAGAGGCCATCAAAAACTGGGAAGCACCTAAGACTCCGACTGAGGTGCGACAATTCCTAGGACTGGCCGGCTACTATCGGCGTTTCATCGAGGGATTTTCAAAGATTGCTCAACCCCTCACCGCTTTGACTCACAAGGGCACTAAGTACAACTGGGGTGACGCGCAAGAATCCGCTTTTCAACTGTTGAAAACCAAGCTTTGTAGCGCCCCTATTTTAGCTCTCCCCGAGGGAACGGAAAACTTTGAGGTACACTGTGACGCATCTATACAAGGTCTCGGTTGTGTGCTGATGCAACTCGAGAAGGTTATAGCCTACGCCTCGAGACAACTACGGGTTCACGAGAAGAACTACACGACCCACGATTTGGAACTCGGAGCTGTAGTGTTTGCTCTTAAGATATGGAGGCATTACTTGTACGGTACCAAGTTTACCATTTACACCGACCACAAGAGTCTCCAACATATCTACGATCAGAAAGAGCTGAACATGCGACAGCGTCGTTGGGTCGAGCTGCTTAAAGATTATGATTGTGCCATCAAGTACCACCCTGGCAAGGCCAATGTGGTGGCCGACGCCCTCAGCAGAAAAGAAACAGAAAAACCCAGACGAGTAAGAGCATTGCAACTTACGATTCATGCCAGCTTACCCGATCAGATTCGCGATGCGCAACTGGAAGCTTTGAAAGATGAAAATCTTCCATCGGAACTCATGCGGGGCATGAACAAGCAACTTGAAACCAGATCGGACGGGGTCCGATATTTTGAGAACCGGATTTGGGTTCCACGATACGGAGAGTTGAGAACTCTAGTGATGGACGAAGCTCACAAGTCCCGATATTCTATCCACCCCGGCTCAGATAAAATGTATCATGATTTAAAGGCACTTTACTGGTGGCCGAACATGAAAGCCGACATTGCCACCTACGTGAGCAACAACCGGAACTCCCAATGTGGAAATGGGAACACATCTCTATGGACTTTATTACGGGTTTGCCTAAGACACCGACGGGATGCGATACCATCTGGGTGATCGTTGACCGTTTGACTAAATCGGCACACTTCCTAGCGATTAAAGAAACAGACAAAATGGAACGACTGACTCGAGTATACATGAAAGAAGTGGTGTCTAGACACGGAGTGCCTGTCTCGATCATTTCCGATCGAGATTCTCATTTCACCTCGCACTTTTGGAAGTCGCTGCAAAGCGCACTGGGCACCCGTCTCGATATGAGTACAGCATACCATCCTCAAACGGATGGGCAAAGTGAACGGACTATTCAGACCCTGGAGGATATGTTGCGTGCATGCGTTTTAGATTTCGGAAAAAGTTGGGAACCCCACTTACCCTTGGTAGAGTTTTCGTATAATAACAGCTACCACGCAAGTATTAAGGCAGCGCCGTTTGAAGCGCTGTACGGACGGAAGTGTCGATCACCACTCTGCTGGGCAGAGGTGGGTGATAGCCAAATCACTGGTCCGGAACTGGTACTCGAAACCTCGGAAAAGATTGTTCAAATCCGAAATCGCATGGCAGCAGCACGAGATCGCCAAAAGAGTTACGCCGACAAGCGCCGAAAACCTCTCGAATTTCAAGTGAACGATCGGGTGTTACTCAAAGTCTCACCTTGGAAAGGTGTGGTTCGCTTTGGTAAGCGAAACAAACTCAACCCACGGTATGTTGGTCCGTACCGGATAACTGAGCGCATTGGTCCGGTGGCGTACCGACTGGACCTACCAACAGAACTCAGTGGCGTACACGATGTATTCCACGTATCAAATTTGAAGAAATGCCTATCTGATGAAACCCAAGTAGTCCCTTTGGAGGAACTGCAAGTTGATGAACAGTTACGGTTCATTGAGGAACCAGTCGAAGTTTTGGATTGGGAAACCAAAACACTCAAACACAGCAAAATTCCAATCGTTAAGGTTCGTTGGAACTCGAGACGTGGACCGGAGTTCACGTGGGAACGCGAGGATCAAATGATGAAAAAGTATCCTCACCTTTTTGAAGGGCTAACCAAACACCGAAAACCGCGAAACCCGGCAAACCGTCAAACATCACCGAAGGTATGAATTAAATTTCGGGACGAAATTTCTTTTTACTAGGGGATGATATGACAAACTGAAAATTTTTCTTCTTACTCTTTCAGACTCTCATCACGACTTGACTCAAATTTTCGGGACGAAAATTCTTTAACATGGGAATGATGTGACAATCGTCAATTTCAGGTTAACTCCGTTAACTCAACTCCGTCAATTCAAACTTTAAGATCGTTGAATCTATAACGTACACTTCATTACATTTAAACTAGGGTTTAAATGACGCGTAACACTTACTACATGTGTAGTCTTTCGGGATTTGCACCGAAACGCAAACGAGTTGACGCAAACGATTGATAAATAAACGATAAACGTAAAAACAATAATTATGTGATTATTATGTGTTAGGATTATGTGCTATGTGATAAAACTATGGTCATGTTAACTTATTGGGCAAGTATGATGGAATGTTCTAGAAAAACAACACTTGGAAAGAAGAGGGACTAGAGTGTAACTTGTATTATTATAAATACATCACTAATAAACAAACCCTAACTTATTATTAACCTACAACCCTAAATCGGCTCTCTCTCCCTCTCTTGATCCACGGCTGCCGTCCACCTTCATCACACACACACACATCAATCAAGAGATTAATCCAAGAACTAGGTGCTAGGAAGGTATACTTGATCATCTCTTACCTCCTTGTTGTGTAATTTTGATGTTTAATGAGTTGTATGTAAACCCTAACTCAGCCGATTATATGTATGTATGTGATCAATATGATAGTTGTTAGTTGGATAATAGATTGATAACTAGATTGATGTTGTTGCATGATTGATTGTTGTTCTTGATTTGAATTAAAACACAAACCCTAATCTTGTATGTATGGTGTGATTTATATGCATGGATAGTAGTTATGGTGTCTAGAGGGTTATATGGATGCATGATAGTTCATAGATTGTTATGATGTTGAGTTTTGATGTGAACAGATTCTGGACAGAATATATATACGATGTTTAACTGACTGTAACGAAGTGTAAACGTGAAAATTGATTGAGATTGTGAGTACTGCAGTAAACTAGGTTGAGTCTAGTTTCTATGAAGTATAAATTCGTAATTTTTGGATAAGTGGAAGTATACTTTTATGATTTTACAAAAACGTGATGCAAAGCTGAGCTGTTAGACCTGCTGTTAGGTTATGTTGTAAATGTTATATCTCATGAACTACGAGACCAATTGGGTTGGTTCCACTTCTGGAGGTTGACTCACTGAGTTAGGAACCAAACCCAAGTGGTCTTGCATTTATTGGATTTTTCGTTTACCGGGAATTGCAAATAACATTCTGTTGTGCATGAATCTGACTGATATGAGTTTACTGTAGTGTTTTGATCATTATGAGAAATCTATATGGAATAAAAATAATATAAAATATGTTCTGGAAACCTAAGACATGTATGTTTCAGTGGTGATTTTTGGTGAATTAATTGAGATGATATGATCGGTGAAATAGTACAATCTTTCAAGTAGAAATTCTGTCACAATGAAACTAGCTGCTGAGTTGTATAGGAATGCATGAAATATGATAGTTTTTATATAATTGTGGTATTTTGACCAAAATACCCTTGCGGGGAATAATTGCTAGTTGATTGCCATGAATTGACCAAATTGCCCTTATGGGGAATAATAGTTAGTTAGTCTTTGTTTGTTGACCAAAATGCCCTTACGGGAATAATTGCTTGTAAGTATGTTATTAATACATGACACGAAAGTAATTGCTCACTCGTGTATCGTATCACAATTGTACTTGTTTAAATCACACACGGTTCACAAACGAAACACGAAACATGATACGTGCATAGGTATTATGTGCCGAGTCTAGAGACTCGTTAAACGTTCCGATACTTAGAAAATCTCTTTGTTATTTTAGAACGCTAGAGAGTTTTCTACGACGCGCATCACTCGGTGATCTAATTTGGAATATTCTTCGCAAACAGTGAGTTCACTTACCCCGCTCTTTGAACTGTTTTCAAACGTTTTTCACTTGGGGGAGATAACATACTCCGATAAACGCATTTTTGAGATAAACACATATTTAAGATTTTGTTATAAATTATATATATCACTTGTAGAGGCTAAGCGGCACGTAACCCTTGAAGTCCCACGCATCGAACCGGTTAATATTTGGAATAGCGAGTCACTGTTGAGTAGTACTACTGGGTTTGACAAACCCCACCCGACGCTAAGCTCAACTGGAGGTTGAGTGGGTGTAATTTTTGGCTAACACTTACCATGGTCTGGGTTGACCTGGTGACGGGCACTTGATAAACAGTCAGCTTCGGTCTCGAACCACTTAGTAATACTTGTTGTATAGATTAGCTACCTATCGATATATAATTTGACATAACATTATCTGGTAACACTTAAACGCTGTAACGTGGTTACACACTTAAACGCTGTAACGTGGTTACACACTTAAACGCTGTAACGTGGTTACACACTTAAACGCCGTAACGTGGTTACGCAAAACTTTTAAACGCCGTAACGTGGTTACGCAAAACACTTAACGAAAACGCTGAACTCAAACGCTAAACGATTTGTCTTATATAACTTGTGAACTCACCAACCTCGTGTTGACCCCTTTTAGTATGTTATTCTCAGGTAGCCGAGGCGGGCGCGCGGTTTAGGAGCATGCATTAATGAAAACACTTTTATTCTGCAAACTTAATTTTAACAGTTACACTTGGTTTTAAGTCGTCCTGCGTGACGCAACTTTTGAATTAAGGTTTTACGCTTCCGCACTTACTTTCATTTAAACGTTTTTCTTTGGTTTGATTATAACTAATGATTCCGATCCTGCCAGTTCACACCCTCTGACGGTAAAACTCCGTTAGTGGATTTTGAGGGTGTGACACTGATGGATCAATCCTGAAGATCCGGACTGTTGAAACAATCCTGAGGATCCAGATTGCTGGAACAATCCTGAGGATCCAGACTGCTGGAACAATCCTGAGGATCCAGACTGTTGGAACAATCCTGAGGGTCCTCCCGGCTGTGACGATCCTGAGGATCCTGCATGTTGAAAAGGCCCGGCAGATGACGTATACGGGTATCCTTGAGATCTTGATAAGTGCAATCCCGCAGACCCCAAATGCTGGAAAGGTAGGGGTCCAGAGTTGTACGCCGTGGTTGGCTCTGGATGCACAAATCCTGAGGATCCTGGAGGAGTGAAATCCAGAGATCTCAGGATTAGTGGTGTGAATTCTTCTGTCGGCTTCTTGGCTTTCTTGACATCTTCCAATTCCCTCACGAGCATCTGGTTGGTATTGTTCTGGCGATCCATCTGTTCTTGTAGCCGTCTGTACAGAGACAGAAGGTCGTTGTTGGACACCATGACGGGATCCTGGGGAGATGGCCTTGAACCTGAGAACACAGGAGTAGCAGGTTTCTTCTGAGCGTTGTCAGGCTTCTTCGGGATACCACCAGCAGGAGGGAGAGGCATAGGCGGCCTTGCTGAGGATTCTGAGGCTGCGGCAGAAGATGAAACAATCTTGGGTTGTGAAGACATGTTGTGGATATTGAGAGTAGGGTTTCGTTTGAGAATGAATAATGATCAAAGCACTGTTTGCCCCACGGTGGGCGCCAAATTGTTTCGGTCAAAAATTGACAAAGCAACTTTTGATCAAATTAATGCGTGAGGTAAAGTGCTTGTTGATAATAAGATCGAACACAAAGATGTGATTACGAGGGAAAAAGCCCTTGATTATGATAATCTTCGTTTCGGTCAAGATTTTACAACGTAATCTTTAGTCAAATCTCTTCGGTTAAAGATTATGAACTTAACTTTTGGTCGAATTACGCTTGATTATTATGATCTCCGGCAAAAAAACCCCCGGACGGTGAAACTATCACCGTCAATATTATTAATAATAAAACCGATGATTAAAAAGGTTGGAGCTGATAAATGATCGTGAGCTAAGTGATACAATGAATACTAGCAGCTAAACAAGTGAATTGTGTGTGACCTATCGATATTATCAGCTCAATATATAATAAAAGATTTACAACTGATATCCCGATTATCCCGGAAACCTTAGACTATTTCTTCAATAAGCCGTTGCTGCCCACGTTCTTTGTTGACGAAGTTCAAGTAGTATTCCGTTGCAATCCACATTCTTATAAACATATGTAACACGTGCTCTAATCTGCAAAACAATCAGATAATATAGGACAATTGAATTAGTCAACGTACATTCCTAAGAATAGCAGCTTAAGTCAACATCCTCAAGTTATGCTCAATTCCAAGAATAAAAAATCTACACCCAACAAACCCAACAATTATATAAATTGAGTAGAGTCAAATGAACATATAAACCACCCAAAAATAACCTATTTCTTGATTAATGGGTTGTATAATTTTAGGTGTATGTATAAAACTTATAAAATTACTTTTAAGTGTAAATCATAAAATTGACTTTATCTTCTCTCAATTATTGTCTCCGGTTATCACTAAATGCATTGTTTTTAAATCATATAAACACTTATTTTATCACTAAAAATAAGTGTTTATATATGATTCTCGTGTTTTTTTATTTGACATTGTTTTTAAATGCATCTATATAATTAATTTGTTAACTAAAATACTAAGAATATATTAGAAACCTAACTATCATGTTGTATCTCATGCCAAAAATAGCATAGAATCTTCCATACGGGTAAATTATAAAAAAATCATCTCACACCATCAAATCTCTTGAATTAGAGATTTTTAATGCTTGCAAGCAACAAACCGCAAAAGGTTGTTTCACAATGAATGGTTTCTAAATAAAATATAATGTGACAAATTGAAGTTATTGTAACGAGTTAAAAGTAAATATTTCTATTTTTATATACCTCAAATGAGTTGTTGACCGGTAGATATTTTCATATGGTGACATCCACTTTTGTTTTAAAGTTGAATTAATAAACTCCAATAGGGCTCATATATATTTAGTCAAATCAAAATCATTAATTCTATCACCACATTCAAAATCATGTAGTTGAACACCGGTCTACAAACTGATATATTTTTCACCTAGGGTAGCGTATGTAACTAATGAAAATTATATCCAAAATTAAGCAATTTGTTCTTTCAATTATATTAGTAAAACCAGTTAGTGGAGATAGTATCTCTTAATTTTTGTAAGTATTATTAATTTAAGCGTTTAAGCAAATATCTCAAGCATAAACATAACCAACCCTACCCCGACATCCTTTGCTTTATTAACACACTTTGCTCAAGGAAACACACAACTCTTTCGTGCTTTCTTCCCACATACACAACCCCACGCACAAAATATATACGATTTTCATTATTCTTTTTGTATTTCCATTTTCAATTCTTAAATTTTGTAAAACGTGTTTTAATAAGTATTTTTAATTTAAGATTATGTCATACTCTTATGGGCACGGTTTTTAATAGACCTTTAATGTTTTTTAAAAAAAATTTGATTAGTTTATGAAATATATTTTTATAAGCTCTATAACACACTCAAACCTTAGAGCTAAGATTAAGTGTACATAACTTATTTTTAAGTTGGTGTGTGTCTTTTCTTTCAATGGATGTGTAGGCCATCTTGATGACATAAAAATTTTAAGCTTGGCTTATTTATTTTGCCCATACACCGATGAAGTTGGTCCACAGTCGAAACTTTCGTCGGTCGTTAAACTTTTTGCATCATTATATGTGTAAATTGAACAATCAATAGGCTTGACAGTAGTATCGACCCTGAAGCCCTTTTCAATATGCATTCATTAATTTGCTTGTTATTACAATTTTTGAACTTGCTTGTCGATGGTTGAAGAAGATGTGATATGAAATATGACCATTGAATTTGTAATATGTAATACATCTTATATTTATATTGTCGTCAAATTATAAGAAGTGCATTATATAAATATAATGTATGATCATATATACACACCAAGAGTCGCTATTGTTAATATCAATAATGATTTACAAACCACACACCTAAACAAATACATGATAGTAACATGATGCAATAATTTATCTAAGAAGATAAGTCCGAATCAACCACTAACGCAGATTATGATTGTCTATCCTTGATCCATCTTCTCATTGCTTGTTTTTTGCATCCATTTTTACCTCATTGATCCATATTCATATTTCCAACTTTTTTGACCTATGATAAAATCTCTTTCATTCGATAACTAAGTTATACTAAAAGCCATTCTTTCTTATTTATCTCCGACTAGTGACCCATAATGTGTGACAAACAAATCCCACTAACACGTGTGTCCTTGAATTGTGGCCAATGACATTCTTTGTAGGTCGAACTTTGCAATAGTTTGCATGTAGACAGTTGTAACCTTTTTGTTGCACATACCACGACTAAAGTTTTTTAACTCAAAAATAACTCTTATATTCCTCTTTGGTCTTCAAGTTATTTAAACTGCTTAGACGAATGAGTGTAGTTGAATTACTAGACTTCAACCGCATTTGGTGACACCAACGTAACTAGACTCAGGCTATATGCGTTATACCCTCACTCATCAGTACTTACATAAGCGTCACTTTACCATCGTTCACATGCACCACTCAACCTATGGATACCCAACTCTAATCATTATCTTCTTTTATCGTTTTTAGTTGTTAATTCAATTAGTCAAGATGTATGGTCATCTAATGCAAGATGTGCAACTCTTCAAGCTACAATCAAACCGAGTGATGAACGGAATTGGGTGGAAGTATTCTTCACTCACCATGAACATGTCACCTCACCTTCCCGCATGTATAGCATATGACCTTAGAGAGAGATCAGAGATATGAGTTGTGTTTGCGAAGTGACGGCCCCCAAACAATACCTTGAACATTACTCAAGTTAGGCTACCGATTCACGCTTATTTACTTTCTCAAACAACGATGCATCATTAAAATAAAATATCCAGGAGATTTTCATTTATACCTTAAGTTTTTATATATCATATATACTCTCTCTACACAAACTTTTAATCTTGGCACACTTTTTATCTGTGTTTAGAGAGTGCTTTAGGCACCCATATCTTTCTTATAATCAATTTGATTATTCTTCTTTGTGGATAATTTTATCCCTTTATCAATATAATATAAAACTAGGTTAACTCAACCACAATCTAACATTTAAAGATGTGTGAAGATAATATATTACTTAAAAAGTAATAATTATATACATATTCGATAGCAATCAACATCAACCAAACATTTAGATAACACCACAAATCAACATCAACCAAACATTTAGATAACACCACAATATCAAATTCAAAGGTCCCTTTCTCTTCTTTTAATCCCACCCCATGATTCATGGTAGGCACCAACAGTTCCTCCACTTGCCTTCAATCAAATTCTAAGACACAATGTTTTAATATAAAAAACATCTTTTTTTCCTTTTTTCATATTAATCCGGATTGCCTTAATTCAGGTTGTAAGACTTGTTTAGAATGAATATGATATGTGGTACTTCTAAGAGAACGTACATACTTGTATGACACGTTTTTAGACATTTAATGTGAAAAAGTTTATACTTCATACATCTTACGTATTTATGTGATCATTCCTGAAGTGATGATTTGTTACGAATTACGATACAGAAATTCACCTGAATTGTTATCGAACTCGGGGGTCTTGTCTTAGTGAGTGGTGACATGATGCTTCAAAATGTTTTGTTGTCAATATATTGTTGTTTCCATAACAAGACAAGCTATCTATATCCTTTAAGCAATTTGCCCCCTTTGGCCTTTCCGACTTGTATGTTTCGGGTTTGGACGAATTACATTATCTAATTTAATTTGAAGTTGCTTAGATCTTATTATTATGTTTTGATATAATGTATTTTACAAATCTGAAATAACCCTTGACTAAATTCATGAATTTGATAAATCGGATACAAAATTACAAGAATAAAATCTGAAAGAAAAGAAGAAGAAAAAAAACAGATAGAAGACGATTATGAGTGCGTTGAATCCCCTAAAGTCTCTCGAATAGAAGATGATCAAGGATTCAAGATACCAAAAAATGGTCAACTCTTTTGACTTCAACCAATCATATATGTGATCACTGTTGAGCCCATCAGCAGCTAGCCGCCACTTGCATTGTGGCCCAATAATCAGAATCAGCCAACCGACAACATTATGGTCCTCAAAAGAATCCGAATCCGAAACTGAATCCGAAATATCCGAAAATCCGAATCCGAACTATCCGAAATTTCGGATATCCGAATCCCGAATATTCAAAAATTCGGATTCATATTCGGATATCAATTTTGAAAATTTTTGGATAGTTCGGATATACGAACTATCCGATATATTAAATTTAATACTTTCCTTTTGTTTTATTTTATATCATATCAACTAATAATAAGCATGAGATTATTCCTAATTCTAAAGTTGCCATCTCGGTGCTCTTTGCCTCTCTCTCTATCCTCACCGGTCACCCACCTTCAGGCCGCCACCGTCACCACCTCCAGCCCGTCATTTCTCACATCGATCCAGCCCTCCACCATGGTCTACTGATTCCTGCTGCCTCTTCTCATGTCGATGCAACCCTACACTTGTCTCTCCAACCTTAAATTTTCAATTGCTGATAGATCGTTAATGTTAATTCCAGATTTGTTTGAAAGCTTGTGAGATTACATATTGTTAGTTGGTATTTCATATTTTTAGTTAGTGATTGTGGATTACAGATCTTTTTCAAAGCTTGTTAGATTACAAATTATTTTGATTTTTTTTGCTTGCAAATTTTCGGATATTCGATTTACTATCCGAAATTTTGGATATCCGAAATTACGGATTCGGATAGTAAAATCCACTATCCGAAAGGTCCGGATATCCGAAATTCGGATATCCGAAACTCCGGATATCCGGTTTTGAACACCCCTAGGTCCAACAGCCAATTATCGAATAATAGAGATTAGAAAATATTAAGACTATGTGTACTGAATGACTATAAAATGGGAAGATTTTTGACAAGTGGCTCAACGTTAGCTTAGAAGCTATTCCCATTTTAGAGATGTGGTGGTGTTGACGCCCTTTCTAATTGTTTATTATTATTTTCAACCCACACAACCAGCGGCAAAGGTATGTCGCCCCCCCCCCCCCCCCACGCTTATCGCTCAAAAATCTCCTAGGGGGCGGCGTTGTCGCCCAAAAACCTGCTTTTGTCGTACACTACGCATGACCTAACAAAACATTTAGGTGGTGTTTGGTATGCAGGAATGACTGGGGGAATGGAATAATTCTTTACGTGGGAATAAAGAAAATGATGTTTGGTTACTCAATGGAATGGAATCATCCATTACACATGGAATCGCATTCCATCAAAACCATTCCTTTAAATCCCTCTTCTTTTTTTTTCATTCCATTCCTACCTTACCCTACTTTCTCAACACCACCATCACTTAGCAACCACCACCACCAACTACCATCGCCACCACCACCACCTAACCTTCACCGTCGCCACCATCTCCGCCACCACCACCACCACCTTACCATCAGCGCTACCACCGCCACCTGACCATAACCGCCACCACCACTAACGCTGCCTGACCCCCACCATCATCGCCGCCACCCTACCATTGCCATCACTACCAATGCTACTACTGCCACCCCCACCCCACCTTCACCACCACAACCAACCCGCCTAACCGTCACCACCACCATTTTCATCGCCGGAGCTACCACCACCGTCATCATTCCAGGGTTTTTTTTATATATATATTTTAGGATAGGAATATTTTTATTATTTATATTTCATTCCTATAATTTTTTTTGGACACTAAACAACGTAAAGTAATTATTAATTTCATTCTCATAGGTTAACCAAACAAAACAAAACAAAGGAATAATTCTCAATGGTAATGATCCATTTCATTCCCTTATTCATTTCATTCTCTTTCTCATTCCATTTTCTCTTCATTCCATTACTTCTAACTAAACATACCTTTAATTAACCTTTAATTAGAATATATCACACAACAATTCAAATATAAACATGGATTGAATTGTGTATTTTAACATACAATGCAAAGTATGCAACAACATTTCTAGATGGTTGATCAACAATGCAAGTAGAGGTGATAATAAGGACAAACTAGTGAGTTTTGCGAGGAATTCATTATATAAAAATTTTGCTTTTGTAACAAAACTGCATGTACTTCTACCACTAACGAGGGAGAGAGACCTGAAAGTCCATATTCAATTCGGTTTCTAGTGCAAAGTTGAAGGAGCGGGAGCTGATATGCCCTATGAACTTGTCAAATTAAAGGTTATGACTACTCATATTTTTAACCCACCATCCTTCTCTGAACTATCATATCGATTTGAGGTCTTTTTCAAAAATTATCGTGTCAACTTCACATGGTTTGTTCTAAACCAACCCTGAAGCTGCTCTCGATGAAGAGGTGTGTGAAGTGACGTCACACTTCGCTTACACTCACGTCACATGTGAGTTTCCCGTTCCCGGTTATAAACTCCTTAAAATTTTACATTCCTTGTATGTAAGACTATTTTTTTCCATAAACTCGACCTTTCAATTTCCTTAACACTCAAATTATATTTACTTGTTTTAAAAAATATTTCCCCGGCATATATTGTTTTTTAATTCCAATAAGAATACATATTCTGTTGGCTACATTGAATAGCTAGTTTGATAAATTTACAATAGCGCCATTCATTATTTTCAATTTTCAATAGTGACTTCACCATTACTTATTTTCTTAACTTCTTTTTATCAACATCAGTGTTACATATATTAGTCAAAACACTAGTTTGAAGACCTACATGTAATTTTGTAGGGTTGAATCTTTGAGAGGTTTTTAACAGGATTGGCTTTGCTGTTCAATAGGGGGTTGCGGCGCAGCTTGTTGTCCGTTTGCCTGCCACTTTATTGTAATCGTTTTATAGTAAATTATATTGAGAGGTTTTAGAATGTTAGAATCAATGTTTAAAAATTGGTATTTTTCTCGTATTAGATTTAGTTTAAAAATTGTATAACCGGTTGAATTGGAATGTATCGTGAGGTTCAACCGGATTTGATAATTTAACTTGTAATTACTACTATATATAAATTAAAACTTTGGTTCCCTCTGTTTTCTCGTTAGGTGGTGTAAAATTATCTTTTTTGACCGAAAATTTTTATACATGGTGTAAATTTACCTATTTCCGACTGAAAATTTGAGCCAGCCCCCTCCGTTTTTTGTTCGAAAGTGTACATTAATCCTTTTTCGGCCGAAAATTTTTATACACAGTGTAAATTTTCCCGTTTCCGACCAAAATTTTGAGCCCGGCCCCTCCGTTTTTTCGCTCGATAGTTTAAATTTATCTTTTTCCGGCTGAAAATTTTTATACGTGGTGTAAATTTACCTGTTTCCGACCGAAAATTTGAGCCCTCACACCTCTAGTTAATGATTTTTTTAATACATATTGAGTCCGGCCGCGTCAACATGTACATCCAAGCTTCGCCATTGTATGACAGCAAGGGCGTGGACACCGCTGCCTTCTATCTCCATCCACGTTAGCGTCCGACAAGATCTCCATGCACAACCCTCGTTGGTACCATCCTTCTCCTCTTGTCGCCTTCACTCTGTTCCAGAGTTTCATCTAAAGAGAGAAAAGAAAGGGAGGGGAATTGAAAGAGAAAAGAAACAGAGGTTGAAGAAAATAAGTCACTTTATATCATGTTCTTGAGTTTAATAAAATTGGAAGGAAATGAAAGAAAATTTAAAAGTTAATAGGCCATATAAACACATTTTCTCTCATAATCTCTCATAGGCTATTCCAATTTAGAAAGATGATTTTATACTTAAATTTTATAGCCTATCTATCCCCTCTTCTCCCTTCCCCTCCTTAAAAAATCTCAGGAACATGATTCCTTCACCTGTTCTTCTCATTTCCTTCCCCTCCCCTCTTTAAATGAGACTCGGGAACACAGGCTTAAACGTTAACAATTTCCACGCAAATCTTCCCTCCTTCCCTAAGGAAATCCGTTGTGATATCCGCATCAGTATCCGTGGCGGCAAGGCAGTCCTTACACCACAACCTAACAAAAGTTTAGTTACCCTTGTTGAACAAGCCTCTATAGCTTGCTTTTAATCTAACTGAGTGATTGATCCATTAGTAGAGATTGATTATCAAAGTAGATATTAATCATAATCAGCATCAACATATTCGGCATGTTCTGTTTCATCAGTTTCTTATTTTCCCAAGTGACATTAGGTTTTTGGTTTAATTCTTCTAAGATGAAGACCACATTCAGCTGTCTAAATCAAACCAGCAATTTGTGTGATTGGGAACCCTTGCATGAACCAAATGTGTTGGAAGACTATGTGAATCAATGAACTATATTACTTTCAATCAACATAAGCACTCAAAACAAGCTACGCGATTAAGAACCTGAAGCAAGAACATAATCTCATATCATATAAAATACTGAAACTACTACTACTAATAATAGTTCAAGACCAGTGAAATCAAACAGCAATTTACAAACAAAAGCACAAAATTGGAGAATTAGATCTGGTCTCACATCGAAAGCGAGCCACCGGCGTCAGCATGAACAGCCAAGAACACATCACCAGCATCATCAGCCTTCCACGTATCAAGCGCAATCGCCCCAAATATCGCCCTAAACGCACCACACACAACAGAAGAAGTCGACGAATCAGTGCTCGAAGAAACCCTAACCACATTCTGCAACCCCAACCGCAATCCGTCAACCGCACAGGACGTCTCCACCTTGGAAACCTCCGATATCCGTTGATTCAAATCCTTGGACGATATATCCACATCCTTCTTCAATAGTTTAAGCGCAACGGCTGTCTCGATAACGCTCTCACCGAGCACGCTGAACGCCTTGTTGTTTTCTTCCGAGTAAGAGGCGTGAGTCATCGCGCGGCGGAGGTACTCGATGCTCGTGAACTCGTAACTGCATAATAATAATAATTAATAATAATAATAATAATAATAATAATAATAATTAATAATCACGGAATCATAGCAACTGATAACTAATAAGTGATGGATGAGAATAAGTTACTTGATATGCTTCTGAAGAGTTTCGAGAGCAACGGTGAATGACGATGATGACCTGGACGGTTGCGATTTAGTGGAAACCTAGTGATGATAAATTATTGACAAGTTAGGGTTTGTAAGTTTAAGAGAGTGTTTGGTGTAAAATGTACCGGAGATGGAGATAAGACCACGGCGGCGGTGATGATGAAGAAGACGGAAAGGTGATGCATTTTGCCGGCAGCCATGAACAAGTTGAGATTTATGGAGATGGAAGAAGATATGTATGTAAAAGTTGAAAGTATTTGGGCAATTGTATGAGTAGATTCCCACTTCCGCCGATATTAATATTTTAATTCTATGTTTGTTCTTTATTTAGTAAGTATACTTTTGACAAAATCGTTAAAAGTTACATACATATACTTTCGATTAAAGAAAGGGTTATGATACACATACACCAGCCTCCTGGTATGGGAATAAGGCTATACGAGTCGTATAGCCCTAATTTATTGACCTGCGTACGAACGTGTCAGTGTGGCAGCTTTTTGCAGTCTATACGAGCCGTATAGGCCATATACGAGCCGTATAGATTTTCCAGCTCGTATAGCCTACGTAACTCGCCTGACCTATACGACCCGTATAGGGTCTATACGACTCGTATATACAGCATGTACTTTGACTAGAGATTTTTAATTACTTTCTGGTCTATACGACTCGTATAGGTGGTATGCGACCCGTATAGACCAGGTATCAGATTTTCTTTATCAAACCATGTAAGATTTGTGTGTTGCTTTGTAAGATAATACCAACATCTCCAACAAATGAAACAAAAAAGTCGTTACCTGAAACGCTCATGTTGTACGTTGGTTGTTATGTATATTTTAATTTTGTAACCAACTCAGGTGTTATTTTTGATATTTTTTTATAATTTTAAAATTGAAAAAAAAAACTATACGAGTCAAATAGACTCTATACGATACAAAAGAATAAAACCTGATACTTCTGCTTGAAAATGACTTGACTATGCACCTATACGAGCCGTATGAGCCTATACGACTCATATAGGCTACCCTGGTGTGTGAATAACCAACATGGTGTATGAATAACCCAAGCCTTAAAACCTCCCAATCATTTTTAGTTCTTGAAAGTGTAAGGGCTAGTAATGACAAGCAAACAAATTATAGCGGTTGAAATGAAATATTGAAATCTGAATCACAAATCATCCCCAATTTTCATTTTTCATTTGTGTGGTACGTGCTTATCTTTCGCTGCCCGAATCTCCCACTTCATCATCACAGGTTCGTTTCTCATCCGCTCAACAATAATCCCATTTATTTGTTTTATGTATGTTTTCGAATTTGGATCTGGATTAAATACCCTAGAACTACATCAATTAACTTATTTGAATCGATGATGCCTTGGTTATGATGACAACACCCTAAATTACAAAACTTAGTTGAAGTACAATATATAGCAATTACAAATAGAAGCTCATGAATTTGGAATTTGCAATATAGTAAGAATCGAACCGAGCCCCTTGTGAGCCACTCGAGATTTTGAGCCTAGTTTAAATGGGCTTGAGCCTAAATTGAAGCTCATGGCTAGATCTGAATATGTGTATGTATGTTTCTTGTGTTTTCAAGCCTGACAGCATCAAATTCAAATACTTGTTACATTCTCCTACATTTTGTTATAGATGCTGACTTTGTTTTTTTTTTTTAGGTTTGATATTATGACTATGAATTGGGTTCAACACAAAATCTACCTATACAACGTCACATTTGGACTGTACATGTTGGACGCGTGGGAGCGTTATTTGTTCAGTATCCTTTTCAATTATTAAATTTGTTATTTTGTGTTTTGGTAAGTTCTAATGTAAGGCATACGAAGTTCAAAACTTTAGATTATTATACCTTGCTATGAATCTTTTGACTTCACTTAACCTGTGATAGATGCTTTGGTTCTTGTGTTGATGTGGTTCATATTCTACAACGGGTATCGAAACCTTAATGAACTCTGCAAAAGGTAACATCTTTTATATTAGGTTAAGATTTCTAAAACTTTTTAACATATTTGTATGAAAATTGCAACACACAAAATCTAAACCACACATGTAGGATAACACAACTCTTTTGAGTCTTTGACCGGAGGCGGTGAAACGGGTATATGCGGGTGGGTTGGAACAGTTTTTTCTGGCATTGTTTTTCTGTTTAAATCAGCCATTTGTATATGTACAGGTATATATGGTGAACTGTCTGCTCAGAGTTGACTTGAAGATGAGCATGAATATGAGGAGGTTTATTGCATCTTTTGTTTATTCATATAGTTAAAACCAAGAAAATATGTTCTGAATAAGAACAACAGAGTCGAATTCATGAGCACCTAATTGTTGTAGCTTCCAGTGTGTGTGTGTACATTTTTCGTCTTGTTTTGAAGTTTGTAATATACTGTTTTGTGAACTTGTAACAGTAGTTGTTTCAATATTAAATCTTTCTAAGGGAAACTTATGAAGTAGTCATTTTGACATATGTTTTGACATATATAGCCATTTTGTCATTTTGAGGACTCGCATGTCAAAATCTCATTGGTTAAACAACATGGCCGTACCATTTTTTGCTATTTTTTTAAAGCCAAAATCACTTGATTGGTTGCACTTTCTAGGCGTAACAAGTTTTAATTAACCACTATGCGTGGCTGCGTATCAATAATTTAGCCTCATAGAATCCTCAAAAATAAGTTCATGATTGATTTGGTAACCATTTTCCACAATCTGAATAGATTTGCATATGATACTAGAGGTTTGTTTAATCATGTTGAATGATTGATAGTTTTTTTGAATGGATGTCTTAATGATAGATAATTACAAGAAGCACATGGGTTGGACTCGTGTAGTATTAGTGATAGATGATCAATTTGATTAGTCTTGTAGTTTAGACGTTTTAGCTATTATACTCTTTTACTAGTACTTTTACATAAAAAGTTATCAACATATCATGACTAGAAATCATTGCTAAATACTGTGTGAATGAAAGTAATCATTTATAACTAAGCTGAACAAAAACAAAAAGGTATGGTAAATAACAAATTAAAAGTAAATAAATTTTGTAAGGGTTTTAAATTCACAAATGAATGCAAATGGGAGATCAGAGACTCTTAATTCACAAATTAGTTTAAATTTGAACCATGAACTGGAAATCAAATCCGCTAAATGTAGAGAAATCATCTGCAATACAATATTCAATACAATTGTACGAAACAATTTACGACATAACAAAATGTCGTCGTCGTCATCGTATTCTGTATATCCCACCAATAGCAAAGTTATGGTATGGTCTGAGGAGGGTAAGATGCAGACATCCTTACCTCTATCCCGTAGGAATAGAGAGGCTGCTTCCGGTGAGACCCCCGGTTCGATAGTAGTTTTGCATCAAGCCTTGGACATAAGGCACATAACACCCAACCATCGGGACACCGGCCGATTTGTGCATGTACCCTTGTCTTTCGGCTATCAACGCCACCACATGATGCCTGATTAACCTTACGTCACTTTTAATGTTATTTTTACGAGATTTCTATAACGGCAGTGATAAACAAGTTTCCCTTCAACAAAACATTTTTCATGTTTGCACACATGTCTTCAGGCGTATAAGGACCAGAAGTGTAGTGGTACTAGTTGGAGTTGAACTCACTAGTCTAAGATAAAACCTTTGGTTTCTGTGTTTAATCTTATGACCAAGTTAAGTAGGTGTGCAAGTTCATTGTTATAGCTATAAAGAAAAACTACTCATGCTAATTAAACGATGGCTATTATGCAATTGAACCGATTAACTAAGAAAGAAGTTGACATTTTTTTTTACTTCAACTTAGTTCACTTGGAAAAACCAATTTAGAAAAAATACGAATAAGAGCAAAACTTGTTTCCTCAAGAATTTGGTCTGACATTCATGTTGGCAAGATGGTAGGTCATATTTAATGCACTAGTTCAAAATTTCAAGCCCTATGGTAGTAATTAGTTTACCTATCATAGTAGCGTATTTATAAACTTGTTCCAAGGTTTGTTCTCCTTCCTATAAGAGTTAACCTTTTAGCAAACTTTCTTATTCCAAGTACACTATGTCGGGTACTGATATGTTATTTACTTTACCTTTTTATTTTAAACACATCTAACTTGTTGAGAACTCTCACCATGAAGAAAGTAAAATCATAAACTTATTATATATATCTCATTTAATTATCTGCGTAAGTGAAAAGTCATTTTTGATACATATTTTTACAACCTGTGGAGATGTATGCTTTTTTGTTAGTGGGAACAAAAGACGAGTTTGTTAAAAGGGGTTTGGGGGGGGGGGGGGGTAGAAATCAAAGAATGAAATACCATGATTTGCTAGCTTGACTAACGTATAAGACTAGGCGATGTCGCAACAACTGACGAGTTATTTTCAAACTGAAAACATATGCAAAAGTGTTGATTATAACAAAGCAACAGTTTTTTTGTACCTAATAGGTTATTCTGTTCTTATCAAGTCTAGTTAACACCAACATAATAGAAACTAACTTGATGCTCTCGTGGCATTCATATTAAGAAGTCAATTGTCCTAGTAGACAAACAATTGATGCTTTTCGCTTTGGGCTCTAAGATGAAACAAATCTCTTTTTAGCCCTAATAGGCAGTAATTGAACAATATATATATAATAAATAAACGAGCTCGAGTGAAGCCCTCACATATCAAGGGTGACTGGACTTAGGAGCCACTAAGTAGCTACCGACCGTTCTGACGCGCCCTTGACCAGCTCAAGGCAGCTCATGGGAATTTCTTCAAGTAAGAACGATCCCCAGTGTCATCCTCTTCGTTTTCGAGAGGGATGATCAACTCCGCAAATATCGATCGAAACAAATGAGCTCGTGAAAATAGGAACTCGTCTTTCCGCCCTGGTCCTGCTTCGGGGCTCGAGAGATAGAATAGATAGGGCCCCACAAGTTTTAAATTCGCCGCTGGTCTATCGAGTTCTAGTGAAATATTTTTTCCCCATAATCAACCCATGGACCTGACCCGAAGAATAATGTAGGCGTTTTAACTTTTTAAGCTAACCTCTTAAGTTGTTCGGTCTATACATTTCCAATCGATTGATCCTTGAAAGTTGAAATCACACTAGTAAGTTGATTCCTCATATTATTTCTATTAGATTTCAAATTTGATCTTTTTCTCTGTTGTTGTTTTCCTTCAGCTATGGCAACGACGGAGCAACCAACTGAAGAAGCTAAGATCATCGATCTCTTCGAAGACGATGACGAATTTGATATCAATCGAGGTCACTTTTTTTTTATTTATCCCTCGATTTCAATAATAAATACTTCCTAAATTCAGTAACATCGATTCTCATAAATCACTCTAATCAGGAACATAGCCGACCTCGAGCCAGTCGTTTTTCCTAGACCCAACTCGGTTTGCTTATTATATGTTAATTTGTTTATATATTTTGAGAAATACCTAGACACGCCTAAGCTCGGTTGTGCATTAATACATATATATATATATATATTTGAGAAAAACCTTAACGAGCCGCCTTTAGGTCGTGCGCGGTGCCTTAAACGAGCAAGAGCTCAGATGTGCGATTAATACATACATGTCCAAACAGAAAAGTAAGCTACGCTTGTTAATACATACATACAAGGCTTTAGTTTGGGCTGATAACTCAAGGAGCTTTTTATCGGTATGATCTCGAGCGGCTCTTCTCGGCTTGTTTGCACCCCTAGATGTAATTTGTAATTTATGCATTAGGCTTAATTGATAGCTCTTGTATATCAATGTTTCTTGTTTCATGCGTTCTAAATGATATTGAAATTTGCAGTGTGGGATAGCAAAGAAGAAGGAAAAGAAGTTGGTCAACAATGGGAAGATGATTGGGATGATGATGATGTCAATGACGATTTCTCTTTGCACCTCAAGAAAGAGCTTGAAAGCAACAATCTTGACAAAAAAAAGTAACTCAGGTTTGATTGTGTACTTTAAATTATTGTTTTTGGCTTGTATTGAACATGTGTCTTTAGTGTAAGACTTTTGAATCTTTTCAAGACTTGCAGTTTTTGTTATGATGATTTTTGTGCTTCAACTTGATGTTCGACTATTTGTTTAATTAAGTTGATGATATTGTCAACTTTTCTAGCTAAATTTAGGTCTTATGAGTTATGACCAAATTATGGCCAAATTCAATTTAACATGATCAGCTAGCTATTTTGAGTTAGTGTAAAGTGTAAACCATACTCCTTTAAAGTCACAGTTTTCCTTTGTATTTGTTTGCACCAAAATTACACTCAGGTCATCCTATATCTTATTTTCTACATAATCACTGTATAAATACATGTTTTGATCCATTCCGTTTTTCATATATAAGAATAATATTAAACCAGACCTTGGGTACATACGATTAACTGAATAAACGAACCCGAGTTACGCATTGATTCTCCAACGCATTTATTATGATTTCTGCACATATGCTCTCCCCAAATCCGAAAATGCAACTAGTTTTATTTTTCATTTTGGAATTAACTATTCAAACACTTTACACAAACATGATCGATCAAAAACACTGTGACAGACAATGACCCTCATTTCTACATTGCACCATATGCACCTTCCTTAACCCTAGTCCCACCTTCCCTTTGGTGACTTCAAGTAACTGGTTCACTGATACCTCCGCTTGTGAACCAAAAGACATGTATACCCACACTGGCTTGTTTGCTGCTTGCTTCTTGTCGAGCCATTGGATCCATGCTGGATTCTCTTGTTAAATCCATGTGGTCAAATGTTGTAATTGTGAGGTAAAATTTTGATCATGCCAAGGGAAGGTCTTGGGCAAACTTTTGAGAGATTTGTCATTGTCAAGGGTGATCTATCCCATTGAGTTTGGGAGAATTTGTCTTTAACAATGACTATCTCTAAAAGGTCGCCTTTAGGAACGGCGACACATTCTTGTGAAACATGGTTAAGATTTACCCTCTAGTACCCAAATACAAAGGATTCCTGCACATGCATACTTGACACACCTCTAGGGGTGCAGATGGTTTGGCTACACAAATTGTTCCAACCAACCAAGCTTTGGGTGCATAGTTTCGGTTCCAGTAATCATTAAACTCCGGTTCAAGCTCGTAAAAGCTATTAACTGCCATGCTATGGCTCCTAACCGCCTTCTGCTGCATAGCTAGAAAATTGATCTCCGAACCTATTAAAGAGGTCCAATATCGTTAGCGTTTAACTTGATTGGAGTGAACTCCAGTACCGGAAACTGCCCCGTTGTTGGAACCAATTACTGCATGTGGCTTAAACTTAATCTTAATAATGATCATGGTCATTTTGCAAAACACCAAACAGCGGCAGAGTCTTGAGTCCAGATTTGGAACCCCTCGTAGATTATGCAACTGACAGGCTGTGGACTCCAGACGACATGTTGAAATTTGAGGTTTGAGTTATTAGTCCCAGTTTACAAGTTAAACAAAAATATTGTCATAAAATGCACAAAAAATTTCAATTATTGTGACATGTGAATGGAATATAACTACTCGGTTTCAATTATTTCGACACATATGAATGAAAAGTAAACTACCCGGTAAAAGATGTAAAACTAATTCAAATAATAATAAAACAACAAAAGCACTTTACATAATCCAAAGAAAGCAATATATAGCACATCCTCACAACCACAACATCTGATATGCATTCCCAATTTTTAGGAATTCCCATTTTCTAGTAAACTTTGTTAATATCATATTACCAAAAACGGGTCGAATTCTAAAAGTTTTACGGGCCCCGATGCTTACTGAAGCATAGACAACCCTGCGGTTGATCACCCGGGATCATTCCTCCACCTTTTGATGTGTCAATCGCCTCCAACATTGTCACAACTTCATCCATTTCGGGCCGTTTGTCAGGGTTTGCATCCCAACATCGTTTCATTACATTCGCAAGAGAACTCGGGCAGCATCTTGGTATCTCGGGCCTTTAGATTCTGCATATTTTGACCACGTTTAGACTGGGTAAATGCCTAAAAAACCTTGCGATAACGACAATGAACAAATTTGATTTGTTATTTGGCCTGTAATAGAACTGCAAGTTCAGTAAACTGTTCGGCTGGAAGGTTGTTTACGTTTGTTCATTTAATAAACAAATGAAGGTGAACATGAATTTTTGTTCATTTAGTTAAGAGAACCGAATGTGAAAACATGCCTCATTCGTCATTTATGTTCGTGAACGCTCATTTTTGTCCATTCATTTATGTCCGTTCATTTTACGTCTGTTTATGTTGGTTCATTTAATAAACGAACGAACACAAACACAAACTTTTGTGCATTTGATTGAACAAACAAACGTGCACACATATCTCATTTGTTAATTTATGTCTGTGAGACCGTGAACATTCGTTTAGTTTACATGTTTATTTTTGTTCATTCACGTTCGTTTATTTAGTAGGAGAAAGAAACATGAACTCAAATTTGTTCATTTAATTAAACCAAGAACATGCACACATGTCTAGTTCATTCATTTACGTTCGGGAACATTAATTTATGTTCGTTGATTTATTTGTATTTATGCAATTAAGTTCATTTGTATTCGTTTACTTATGTCCGTCCGTTTACGTTTGTTAAAACATTAATGCAAATATATTTATTACTATAATTAATTTAATATCTTTGTTTACTTCTTAAATGTTGGATTTAACGATCATGGTATGTTTTAGACTTTCATTTGGAAACACGTTTATTTATGTTGGTTATATTCGTAAACTGTTCATTTAAAATATTAACAAATGAACATAAACGAACACGAACACCTTCATTCATGTCCATTCGGTTCGTTTACAGGCCTACTAGTTATTAAAAGTTTAAAACGTCCTATAAAAACAAAAACAATAATATATCTGGCGAACGACAGCTGAAGTGACTTCTGAGAAACTAAGGTCGGGATACGGCATATCACAGCAATATATTTCCCATAAGCATATGCCAAAACTATAAACATCACATTTCCTATTATACGGGTTGCCATTAAGAACCTGAAATAATAAAGACCGTTTAAAACAACATAAAAGAAACTGAAACTTGTTTTCAGTGTGACAAAATGACGATTAAGGACATACCTCGGGAGCCATATAGCCAAGAGTCCCGGTTTCACCGGTCATGTCGTTAGGGTTTGAGGCTTCAACACGCGCAACTCCAAAATCAGCTATTTTAATAGTTCGACTTTTGTCAAGTAACATATTTTCGGTTTTCACGTCTCGGTGTACAATCTTTTGAGAGTGCAGGTAGCTTAATCTAGTAACAAGTCAATTTAATGAAAATCAAGAATATGAAGAGAGAGATGCATTTTGACATTTATGGACATGCTCTTAACGTCTAAATTGACAAGGATTCATTAAGTATATGTGGAAACTTTAATAACTACATTAAACAAGTTTATAATATATAAAATAAAAAAAACTTTGGTACAAACTTATAATTGTTTTGAAATATAAATTTAACCTGAATGCAGTTTGTTTGACCTTCAAGTCAACTATTTTAAGTAAGAAAAAGAAAGAAACATACATATTGACATCTTTAGGTCAAACAAACTTAATTTAAGTAATTATACAAATTTCGATAATGACATCAAACAAAATAATAATACATAAAATCAGAAACCTTTGGTGTTATATATGTTTAGAGATCCAAACTTTAATTAAAATGTAGTTCGCTTGACCTTTGACTCAACTATTGCCAGCAAGAAAAAAAAAAGAAAGATATGTTTTAACATCTTTAGGACAGACAAACAAACTTACTTTCAAAGTCTATAGACATGGATTCTTTTAAGTAACGCGATAACATTTAATAACTACAATAACCCAAGTAATAACTTATAAAATCAGGGAATTTTGTAATAATACTTTTTTGAAAATCTAAACTTTAACTAAAATATAGTTCGTTTGACCTTTGACTCAATTAATCAATAGGAAAACAAAAGAAAGATGCGCTTTGACATCTTTAGGTTAAATAAACTTACTTCAACAAACAAATCGACACGGATTCTACAACTAATAATATATATTTCAATAACGACATCAAACAAAATAATTACATATAAAATCAAGAAACTTTGGTAGTAAATAGTAACTACAATGTAGTTTGTTTGACGTTAAAGTCAACTATAGTTAACAAAAGAAAACATACCCTCTTGCAAGATCAAGTGCTATTTGAACAACCACTTTAAAAGGCAACTTCTTTCTTCTATTTTTAATCAAATAATTCTTCAACGCACCCCCGGGAAGATATTCCACCACAACACAACAAATATTACTCGGCATGCTGATTTGACCATTTTCGGTTTGTACATTTAACTCTGACGAACCCATTGTTGCACCTATAAACTGCATTGCAATAAATATACAACCTTTAATTACAAAATAAGAATATCATCTTGACCCAAATTGATATTTCAAACTTTATGACGTTAGACGGCGGGAGTACAAGAAAATCAAACACGTGTTCGAGAATATGTGATATCCTTCAATCTATAAACTGAAACCGAACACAAACAATAAATGATATTCCAACTTTATGACGTTTATTAGACGGCGGGAGTACAAGAAAGTTAAACACGTGTTCGACAATTCATGATATCCTTCAATCTATAAACCGAAACTGAACAAAAACAATAAATGATATTATGATTCATAAAGGGCTAAATAGTATATGTTGAAAACTAAAAATAACAAATGCACAACCGCTAATCACAAAATTTCGTTGACTGAAATTTAATATTTCAAATTTTATGACGTGTGTGACATTTATGAAATGGTGCGAGCACATGAAAAATTTAATATTTCAAATTTTATGACGTGTGTGACATTTATGAAATGGTGCGAGCACATGAAAAGATAACACGTGTTCGTTTTACGAGCAAAGTTGACTGCAAATAATGCGATATCATTTAACCTATAAACCGAAACTGAGCAGAACAATAAATGATATGATCAATATACAGTCTATAACTAGTATATTAACGTTGCTTGATACGTAAAATTACCTAATTATGCAACACAACAAGCTCTAATAATTAAATCTAGTTGACCCAAATTAATACTTCAAATTTTGTGACGTTTATGAGACGGTGCGAGTACATGAAAAGAAAACACGTGTTCATTTTACGTGCAAAGTTGACCACAAATAACACGATACAATTTAACCTATAAACTGAAACTGAGCAAAACAATGAATGATAAGATCAATATATAGTCTATAACTAGTATATTAACGTTGTTTGATGAGTAACATTACCTAAATTATCCATAACAAGAAGCTAAGGTTACGATTCATGATTCATAAAAGGCAAAATAGTAATATGTTAAAAAATATGACCTTTGTGACATTAGGATGATCAAGTTTATGCCAAACAGCAACTTCTTGTGTAAATGCAGCCCTTAAAGATTGTATCTCAGCTTCTGTTCTGTGACCTTCTTCTCCCCAGTCCAGCAATTTCACTTATAATTACAAGAATGCCATCAGATTATTATAATATTATCAATATCAATAAATTAAATTTAGTATAATTGAGGTTGAGATCCTAGTTTGTAGACATAAATTCATACATCAATATAAAAGCAAACTCAATTATTAGTAATATTTATATTAATATTATTATTATATAGAAACAGGTTGGATCACATGATGAAAGTCAGAAAGACAACATCATCAATCCAAGTTACAGGAATCACCTGCACAAATGTTGAAACCCTAATTTGTCTAAGTCACGGAATACATGCTCAATGGTTTCACTTTTTTACAATCATCCCTAAACACAATTACCTAACCGCCACCCACCACCTCAGTATAAACCGAGTAAGACCCACGAGACCCAAACCGGATCAGACCCAGTTATTACAATAGGGTCTGTTACCGGGTCCTTGAAATACCACTATACGGGCCCGGGTCGGGTCTCGTGAGTCTGACCCATTTGCTCTTTACAAAAAACCAAGTAAGACCCGAACCGATAAAACCCATTAATTTACAGTTGGGCCAATTCCTGGGGTCCTAAGGATACCATTAAACAGGTCCGGGTCGGGTCGCGCGAGCCTGACCCATTTACAAAAAACCGAGTTAAGACCCGCTAAACCCCAACCGATCAGACCCGGTTATTCACAATGGTGTCCGTTCCCAGGTCCTGAAAGTACCACTAAACGGTTCGGAGTCCGGGTCGGGTCTGACCCACTAATTTAAAACGCCCTAATTAACATATCATACCCAAATAACAAATTAAGAAAATGAAGTTAAGTAACAATTAGGGTTACAGAAAGCTAACCGGCGACGTCGATGCCGTCGTAAACGCCACGGTGGACGGTAACAAAAGTGCCACGTGCAAGAATACCTTTGATTAAGAGCTTTGAAGGGTCGATCTCCCACTCCTGCCGGTCGTTCAGGCTGGGTGGAGCGACGGAATCTTCAAACTCCGGGTGTTTTTTCTTGTTCTTTTCCATGGTCCATGCTCGGCTGAGATGTCGTTCCAGCTGTTCGTCAAGGCTTTTGAGGTCGATTTGATCTGCTCGTACGAACCCCTCATTGCTGTTGTTTTCTTTCATGTTTTCCGGCGACTGGATTTAGGAGGGAGTCAAGAGAGAGGGTGTGGTATGCTTTATGACTTATTATTATTGTGTTGAGTCAAGTTACAAAAGTGGTCCTTTATGTTTAGTACCTTTTAAATAGGGTTGTTCACGAACCGAGCCTAGCCGAAAGCAGCCTTGCTTATACTTGGTTAGGTTTGAAAGCAAGCCGAACCGAGCGGATTCAATTTTAAGAAACGAGCGATATTTTTATGCTTGAACTTGGTTTGGTTTGAAACCGAGCGGCTTGGTTTCGTACAAAATTTTTAAATTTTAATTTTCTGAAAGTAAAAAATATCATAAATCTTCAAAATGTCTAGACTTCCAACCATAAATTGTCTAAACTCAAAGTTAGCAAGAAAACACATAAAAAACGAGCAACTAGAGTTTAAAATTGAACTTTAGAGTCAACACAAAATAGAGAAATTTCAAAAATTTTAAAAAATACTTATTTTTATATATATTACTAATTATATATATAATAAATAAAAAATAATTCAAGCAAAAACGAACTGAGCGAGGCTTTGCTCGTGCTTGGTTTGTTTTCAAATCGGACCGAGCTGAACGACTCACTTCCAAACCAAGCCGAAATCGAACGAGCATTTTTCGAGCGAGTGACGAGCAGTTTGGACAACCCTACTTATAAATGTTGAATTTACATTAACAGTTCTTTTTGAAAAACTAATGTTTATGTTCTGTTCTGTTCGATTCCAGTGTTTTTATATCACAACTCTCTCAACTTTCAATTTCTTAAATATTTTGTTTGGTCGATATCTCTACCATGAATCCATGATACATAAACCATCTTGATGAACTAACAACCTCGACCTATATTTTTCATTAGTATGTTTTCATACATATAAGTTTCTTATCCTAATTTTATTATAATACCATGTTTTGATACATTATTTTTGTAACTATGACATGCCTGAACCGGCTAAGACGTTGATGTAACATTTTTATTAAAATTCTTATTGTAAAATTAAATTGTAGAATATAAACAGGAAGGATTATAAGAGAACTCCTTGTTAAGAAGAGAATTAGAGAACTCTTAAGTAGATGGTTATTTTGGTTAAAAAAAACAGACTCCCTAAATACATCTCAAACACACGGAACTTACCTTGTCTTCCTTCACTCTCTTTTATGCGGCATGCGACAGTTGAACATTGACTCTCATGCTTCAATTTTAGTCGATTATGAACTCTAATTGTTGATTATGAACCAGATCTGTCTATTCTAAAGTCTGATTGGCGATTGCTATTGTAGATTGATTCTATATTCGTGCATCGACGTCTATACAACCGTTGAAGATTGACCCTCAAGCTTTGATTCAGTCGTTGAACATGTTAATCGAAGGTATTTCGGTTGTTTTACTATTAATTTTGATTTGGTATTGACGAATTTAGGTCAGTCTCTGCTATTACTAAAGGAAAAAAGAAAACATATTTTGTTTTATCATTGTTTAAATGGGTTCACTTGCTGATATTGATTCAAATTCTAGTAATTCAGGTATTCCTTGCATTTTATTGATGTTGAGCAATGAGGCAACATATATTTCTGTACTACATATATGTAACGTTCGTTTGCTAGTACCACAATTGCATCAACAATAATATTACACATTTTTCAGCATATATTACACGTGTGCAATACAACAACAAACATATATTACACATATGCAATATAACTATAATTGCCTCGTTAGTAAGTAATTTTATATGCATATGTATGCATTATATTACACATATGTGATGCTAGACTGTTGCTATCTAGTCAAAAACAATAATAATCAAGTGTTATTAATCACCTTAAACTAGTTAGTGCAAGTAGGGTGTCGAACCACAAAGAGTATGTGGTTAGTGTAAAGTATAACTAATTCCTAACATTATGAAGTATGCGGTTATGAGTGCTGATCACACTAGAAAAGAATTGGTTTTAAAATCAAACAAGCAAATTAATCAAAGTTCAAGCATAACAAAAGCAAATCATACCAGAAGTTCAAGCATGTAACAAAAAAGTGATCTCATGTCACTTAACAGATTAGTTGTCAATAATCAAATCTGTTTGGTTAACTAGTTAAACCTTAAGCGTCAACAATCACATCCCCCACACTTATCTTTTGATTGCCCTCAAGCAAACTCTAAAGTAAACATCAAGCTCCATCATAAGTATGTCAATTTCCGCCATCAATACTAGTAAGGTTTAAGGTTATACACAGTTTCTCATACTAACACTTTCTTGATTGACAACTCAACAATACATTTAATGATACTATAAAAACAATAGAGCCGCCTAAACAAGTGTACTTTGTTTCTGGTTAAGGCATACATGTCTGTACCCCTCATACTATATACACTCCTCTCGGTTTAATATCTAGACTAGAAAAAGATGTGCTATATCTATGCCCTCAAAAACCAAATATGAGTCACAACTTAATAAGCTTGCAGCCAGTTGCAGGTTAGTCATATCTCCACCCATTACCTATCGATTTTATAAAGGCTCGGACTATGGGTTTTGCTTAAGCTTAAGTTTGGGTGCGGAATAGGCATATTTAGTGACTAAGGTGGATGAAACCCAATTTATTTAAATAAACAAACAACTAAAAAAATGCTATTTACAAACAACTATAACATTAACTGATAACTCTTTTTGCCTTTTTCTGATGTTTACTTTTTATCAACTAATAAACATTTCTGAATACAATATATACAACTCTGACTGAGACATCTGCACATTGTGTACTATGATCTACAAGTGACTATATATACAACTATAACTGGATTTCATCACATAGGGTTAAAATATAAGGCCAAGGCTGACATGGCTTGTAATGCAGGGTTAAACAAACAAAAATGAATAAGGTCCAAACGGGATCCTAAGGGATAATGTAAGGTAAAGAGTTTTATTTAAAGAGGATATAATGTACAAGTTTTCTAAAGTCCTAATCTCCATACATGTGATGGTATTAAGATCGACATATATATGACACGCAAGTTATAATTGGTGAAACATACCAGCTACACTCAAATCATAATATGGCATGTTTTGATATATATATATATATATATATATATATATATATATATATAGTTGGTTTGGATCAAATGCAAATGAAATTAACGTGTTAATTGTGAGAATCAAGTAGAGTAACTATATATACAAGTAAAGTAATTATGTAATCACATCATAGATTACTCTATGATGTAATTACATAATTAATCTACTTGTATATATAATAACTCTAATTGATTCTCATAACTAATACGTTAATTTCATTTATACGTTAACACACACACACACACACACACACACACATATAGTGTGTATTAAGTATATGGGCTATCACAATATGGATGAATATTATACCTTAGCACACACACACACACACACACACACACACATATATATATATATAATGTGTATTAAGTATATGGGCTATCACAATATGGATGAATATTAGGGTTGTCGATATGAAACATGTATACCCGTCCATTAACTCGTTATCCCCGTCTAAACGTTCCCATTTTTAACTCCTTTTTGAAAACAAAAATGTTAGGAAAGCTATTGATAAGCTCAACAACTAACCATGACCAAAAACTAAACTTGGCATTAATAATAGTAATTAACAGTTAATAACTTTAGTTTCTGAACACCCTAGAGGTCCTGTTGGGCAATAAAAATTTTCAATTTTCCCCATCCTCGTACCTGAGGTTAACATTGTCCTCAATGTTAAAAATTTAAAGCGTTTAAAGAACATTTAGAGGACATGGTTTGAATTGTTTGTTTAACAATTTAAAAACTGGGCTCTAATGCGATGGTACTAACACTTAATATACGATTACACTTTTAACAATTAAACTAAAATAACAAAATAAATTATGAAACCGAAATCACTTGATATATATGACTATTCGATACTAAACGTGGCTCGTGAACAACTCGTCTTCTCTAAAGACTATAAATGAATCTGCATAATCTTAAGATTTGTAGAAACAAGCTTCTCACCATGAGTAATAGGGGTATTCGAAACCGGACATCCAGAGTTTTGGATACCCGTATAGTAAATGGATATCCGAATTTGTATTGCATTTTTTATTTTGTAAAAGTTTGCAACATAAAATTGGGATATGATATTAATCCAACCATGTATTCAACCATACTCCAATCATGTATTCAATAAATTTTTTTCCAAAGAGAAACATGTCAAAAGAGGAAGATGAATCTTATGACAAACCACATATGTGGTACTCAACATCTGTTGTTATACAATTAAGTAGATTCTTGAAGCAACATCTTTAGATGTAACATCCTACTTTTGGTTATAAGAATAATATAAATTTCATCTATTTATAATGGGTCGTTATCGGTTTAGATAAATGGAATACGAGTTGGGCTAGTGTTGGGTTAAATGGATATGGGTTATGGACTTGGGTTATAAAGAAAGAAGGAAAGACCATGGGCTTAAGTCCATGATCCATAAATATATAAAGCTTAATCACCATCTAATTCTCCATTCTACACATATTCCATACACCACCCAAAACACACACTTAAGATCTCTCTCAAGTTCTTCCCTTTTCTCTAGCTGAAACCAAGAAGGAAATCGAGCACCGACCCGAGGTAATGATAGTTTAATATTGTATGAGCTTAACCTGTTAGATATAGTCACGAAACAACGAGCTGACACCGTTAAAGCGTTTAAGTCATGAGATCCGGGTGGAATCGGGTATAAACCGAACCTATGATGAGCTTAGGGGTCACCCTAGCTCAGATCTGGATCGAACGGGACGAAAAACGGTGAAAAATGAGCTAAAACTTGTTTTTTCGACGTGTTCGCGGTTTTCCGGCGGCTTTCCGGCAATGGAGGCGCCGGAAAGGCGGTGCCGGAAAAGTTAATACGAGGTAAGGAGGTGTCAGGGAATGTTCTGACATTCCCTGACCTAACCCTAATTCGCTATGGAAAACTAACGAATTAACAAGTAATTCGTTAGCGGAGATCTAACGAACTAGCCTTGATTCGTGAATTGATTCGTTAACGAAAGAAGGACGAACTAACCCCAGTTCGTTAAGGTCCAACTCGTTATGATGACCAGTTCGTTAAGGAACAGTTCGTTATAAGGCCCAATTCGTCATAAGGACCAGTTCGTTATAAGGTCCAATTCGTCATAAGGACCAGTTCGTTATGAGGTCTAATTCGTTACAAAGCCAGATTCGTTATAATAGTTAATTCGCTATGAACTCCCATTCGTTAAGAACTGAATAACGAATTAGAACTTTGATAAAATGACAGAACAGTCCCCGGACTTATAAAAGCTCGACCCCAGCCAGGGGCTCTGCCCCTTGGACCCTGCTAGGGGCTGCCGCCCCTAGACCCCGCTGCCAGGGACGCTGCCCCCGGATCCCCGTTCGTTGAGGATAATAATTAAGACTAGAAAGACGATATAAGTAGTGATAGTTAATTGATACGTGTAATTGTTATACAGTTAGTCGTGCACAGCTCAAGAAAGGAATTACCATAAACGGTGAACGTAACCGCATTCAGGTGAGTTCCTAGCCCCATTCCTTGTTATGTTTTCGGGGCTGTGTGCATACTCGATATGATTAACTAATACACTTATCCTAAGTGATAAGTGTATGCCATTGTGTATTATGTGAAATGTATGAATGGTTTCTTGTCGGTACATGAACAATCTTCGGAATTACATGTACTGCCAGGAAATGGTTGATGTTATATGTAAGATGAAGAATGAATGATGTATGTATGAAACTTACGATGATGTATATAGAAAAGTATGTATTAAAGGTATGGAAGAAAGGGTACCGGACCCTAATAATATCCGAGGATGGAGGGCACCGGACCCTAATAATATCCGAGGATGGAGGGCACCAGACCCTAATAATATCCGAGGATGAAGGGTGACCGGACCCTAATAATATCCGAGGATGGAGGGTACCGGACCCTAATAATATCTGAGGTATGTAGGGTGAAATGCTTTTTGTAACGTAAGGTTAGTTATGTATGTGTATGAAAGAATGATGAACATGTTATGTATGTAAACGTACCTTTGGGCACGTATATGTGTATGTAAAGTAAGTTATGAGATTAACTAGAACTCACTCAGCGTAGCTGACTTTTAGTATGCACGCAGGCAAATAGGTTGAGGCAGCTCGCGTGATTGAAGACACATGGCATGGAATTGAAGATATTGGCATCTCAAAGAAATGTTGTGATGTTTTAAAGACTATGTTTTATTTAATTGACTATGAATGTTTTATAAGACAAGATTTGATGGTTATGTAACATATTATGGTTGAAGTTTAAATGTTCCGCGAATGTTTTAATTAACTCTGATATTAAGAACTGTGTTTATGAGTAAATCCAACACCAAAGTAGGGCTACCGGTAACGGGGCCTTACATTAGATGGACCATTAATGGCAGATTCAAATATAAAAATAATCAAAGAATTCAATACAAAATCAAAATATACATGGCAGATTCACGGATACAAATAACCAAAATATCTAGATATCCGAATTTCAGCAGTGTAGATGCTAGACGCGAAGACGATAGGTCTGTGGCCGAAGATGCTAGACATGGCCGTCGACCGGCGGAGATGATGGTGGAGGACTGGTTTTGAGGGTTTGGTATCGTGAAGGCGTGGAGGCTGAAGGGAGAGCAGCTTATGTAAATTGTTAAAGGAAATTAGGGTTCTCTCTTATATGCTGACAAATAAAAAATAAATATAATAATTATTAAATTTAATATTCGGATATCCGAGCTATCCGAAAAATCCTAAAATCGCTATTCGAATCCGAATTTTCGGATATCTGAAATTTTGGATAGTTCAGATACAGATTTTCGGACAATTTGGATATGGATTCAAATTCGGATTCTTTTGAATACCTCTAATGAGTAAGACGTAGTTCTTATAGAATTTTGCAAAATAATTTTATTATTCATTTTGTAAAACTATTACTGAGCTAAATTATTTGGTTTCATAATAAATTTTGTTAATCGAGTTAAATATGTTAAAAGACCTAACTCACTTTTGTAGGAATCACAGTTACATTTAGCGTATGCAGCAAGCCGTTTAAACCCCCCGGTAGCCCGGGTGGACGAGTAAGGTCTCGTGAGGGTATATACTGAACAACATCCACAAAGTTCAAATACAACACAATACACAAAATCAAAGCAGCATACATCAAACGAAAAATTATATATATATATATGTTACCCAACCGGTTATTGATGTATATAAACTTATACATCTTTTCAGCATTAAAATATTCCAAATAAGCGTATTATAGGCTATTATAATATAATAGATAACCAATAATGTTTATAATTTATATCTCTAGGTAAATATAGCGTTAAAGAATAAAATGAGTTGATATACGAAGAAAAATGGAGAAAAAACTGTGAAAACAGACTCAACACATGTGACACCCGGTATAACAACCCATAAAATAAGCAAAAAATGAAAAGTGAAGAAAATAAAAGAAGTAAATTTCATCCTACATTTGGTGGAGGAAAGAAAATAGAATCCTTCCACCTTGGTATAAATAAGAAAGTGAGTTCTTGTCCCACATTGCTAGATTATAAAACTAGTAAGCTCTTTATGAGAAGGCTAGTTTATATGATAATATTCTTATAAGAGAAATCACACCCAGTATTCTTAGCGTAGGGTGCAAGGAACCCGACGCGCACGGGCTCGGGCTCGGGCGAAGTGCGATTGACACACTTTCCACTTCGCACACTCACATCGTTGCGAGCCGCCTTAGTATTTTTGTTGGAAATTAAAATTTTTAATATACTCCCATTGCGCTACATGACGGATTTAGATTAGTCTCATCTTGATACGCGATGATGTGTAAGTTATCCAGAAACTTTTGCGGCTGCCGCGATACGCGACGAATCCTTAAGTAACCCATCGCAATACGCGACGTGGAGGTTAGGCTAATGAGATAGTTTTCCAGCCACGTGACCTAGCTAGGGATGCGTGGCCTAGATAGGGATGACTCGGCAAAGCTATAGGTCTTGTCGCGATGACCTTATTAAAGGTCCATCACGATACGCGACCGAACTAGAAATCAGCTATAAAAGGGGCATAAATCCGCCTTCACTTCTCACCCCATACTTCATTCTCTCTCAATTTTCTTATATAAGAGCCTTGATATAATACCCGATTAGTCGTAATGATACCCTTTCCGATCGAAAGAATTTTTTGTACACGAATCCGAAAGCTCTGCCTGTACAAGGTAAGGCATTGTGCCATTGTGTAAAGTTTGTAATCTCATGATTATCTTTATAAAATTGGGTTTATACTAATTTAAATACGCTACATTGTGTTTAACCTAGGTGTTTAATACTAGTAAGTGCTTGTTAGTTATAAACTTACAAGGTGAGAGATTCAAGTTTTTATACAACTCAAATTTGCGTGAGACAATTAGTTTTCCAATATTGTCATGATGATTTTTAAATGTATTAAACTCATGATAGATAATCTAAATGCTTTCAAAATATTTTCAAAGTATTTTAAAGTACATTACAGTGATTAAGTCTCTGTAGACTTACGGGATGGTTACTATTGGTATTGTAAGGTTTTGTATACAAGGCTTTCCTACTGGGCTAAAACATATTACTTATTGGATAAGTGTTAGCTAATAAGTAATATGACCACAGCCATAGATACATTCAAGTGACAAGTACCTTTTGATAATTTGTAAGCAGGCATATGTAAAAACATCTTAATTCTGTAACTGTAATATGTGTCAATTACATGCGAATGCTTACGGGATGGTTACTATTAGTATTATGGGGTTTTGCATACAAGGCTTGCCTACTGGGTTAAAAAACGTTACTTATTGGATAAGTGTTAGCCAATAAGTAATATGACCACAGTCACAGATACAGTCAAGTGACAAGTACCTTTTAATAATTTGTAAGCTGGCAGATGTAAAAACATCTTAATGATGTAACTGTAAAATGTGTCAATTACATGTGAATGCTCTCATTAGTGCTTCTTGCTGATCAAATATTTTTAAACATGTTTCAGGTGATTTGTTAAAGACAAAGGAATGATGCATGCGGGCTTCCAGCTTAAATAAGTGGCTTGTCACCCGAATAAAGAAACGTGTTTTTGTAAATTAGGGTTTATCCCTATAAAACTTATGTTTGTACAAAAAGAGATTTTATTCCCAGTCTATGAAATAAGAATCATGGTGTTCATATAACTCTGATAATTTTTCCTAACTACGGTCCTGATGAAATTTTTCGTTTGCAAATTTATTTAATAAACACCGATACCACCACTCAACATTCACGGCTCCCCTCCCGAGGTATAGGGGTCGAGGGATGTGACACCCGACATTTTTAGCTTAACTCTGTTAACTAAACTCAGTTAATTTAGTTAACTCCGTTAGGAAACACACGCGCATGTCATGTGGTGTCACTTTGTCACACACACGAGTATGTCCATGAACGTTGGTGGCCTAATAAATATAACAAAAGTTATGGGTAAATAATGACAATGCACATTTATATAAATTATATGTTATATGTTCACATGCAAAACCGTGAGTGCTATACATATGCTATTGTTGTGTATTGTAAATCACTTGACTGCACATAATAGTGTTACATAATATTGGTAAATGACATGATACATGCCTACATGTTTATTCTTATGTTATTGTATAAACAAAATAGTTAACATAAGTATTAAAGAAATGTTATTAGTGTAAAGCATTTAGTAGGCTATTCATGGGAGTGATTATAATCAAATTATGATGAATTATGAACCCAATTAACACTAGAAGAGTTAATAAACCCTCGGCTACCTCAATTTCCCTTTTTATCCCTCTCTTGGCTGAAATTATATACACACATACACTCTGTATATGTTTTTCTCTCAAGAACACACACACTTAAACTTTGTTTTGGAGTTCGATTAAGAACATACCTAGAAGGCTTAGTTGGTTGATTTTTTTAGCATATTTCATGTAAGTTATTGTGATTGTTAATATCCTTTTCAATTGGGAATATGTAGATTTAGTATCCAAATAATGGTTAATCAAGGGAATCATAAATAAAATATGTAAATTGAAGATTGATCGGGTAAATTGTTGATGTTGTGTTGATTTGATGTTTTGGTGTAAAAACTCTAAATGATCCAACAATATTTTGTAATAAAGTTATAAGATATGGATTTTTATGATGGATGTAGGGCCGTCTCGTGGGTAAGCTAAATGAGGCAATGGCTTTAGGCCTCCAGATTTACAGGACCTCCATCTTAAATAAGAGTTATGTATTATGAGATTTGAAAGTAGAGTTCTTTTAGAATTAGTAAATCAATGATAAGCCACAAGCTAAGGATGATTGCTTAATATCCATTATCACGACATATCATCCATTTTCTATAATTCTTGTATACTCTCTAGCGTTATACGCATAAAGAAAAGAAAATAAAAGGCCTCAACATTTTAGTTAGTTTTAGGCCTCCGAGGACGTTGAGCCGGCCCTGGATGGATGAAGATGACATTCGTCAATTTCGGGTCTCGTTTGTATTCGTTTTTGTATTCGTTTATCAAGTAAACCGACCCATTTGGTAAACCAAAGCTTATGATATAATCAAAATGATGGATTTTATGTTACAATATTGTTTTACACTTGTTGGGTCTTGAAAACATTCTTTTTGGTCCTTAAAACTCCTTAAAATGACTTAAACCAAACTTTGGGGAATATTATTGCCATTTACCAAAAACTTGTTTGACCATTTCAACCATCACATGCATCTTTACCCTATTTGTATGAACCATACTCTTACCATTATAAAAGCAAGGCTCCATACACCATTTTGGTGGTTCATCTTCTCCAAAATCTCTCTCAAATCCAAGTATTCATCTTCAACATTTTGTTATTTTGATTTCTTGAGGTCAACTAACTATAGTCTTTCATTTTAACTTGTTCACCTAATATTACTAACACTTGAATATGGTGGTACAACATATATATAATACACACCCCTTGTTTCCTTTATTTGTTACTTCACCGACTCCGGTTGGTTAAGTTTCGAATGTCATAAGGCAAGGCTTCATGGAGGACTTCGTGTTCTTGATATATATATACACACACATAACTTATTATACATATCACTTATGACTAACTTCTAACCCTTTTAGTTTGTTCATCTTATTTACAAGTTCCATGGTGTGGGTTTGTATAAGACTAACCTCGGTTTAACCGAAACTCGTCCAAACCGGAAACCGAACTTTTGTTTACTAGTTTTGTTAAAATAGTTGTTTAAACATGTTTATTGCTAGATTTGAGTTTCAAAAATCATTTTTACAAGTTCTTTGATATTAAGCATATGGAATCCATCTATGAACTCGTTGGGAGATGGAAACCGAACTAAACCGAAACTTTTGCTTAAAAGACTTGTAGTTAACTTTTTAGTTGTAAAATTTAAGTTTTCTTCATTTATAAGCCAATATACAAGTTCTATGACATTTGGGCATGTAGAAACCATCTATGAACTATTTGTGAGATGGAGACCGAACCAAACCGAACTATACCGACTTTTACTCGCTTAAGACACACAAGTGTGTTTTTAGCTATCAAGACTTGTATATTTCTTTAAAAATTGTTTACAAACTGATTTTAATTATTTCTTAAGTACTTGGAATTGTTGGATCCAACTTGATCTCATCACATAGTTTGGACCGACAAAACCGAACACTCGCTTAACGTGCGTTGTTAGTTCTAAACAATAGATCTACATACTTGGTTAAGTGTTAGTATATTTTAATGAGTTATCTCATAACAATTAATATGTTGGAAAGTTGACTTTGGGTTTGACCATTTGTCAAGACCCGAATCGCCAACCCGAACACTCGTTAAAAACCTGTTTTAGTATCTTTGTCCCAAAGGAACTTGCATTTTAGCATTTTTCCCACCTTATTACTTAACATTGGTTAAGTAAATATTAAGGTTGGATACTTTAACCCGGTTTCGAGCAAACTTACATTTTTAAAGGATTGTTATTATAAATTCTTAAATAGTTACATTTTAAACCTTGAACTTTAATTGTTTACTTTTTGCAACAATTATTTTATTTAAAGATCTTAAAGACAACCATTATAAATACAAGATTTTATTGTCATTTAGGCATTGCTCGTTAAACTTCATCCATCTGGTTATTCATCTTTTACCGATCAAGTTTTATACTTGAACGTGAGTAACTTCATACCCCGTTTTCTATCTTTTGTTTTGGGGTGACATTTCATACTTATTCAAATCAAATGCTTTATACTTGAGTCTTAAACCACAAACGTTGTTGTATACTTTACTTGAATAATTGCTTGATTTGGTGTTCTATGCTTATATGCCTATGTGTATCGCTTTCGGTTGGTGGAATCTATAAATCCTAGACTACTTGGCATCCCCTTGTAGCAAGGTGTCGTTAACGTAATGCAATTAACGATATTCTATTAAATCCTAGACTACTTGGCAATCCCTTGTAGCTAGGTGGCGCTAACGTAATTCTATTAGCGATTGTCAATTTATCCAAGTTTATAGCTATTATTTATGGTTTTGTATACTAGTTTTGTGGCTTTTCATACTATATATCTATTGTTCAAACTTATGAATTGCTCACCAACCTTTGTTTTGACAACTTTATTTTATGAAACGTTACAGGTTTGCATCTGGGTTGATTATGGAGTTCGGTGAAGAAAATGACACAAATACCGTTAGGATATTAGCAAAAATGAACAATATTTGATTTACTATATTTTGCTATATTTTGTTGTATTTGACTTATGAATATTTGGTTATGTGACATTTTCGATGTTGTGAAATGAAATGAGTTTGTTAAATATTGTCGCTTTAAATAGTGTCATGCGCTTATGGGCAATCGTTACACCTTGGCATGTTCCGCCGCCTTTGGTCGGGGTGTGAAAGATTGGTATCAGAGCCATGACAATTAAAATAGGTGGTTAGACGTAACGACCTAAAATTCTTATGCTTAGGGTCCTATACGTGTGTTCATACGTGTTTACTCTATTTAATTGTTTATATAGCATGTTTATTTATAAACTTCTTTAAAATTCAACAATATCCTAAATGTTCACATACACATACTTTCATTGTATTTCCAAGGTATCCTTACCTTACAACACAAAAAGTAGTTTTTCATTGTGTTTTATGGATTACAAGATTAACTTGGATCCCGTTGTTTCAAATCCCTTAAAGGTTGCGTTTATATCAGGTTTTTAGCCATCATAGAAAACGAGACATTATAAAATGACCATTTGACAAAAAGAATCCAAGGATCGAAGGTGATTTACTTACCTGGGATGGTTGAGTTATAATGCTCGTTTTCTAGGCCATAAACCATGTTATAAATGTTAATTCTTTAAGTAGTCGAATGCGAGCGTTCCAGTCGCCATCCTAATTTTTTGGTGATAAAACAATAGGGCTACGGTGATTTCGTGGACTAGTGTTTTGGCATGACGTTGTATCTCGATTTATTATGTTATCATTGTTATTTGAGTCTAAAACATGAAAAAGTCGCGGTGGTTACGGGCACATGTTTGGACTCCAACGTGGTGTTTTATAAAAACTTTTATTTAGTGTTGGAATATCAAGTCATGGTGATTTCATGCGCGATTCTTCCGACTATATAAATCTCAAAATCTCAAATTTTCAAGCCTTAACTATCTCAAAAAAAAAATCATTTACGTTTTGTTTACGGTTTTGTTATTTATAAACAAAGTTTTATATTTTATCTAACACTAACATCTTCTCCATACTAACTCTAGGATTCACAAATCAAAAATCAAAATCTCATTTTATTTTATACACCTTTATATTCATTTCCTTTTATCCAAAACTTATCCCATTTTCTTTATAAATGTTAGCATGCCTCCGCTAAGATGCCAACCGCGATATGACTTCACCCGACGTATGGCCGCTCTCGTCGCCAAGCAAATGGCCGCAGTGATTCCCGAACTTATGACCCAAATACAAGCAAACCAACCAGCACCAGTTGTTGCACCAATTGAACCCAAACCCGCATCTTACCTACTTAAACAATTTACCAGTGCCAACCCGTCCGAATTTTTGGAACCAACTGTGCGACTACCTTGTTGCAATGGTTCGAATATGTGGAGAATGTGTTTTTACACAGCGAATGCCCCGAAGCGAAAAAGACAAACTTCGCTTCAAGCATGTTTAGGGGAACCGCCCTAACATGATGGGGTAGTGTTATGCACCTCCAAGGTACGGATGTGGCCATGACTCTTCCATGGGCCGAGCTCAAGGCGCTTATGAAGAAGAAATTCTGTCCCAAACATGAGATCCAAAAGCTTGAGGAAGAATTTTGGAACCTAAAGCAAGAAAGTGGTGATAACGCCGCTTACTCACTCCGTTTCCATGAGTTGAGCATCCTTGTTCCCCATTTGGTTACCCCAACCAAACGTGAAATTGATAAATATATTGGGGGTTTACCGATGAAAATCCGGGACTCGGTCATGAGTGGCAAACCCGCGAACCTTGAGGAAGCCATCACATTAGCCGGTTGGCTATTAGAAAATCACGTGAAGGCGGGTACCCTAACCCTCAAGAAAGCAAGTGAGAAAGACAAGCCCGAGCCCGCTCCCCAAACCAAGGTTGAACCCACACCACAAGCCATTAACTACTCAAACTCTTCCCGACACAACAACAACAACAACAACAACAACAACAACAACAACAACAACAACAACAACAAAAAGAAACCCAAAACCAACTACTGAAATTATGCCGTCACCCAATCCAACCACAACAACAAACCCAAACCCTCCCTCAAAACCGAAAACCTTATGTTGGGAACTCCCCGCTATGTAACACTTGCCAACTTCACCACCCAACAAACTCGCCTTGTCGCCAATGTACCAATTGTAACCGACTTGGCCATCTCAACACCACATGCCGATCCCCACTACGAACCCAACCCAACCAACCTAACCAACCAAACCAACTAAGAACTTTTCCCAAAATTCCCAAAACCGATATGCACCCCACCCACCAAACCAAACCCAACCACCCCAAGCTTGTTACAATTGTGGAGATCCAAACCATTTCCACAACAATTGCCCTCGCCTCACCTTTGCTAACCAAACCGTGACCGTACCTTACTACCAAACCCCAGCTTACCAAGTTCAAACCTACCAACCCAAAATTCCCCAACTCAATGCACCACTCATCCAACCCATTCAAGCAGTCCAAGAACCACCTCCACCTCCACAACAAGCACCTCAAGTCAACCATGGTAATCAAGGGCGAGCTTTTATGATGAATGCAAATCAAGCTCAAGTGGCAAACGATGTTGTGAACGGTATTTTTTTGGTGAACTGTCATTTGGCTTCTATTTTATTTGATACCGGTGCCGATAGAAGTTTTATTTCTTTGAAATTTGAGTCGAAACTTGCGATGCCTCGAACTAAGCTTTCCCGACCGTTCTCTGTTGGAGTCGCCAATGGCAATTCTATTACCATTATTTCCGTCGTCCGTGATTGTTATCTTATTCTTTCTAAGCATAAATTCTCCATCGATCTCATCCCGATGCAAATGGGTAGCTTCGATGTCATAGTAGGCATGGAATGGTTATCTTTGCACCGTGTCGAAGTCGTTTGTTTTGATAAATTCATTCGCATCCCGCTCGTCAATGGTAAAATTCTTAAGGTCTTTGGAAACACAATGTCACGAAGGCTAAACCTTATGTCGTGTGCTCAATCGCAAAAGTACTTACGTCAAAAGTACGTTCCGTTTCTAGCTCTCTCGGTGACAAAAGACAAAAAGGAAAGGAAGATCCAAGATATTCCTATTGTTCGTGATTTCCTTGATGTCTTTCCCGATGATGTTACCGGTCTTCCTCCCATTCGTCCGATTGAATTCCAAATCGTTCTTGTGCCCGGCGCGATGCCCGTGGCCAAGGCTCCTTATCGTCTAGCCCCGTCGGAAATGCAAGAACTATCAAACCAACTCAAGGAACTTTCCGATAAAGGCTTCATTCGTCCAAGCTCTTCTCCTTGGGGCGCTCCCGTTCTCTTCGTGAAAAAGAAGGATGGTTCGTTTCGTATGTGCATTGATTATCGTGAACTTAACAAGCTTACTATTAAAAATCGTTATCCATTGCCACGTATCGACGACTTATTCGACCAACTTCAAGGCGCAACTTGTTTCTCCAAAATTGATCTTCGATCGGGTTATCATCAATTGCGTGTTCGCGAAGAAGACATTCCTAAAACCGTTTTCCATACTCGATATGGACATTTCGAATTTTTGGTTATGCCCTTCGGGTTAACAAATGCACCCGCGGTATTTATGGACCTCATGAACCGCGTTTGCAAACCATTCCTTGATAAATTCGTTATTGTCTTTATTGATGACATCCTTATCTTTTCTAAATCCAAAGCCGAACATGAACATCATTTGCGTTCCATTTTCGAACTCCTTAGAAACGAACAACTCTATGCCAAATTCTCCAAATGTGAATTTTGGCTCGAGGAAGTTCAATTTTTGGGACATATCGTAAATGACAAAGGTATTCATGTTGATCCCGCTAAAATTGAGGCCGTTAAGGATTGGAAAACTCCAACGACTCCCACGGAAATTCGATCCTTCCTCGGTCTGGCCGGATATTATCGGCGTTTCATTCGGATTTTTTCCAAGATCTCTTTGCCTCTTACCTCTCTCACCCATAAGGGACAACCCTTCGATTGGGGTACGAAGCAAGAGGAAGCCTTTTGTACTCTCAAGGACATGCTTTGCAATGCTCCTATTCTAACCCTTCCCGATGGAAACGACGATTTTGTTGTATTTTGTGATGCATTCCATCAAGGCCTTGGTTGTGTTCTCATGCAACAAGGTCAAGTCATCGCATACGCATCAAGGCAACTTAAGGTCAACGAGAAGAACTATACGACTCACGATCTCGAACTTGGTGCCGTCGTTTTCGCTCTCAAAATTTGGAGACATTACCTTTATGGTACAAAATGTGTGGTTTTTACCGATCATAAAAGCCTTCAACACATTTTCGACCAAAAAGATCTCAACATGAGACAACGACGATGGGCCGAATTACTTAGTGATTACGATTGCGAGATTCGCTACCACCCCCGGTAAAGCGAATGTTGTCGCCGACGCCCTAAGTCGAAAGGTTAATGTTAAATCCGTTCTACTTCTAAGCGTCATTGTTCAAACCGATCTTCAAATTCGTATCTTTCAAGCTCAACGCACCTCCGTCGAAGAAGGTAATATGTACGACGAAATGTCATGTGGAGCCGAACTTCAACTCGAAACCAAACCCGATGGTCTTTTGTATTTTCTCAATCGTTTGTGGGTTCCCGATCGCGATGACCTTCGTACTTGTATTCTCGACGAAGTTCATAATTCACATTATTCCGTTCATCCCGGTGCGGATAAGATGTATTTCAATCTTCGTGCTACCTTTTGGTGGCCGTGTATGAAAAAGGACGTAGCGTTGTTTGTATCTAAATGTCTTACTTGCTCGAAAGTCAAAGCCGAACATCAAAGACCTTTTGGTCTACTCGAGCAACCACCGATTCCCGTTTGGAAATGGGAAGACACTGCTATGGACTTTATCACCAAATTACCCAAAACCCAGAAAGGCAACGGTAGCATTTGGGTGATCATCGATCTATAACCAAATCTGCTAATTTCATTCCGATTCGCGAGAAGTACTCTGTCGAGCAGCTTGCTCAAATCTACGTTTGGGAAATCGTGTGTCGACACGGGTTGCCATTGTTATCATCTCTGATCGCGATGCCCGTTTTACCTCTCATTTTTGGCGATCTCTTCAAGAAGCTTTGGGAACACGTCTCGATCTTAACACCGCTTATCATCCTCAAACGGACGGTCAATCCGAACGTACAATCCAAACACTCGAGGATATGCTACGAGCATGTGTTCTTGATTTCGGTGGGAATTGGGATTCTCATCTTCTGTTCATCGAGTTCTCCTACAATAATAGCTACCACTCTAGCATTGATGTGGCTCCTTTTCATGATCTTTACGGTCGTAAATGTCGTTCCCCGATTTGTTGGAACGAAATCGGTGTAGCTCAAATCACGGGACCCGAGATGGTCCAAGAAGCCACCAATGTCATTAATCAAATCCTTAAGAATCTCCTAGCCTCTAGAAATCGTCAAAAGAGTTACGCCGATATACGGCGAAAACCTATCGAATTTAATGTTGACGATATTGTCCTTTTAAAAGTATCTCCTTGGAAGGGGGTAGTCCGTTTTGGAAAGAAGGGTAAACTAGCTCCTCGTTTCGTTGGTCCTTTTAAAATCCTTGAACGTGTTGGGAATGTGGCTTATCGACTCGAACTACCGGAAGAACTTGCCGATGTTCATCCGACTTTTCATGTATCAAATCTTACGAAGTGCTTAGTAGAGGGTAATCTCCATATACCTCTCGACGAAGTACATGTCGATGAGTCGATGATCATGGTTAAACGACCCGTTGAGATCATCGATCGCAACGAGAAGAAAACCAAGCGTAATCGTATTTAGTTAGTCAAAGTTCGATGGGAATCACGGCGTGGCGCGGAGTTCACTTGGGAACGAGAAGACACAATGAAGGAGAAGTATCCACACTTTTTTGCATCATCATCGTCATCTTAATTTCGGGACGAAATTTCCTAAAGTAGGGGATACTGTGACATTCGTCAATTTCGGGTCTCGTTTGTATTTGTTTTTGTATTCGTTTATCATGTAAACCGACCCATTTTGTAAACCAAAGCTTATGATATAATCAAAATGATGGATTTTATGTTACAATATTGTTTTACACTTGTTGGGTCTTGAAAACATTCTTTTTGGTTCTTAAAACTCCTTAAAATGACTTAAACCAAACTTTGGGGAATATTATTGCCATTTACCAAAAACTTGTTTGACCATTTCAACCATCACATGCATCTTTACCCTATTTGTATGAACCATACTCTTACCATTATAAAAGCAAGGCTCCATACACCATTTTGGTGGTTCATCTTCTCCAAAATCTCTCTCAAATCCAAGTATTCATCTTCAACATTTTGTTATTTTGATTTCTTGAGGTCAACTAACTTTAGTCTTTCATTTTAACTTGTTCATCTAATATTACTAACACTTGAATATGGTGGTACAACATATATATAATACACACCCCTTGTTTCCTTTATTTGTTACTTCACCGACTCCGGTTGGTTAAGTTTCGAATGTCATAAGGCAAGGCTTCATGGAGGACTTCGTGTTCTTGATATATATATACACACACATAACTTATTATACATATCACTTATGACTAACTTCTAACCCTTTTAGTTTGTTCATCTTATTTACAAGTTTCATGGTGTGGGTTTGTATAAGACTAACCTCGGTTTAACCGAAACTCGTCCAAACCGGAAACCGAACTTTTGTTTACTAGTTTTGTTAAAATAGTTGTTTAAACATGTTTATTGCTAGATTTGAGTTTCAAAAATCATTTTTACAAGTTCTTTGATATTAAGTATATGGAATCCATCTATGAACTCGTTGGGAGATGGAAACCGAACTAAACCGAAACTTTTGCTTAAAAGACTTGTAGTTAACTTTTTAGTTGTAAAATTTAAGTTTTCTTCATTTATAAGCCAATATACAAGTTCTATGACATTTGGGCATGTAGAAACCATCTATGAACTATTTGTGAGATGGAGACCGAACCAAACCGAACTATACCGACTTTTACTCGCTTAAGACACACAAGTGTGTTTTTAGCTATCAAGACTTGTATATTTCTTTAAAAATTGTTTACAAACTGATTTTAATTATTTCTTAAGTACTTGGAATTGTTGGATCCAACTTGATCTCATCACATAGTTTGGACCGACAAAACCGAACACTCGCTTAATGTGCGTTGTTAGTTCTAAACAATAGATCTACATACTTGGTTAAGTGTTAGTATATTTTAATGAGTTATCTCATAACAATTAATATGTTGGAAAGTTGACTTTGGGTTTGACCATTTGTCAAGACCCGAATCGCCAACCCGAACACTCGTTAAAAACCTGTTTTAGTATCTTTGTCCCAAAGGAACTTGCATTTTAGCATTTTTCCTACCTTATTACTTAACATTGGTTAAGTAAATATTAAGGTTGGATACTTTAACCCGGTTTCGAGCAAACTTACATTTTTAAAGGATTGTTATTATAAATTCTTAAATAGTTACATTTTAAACCTTGAACTTTAATTGTTTACTTTTTGCAACAATTATTTTATTTAAAGATTTTCAAGACAACCATTCTAAATCCAAGATTTTATTGTCATTTAGGCCTTGCTCGTTAAACTTCCTCCATCCGGTTATTCATCTTTTACCGATCAAGTTTTATACTTGAACGTGAGTAACTTCATACCCCGTTTTCTATCTTTTGTTTTGGGATGATATTTCATACTTATTCAAATCAAATGCTTTATACTTGAGTCTTAAACCACAAACGTTGTTGTATACTTTACTTGAATAATTGCCCGATTTGCTGTTCTATGCTTATATGCCTATGTGTTTATCGCTTTCGGTTGGTGGAATCTATAAATCCTAGACTACTTGGCAATCCCTTGTATCTAGGTGGCGCTAACGTAATTCTATTAGCGATTGTCAATTTATCCAAGTTTATAGCTATTATTTATGGTTTTGTATACTAGTTTTGTGGCTTTTCATACTATATATCTATTGTTCAAACTTATGAATTGCTCACCAACCTTTGAGTTGACAACTTTATTTTATGAAATGTTACAGGTTTGCATCTAGGTTGATTATGGAGTTCGGTGAAGAAAATGACACAAATACCGTTAGGATATTAGCAAAAATGAACAATATTTGATTTGCTATATTTTGTTGTATTTGACTTATTTGGTTATGTGACATTTTTGATGTTGTGAAATGAAATGAGTTTGTTAAATATTGTCTCTTTAAATAGTGTCATGCGCTTATGGGCAATCGTTACACCTTGGCATGTTCCGCCGCTTTTGGTCGGGGTGTGACAGATGAAGATTAGATGGTAAATTAGTACCATAGGCATGTTAGTAATGTGATCTACATGTGTGTACATGAAATCAGTTTCTGGACAGCTTTGTTCTTGATGATTATTGATGTATAATCTGATGTTAAATTGGTATTTTGGGTGTTTCTTGATTCTATGATATTGTAATTTGAGTCTCATTTTCAGAAAACTAATACTAATATTTTTTGGAATTAGGTTAGATAATTTTTATGATTTTACAAATTGACATGACAAGACTGTTTCGGGAACTTATGATCTGGTCAAGATTCCCAACCAAATATCTTGTGTTTGGAAAAGGCTATTGGGTTTATTCCACTTCTGGAATATAGTGTATTGAGTGAGGAATCAAACCAACTAGTGTTGCATGATTTGGGTTAATAGATAATTTTAGCCGAATTTATACTTTTTTACCACACACTAAAATAGCTGCGTGTATGATACTGCTTTGTTTGAATTTTATGATTTTTGGGTAGATGGGAAAAATGTAATAAAATAGTTTTGGAAACCTAAGTCATGTGAGTTACTGTGGCAAACATTTCATAATTTAACTCAATAATTTGATTGGGTAGAAAAACTAGTTTTGTTAGTTTAAATTCTGCCATGTAAATGTAAAATTGATATATATGATGCATGATGAAATATAATGGTCATTTGTGCACTAATTGACATTATTGTTGATTGTAACTTGGTTTGTAAATTAGAAATTACTTTGACTAAATGGTTAGTCTTACTTTAATTTTGAATTATGGTAGACACTTGTTATTTTATGATTGTTGCATGAAAAGTGAATTGCTGTTTACGCTATGCATGATTAATAAGCTTGTAATTAGAAATGGCACTTAGCAATTATAAGTCAATATAATTGGTTACAAGTAACCAACGGGTCATAAGGTCAACTCAGTCAAAGTTTGGTCAAAGTCAACAAAAGTCAAACTTTGGTCAAAGCTAACAAAAGTCATACTTTGGTCAAACGTAATTAAACAATGGGATTGTTTGGATACTATGGGTTCTAGGAATCGCTACACATTACTTATGTACTTATACACTTTAGGATACTCGTACGGGACTTCTCGCTTAGTAGTTGAATTTGTTTCAGACGCTTTTGAGGTGAGTTTCACGGCCCCTCTCTTTTACTTACTCCTTTTGGGGGAGAAAACATGATCAAACATTTTTGGATCTTGTAGGTTGTTATTATCGCATGTACATAGTGATTATAAACTGAAAGTCCTTACACACATCGGACCGTTAAATTAGGTTAACTGGCGGCGTAATATTAAGTAGTGCTACTGGGTTTGACAAACCCCACCTGCGCTAAAACTCGACTGGATGTCGGACGCGTGTAATATTGACCTAAACATTGCCAAGTCAGGGTAAAGACTTGGTGGGAGGCACAAACCAACATGTTAGCTTCGGTCGCAATAGATATTACATTGTTGTTTCATGAATACTAGCGTAATTAACTAGTGATAAGACAATGCTACATTATTTACTTATTCAAAGAACTTGTTTTAGATACAGACCTGTGAACTCACCAATCATTGTGTTGACACTTTTTAGTATGTCTTTCTTAGGTCACTAACGTGCACATCAGGAGTTAGGATTGCATTGTGGTTGCATGACTTTTATCAAACAACTAAGCTTGTTTGGATACAAGAATTGTAGTGTCTGAGAATTTAACTGCGAACTAGTTATTTACAACTTGAAATTGTTCTACATTTCAGCAAATGTAACATACACCGAATTGTATTACTCACATTAATAAGTTTAATTAAATGAGATTATTACTCTATTAAATTGTTGTTTAGTATGACACCTGGCTAGATCCTGGTATGTCACACGCTTCACAGTAAACTCCGTTAGTCGAAATTTGAGGGTGTGAAAACACACCCCATGGTGAAGCAAGGCATGATCATGTTAAGAACATATGAAGAAAGGACAAAAAATTACAAGAGGAAAGGACAAAATAGAAGATTCTAAAGCTCAACATGGCCCATGTTGACCCTTAACACTCCCATGTTGATAGTACAACAGAAAAAGACAAAAATGGACACTTCCAGGCTCACCACGACCGTCTCCAGAAGTCAACACGTTCGTGTTCTCTTTCCTGCTGTACCATCTGACAACGAGCATTTAATATAATAAGACAAAATGATCAACACAGTCGTGCCCAGCTCAATACGGGTCGTGTTGAGTGCCCAGCTCAGCCTATAAATTGGATGCTCATCCACCACATTCAATGTACTTGAAAAAACACATAATACACTCCACTCACTCATTTTCACCACCATTAATAAGGGATTATCACACCCATCCAACCTTTGAAGATCAAGAAGATTAAGCTCTTGGAAGAAGTCATTAACGTCAAAGATTAGTCATCAAAATTGGTTAGATTGTTCTAATTTGATCATGTCTGGATCTATTACTTTGATGCAGTGTTGTAAAAGTTGGATTCCAAGGTCCTCGGGCACCAACCTTGCAACATTTTCCCAACTCGGCCACCATTACTCGCCAAGGTCCAACTCGGTCAAACGTCGAAGTACTCAGGATTACTCGGCCTCTAAGGTCAACTCAGCCACCAATTATTTTTTTAGTAAAAAAATAAAAATAACAACAAAAATGAAACTTTTGAATTATGTCTTTTTTTTCATATGAAATATGCTTATTTTAACGTGAATTATGTCTGTCTTAACATATGTATATATATATATATATATATATATATATATAAAATCCAATAATTATTTTATGTTATATTTATCATGTCCGAGTACAAGCCGAGTACTTACCGAGTAATCCGAGTATTCCCAACATGGGGGTTGGCCGCCTAGGTTCCCGCCAAGCGTGTTTTACAATACTGCTTTGATGTATAACATTATGCGTAGTATTGGCTAAACGTTCATAGTATCATCTTGGTTTATAATGAATCTTAATTTAAGTTTAATATTGTTGGTTAAACATGTGATTGGTTTATATAAAGTAAAGATTATGCTGTAATTATCACTTAATGAGGAATATTAAAATACTCATAAAAGATACCCCAAGTACCAAGCTTGACGATAAGCCAGAGAACTGTCGCTCTTGTGAGGCTTTGGATAATAAACTTTAAAAGAGACAACAAGTGCCGAGCTTGATGATAAGTCGGGGAACTACCATTCTTATAAGGGCTTGGTTAAAGACATAAATCCTAATATAAACATGCACCAAATAAAGTATTAGTAGTAATTGATCATCTTGAAATGGGAATACTAACAATGTTGTGAAAACGAATTGTTGTTGTTAATCCACTAAAATCGGTTAATTATTTGTCAAGTGAGTGTGCAGCATAAGCTATTTTAAACAACTTTTGGATGTTTATTACATGAGTTCTATAATTTTTCAAGAGTTATATGGGTAAATACTTGATAAAACAAGGTTGATCATTCACAACTTAAGTAATCTAAGTTGGTATTTGAAGTATAATACAAAGGTCATTTTACTAAAATATCAAGGACAATTCATTTAGTAATTTAAGGGATTGTCTTATCTTTTAAGTAAGTTATCTTATAAATACCTAATATAAACCACTCGCTTATATAAAATGATGTTTTAGTGGAGGTCATGAAGTTACGCATATCTCTTTCTTTAATAATCATGGAATAACCTGTAACATTCATCAATTTTCGGACCCGAAAACCCGACTCGTTTAAATTTCTTTTTTTTCCCATTATTTATATATTTATTTATGTGACATTTTATTTTTGGACTATCGTTATTTAATAAAATCAACAATTTATTAATTCATTCGATCATTGATCAGTTATTTCACTTTCCACCACTCGGTTTTAGTTTCATTTATTTAAAAATATTTTAAAACTATTAGAAGGTGCATGATATACAACTAAAGATTAAGGACCATGTTGCAATTTAATCAAAATTTCTTTCTCTCCTCCCTCTCTTTCCCACCGACGGCCGTAACCCCCTTCTTCTTGATCCGTAATTAACGGCCTAAATCACGAAATCGATTATGCCAAATCCTTTCTTGAACCATAAGCGCGTTAACCGACAACCTAATTATAGTAAACCATAGTGATTTGACAGCTAATTCAAATGATAATGAACCGCGACTGACTCATCCTCATTACTCTATATATACTCGATCATAATTCAATTAATCCATACCACACCATCATCATAACAACGTCACTCTAAACCCTAACTTAATTGCAACCTACGACGCTGTCCATATCAGATTTGAGTTCGAGTTTGAGTCGTGAGCCCTAGTTCGTCGTTCTCTCTTAATTCACCATCGATTTCGGTAATTGTTATGTGCATTCTAGTCGTTTGTTAATGCTTAATCAAAACCCTAACCTAATTTCAATCAAGATCGAGTAATTAAAGGAAATTAGGATCTAGGGTTTATGTTTGAAATTGGGGATTTCGGGAGGTGTATTTAAAACAAAAACTTTTTCAGATAATACCCAGGTGAGCCACTAGCCTAGTTGGCCAGTGCACATTTTGTAAAGATCAAACCGGCCTGGCGCACGGGTTCGAATCCCCCAAGCGCGGTTTTTGTTTTTTATTTCTTTAAAAATCATTTTGTTACAAGTTTTGGTAACTATTATATATATACATCATTAGTTCAACTTGTTCTAATAAACTGGATCTCGGATATTGCCATTTTTTATTTAATTACAACTCATAACTTTTTATAAACCTCCTTTTATATATAAACCTGTTACAACAATAAAATCTTTTACTATTCTCGCTTAACAAACTAAACTATATTCTCGTATGAATTTTTTTCTCATATATATAAAAATCCGATTATATAATGTTATTCTTATTTGTGACCCAACGTAAGATTTAATAATAATAATAATAATAATAATAATATTAACAACATTAATAGTAATAGTTTAAACCCTAACTGACTCCAAATCCTTTTAAACCGATTTGTAATTGTTATGTCGTGTCATTTTTATTTTATTGGTTATACCTCTAATTTATATTATTTACAAATTTATGATAACTAAACTAATAACAAATTTTGTTTTTATCAAAGAATGTACTTAAACCATATCAATTCCCAAATCCGTCATACGCATTGTTATTATTTCACTAATCTTATGTAATTAATATTAATAGCAACTAGGAAATTTTGTTGACGTAATACGAGGAGCTCGCTGCTTTTATCTTAAACTTTCTTTTATCGCCATCTCATTTTCATCAATTCCACACTCTAAAGTGAGTTTACATACCCACCTTTTCATCTTTTAAATTTTGGGGGTGACATGTATACCCTATTTAAATTGCATGCTCTATGATAATGCTCTATGTGCTTAATTGTTTATTTTATGTTTGATGGTTGTTATCTCATCCTCATCTAGTATGATCATACATTTCTCCAAGTACTTTAATTTCGTATCAATAAGAACGGGTCCACATCTATTTAGATGTTTACATTTTCATATGAATTGTAATACTCATAATTTACATATGAATTGTGATTTATCTCTCTCTATATATATAACTAAAACTTATGTATTCTCACCAACATTCGTGTTGACAAACTCTATTTTCATACATGTTACAGGTACACGTAGTTGCTATTATTCAAGATTGAAGACAATAGTTTGACCTTAGGATATTATTCAAATACCAAGAAAAAAGTGATGTTTTTGTATTTTATTATTAAATTTGTGTACTTGTTTAATGTTAATTAAATTAAATAATTATTGTCGTTTTAATTAGTGTATTTTGAGCGACTGCCCAATCAATACGTTACGCCCCGGCATGTTCCGCCGCCTTTGGTCGAGGTGTGACATAACCTAACTTAAAAATAAGGTGTTATTCCTGCATTTAACTAACATAACAAGCCTTTATCACACGTTTACCAATTAATTGTTAAACCAAGTTAATATGAGTTTTAACCAAAATGATACAATTTTATCCTTGATTATCTATCTAAAAATATAAAATAAAACAAAATATTATCTTTTGTTTATGCTATTAAAATTCTCTTTCAAACTTATTTATCAAACTAAAACCACTATGATGTTTACTTCCGGTTAAAATAAATACAACGGTTTGGTAGTAAAAATCAAACAAATGTATACGTGGATGGATACTAGGTTCTTACCTATACGATACTACATATACGATAGGTACACTTGCCTATTCATGCGTGGTTTAGTTAAGATAAAAATCATTCTTATAAATTTAAAAATCGACATTGTGCGAAACAAACCTTTTAGAAAACTAACAAGTTTTCCTATACCACTCGCACGCACACCAGTAATCCCATACATTTTCCCAATATAATATTAATTTAGTATAGGCCAGGATAGAAAAAACAAAATAAAAGGGAAAATAATGTAGCTGACTGTCGGCTAAAACCAACTACGCATCACCACCAGCTCTTCTAGCCTACTCAGCACTCCACCAACTCATCTAGCCTAACCCGCATCATCACCACCAGCTGCTTGCTTGGTAGGATCTACATGTGGGTCAGGAAGAGGTACATGCAAATGCATGAATAAAACATGAAAATAGTCACCATGACGGGCCAGGTGGGCTCCTATATCCTCATGCGTAGCGAGCCGGTGCTGATATATCATCTCAAGTGTAACTGGATGTGCTGGATGAGGTGGCGGCTGCCTCAGAGGATGTTGCTGCTATGGCCTTTGAACATGTGGGATAATAAGATATTGCCGATTTGTAGGTTTCCCATCTGCAAAGCAATCGTAGCATTGTCCCTAGAGGAGATGGGGACTGACTATTAATCGCGCCTAACCGACATCCACCGTGAAGGGTCCCATAACTCACAAATTCAGGCCTTCTGGGCATCCTCTAATGTTAGGACACCGGTAGCCAGCCCCAAACGCTCTGCCAGGCATGTAATGTAGGGTACCGAGGATAAACGAGTTGACGCTTAGTTTAAACGTCGACCCTGGAAAATGTAGTAAGTAGAATCATTGCAATGTTGGCCTTCCGGCGGCCAATAATCGACAATAAACACAGAAAATAAAGGTGGATGAACTTATCGTGGCCAAAGTGGCGGCCAATGATAGTGCATGCAATAATACTTTGAAGGTACCTGTCTACGGGGTCCCAGATGGTTGACTTTACCACCGAACTGGAGTGGGCCCCGTCTGCAAATTGCTCCCAAAATTGAATTAGATAGCCCTCGGGTATCCAAAACTACCGATCTTGCCGTGCCCGCTGACAATAACCTTAGATATTCTGAATGAAGGTCAGAGTCTGTACCTCCACCCATGTGTAACAACCGGTGGCCACAACAAAATCAGGTACTGCTATCTTGTATGTCTGTCAAACAAGAGCCAAAAAAACTACACGTGGCTCTGCAAAGTTCGTAGCCGTGTGTCTGAATGTTGAATAAAACTCACGTGTGAGCTCGACATATTAAATCGAGTCACACGCAAACATGGCAGCCCATTAGTCGGTCAACAAATCTTGAATCCTGTCCGCTTGACCCAATGTCCTAATCAAAGACCAATCGAAACTCCGATACCTGAGTAACTGCATCGAACGGATCTGCTGATACATAATCAACTCCTCTGATAGTGGTGCGAAATGAAGCACCATGTGAGGAATCTGTTCACCGTCTCTTACAATGGTGGCTCTAGCTGTCTCGGGGGTCAACGGAAGCTTCTTCCAATCATAGCGGATCACAAGGGGTGGTCATGGCTGCTGCTCAATAAAACGTGGGGCCTCTGGTGCACCCTGAGTGGCTGCAACTGAGTCACGGAGGCCCGCATCTATAGGTCTCTGTCTCGGCCTGTTGTGCCCGACGACGCTAGATGATCTTGGTACGCCAAACATTTCTACGAAATAAAATGGCCCTCACAATTTTCGTTTAGTATACCGACATCAAAATGAACCACCACGTATTAACCCGACAACAACCAATTTCCAACTCAACATCAAAACACTCAAGGTTAAACTATGAGCACAAATGTTAAATGAATCATGAACCCACCTAATACGACTTACCCGGCCAAGCATAACCAACCTAAACCTGACATACATACTTTCAGAATCATTCTGTTACCCCAAATTTAACTCAATCGTCAACCCATTCCTGACTAATCTAACTTGAATCAGACTTCATTTACCCATTTTAATAATTAATAAGGAACAAAACAAAAACGTAATCACACATAACTCTATGTCAGATTAATAACTACATGACTACTACTGATTAATTGATTATGATGGTGGCGATTGTCGCTTGTGGTGGTCGCTGATGACGGTGAATGGTGGTGGTGATATGTGGCTAGTGGTTGTGACAGTGACGGAGGTTGTGGTGGGGTTCTGTGGTGGTTGATTGTGGTGATGAAGACGGAATGGTGGTTAATGGTTGTCAGCGGTGATTGTGGACGAGGGTTACGGTGGTGGTTACTGTTTATTGTGATGGTGAAAGTGAGAGGTGGTGGATAACAGCGGTGGTGACGAGTGTGAAGAGGGGACAGTGACAGTGGTTGATGGTGGTTTGATGGTGATTGTCAGGGGTGTAGAAAGAGAAAAAGAGAGATGACGGTGATAGTGATATAAATGGGGAAGGCGATGGTGAACAATTTATATTATAATTTTTTCAGTTTTTTTCGACCCATCGCGTACCGCAATGGGTCACAATGGGTCAGGCGTGATACGCCACCCAATTAGATGAAATTAGGGGGTTCAAACTCGTCGCATATCACGACAAGTTTTTCACAACGTCATCATGATGCGTGATGACGTCAACTGTCATTGATAGAAAAATTCCACTGTGCATCGCAATGGGTTTTTAAGGACGTCATTGTGATATGAAATGACGTCATAAATCTCATATGTTATAATCCCATCGCGCTACACGATGGAAGTGTAAAAAGTCTTTCGTGTAGCGCGATGGGACTTTGATGCAATGTGGATGCAGTAGTTTTTTGGAAATGTTTGTTAAGTTTTTTCAAATATTTTTGTTCAGACAATATCTAGTTTTAAATTTATAAAAATGATTATTATCATAAGTAAACCACACAAAGAAGGCAAGTGTACCTATCATATGTGTAGTAAAGTATATGTAAGAACCAAATATCGATCCACGGACACGCTTGTTTGATTTTTATTACTAAACCATTGTATTTATTTTAACTGAAAGTAAACATCATAGAGGTTTTGGTTTGATAAATAATTTTTAAAGAGAATTTTAAAATCATAAATAAAAGATAATATTTTTGTTTTTTTTTATATTTTTTGATAGATGATCAAGGATAAAAGTGTATCATCTTGGTTCAACTCATCTTAACTTGGTTTAACAATTAGTTAGTAAACATGTGATATGAGCTTGCTATGGTGATTAAATGTGGTATACAAATTATTCCTAAGTCATGTTATACTATTATAATTAAAGAAGGAGATATGCGTAACTTCATGACCTCCACTAGAACATCATTTTTGTAAGCAAGTGATTTTTTTACTAAATACATAAGATAACTCACTTTGAAGATGAGACAATCCCTTAAATTACTAAGTGATTTGTCTTTGATATTTTAGTAAAAATAATCTTTGTATTATCCATAAAACATCAATTAAGATTAGTTGACTTGTTAAGGATTAACCTGGCATTACCAAGTATTAACCCGCCCAACTCTTGAGTAATTATAGAACTCATGTAATAACCACCCAGGAGTTGTTTAAAATAGGTTATGTTATACACTCGCTTAACAAGTAATTGATTTTATTGGATGAACATCAGCAATCCGTTTTCACAAACACTGTCAATAGTTCCCATTTTAAAATGATTAATCACTACTAACACCCCATTTGGTCCATGTCAATATTAGTATTTATGTTTTTCCACAAACAAGCCCTTACAAGAATGATGATTTCTCGACTTATCATCAAGCTTGGAATCTTGGCGTCTCTTTTTAAAGTTTACTTAATTTATCAACCAAGCCCCTACAAGAGTGGCAATTCCTCAGATTATCGTCAAACTCGGAACATGGTGTCTATTTTAAGGTTCACCAAGGCCTTACAATATTAGCAATTTCTCGGTTTATCGTCTAGATTGGCACTTGGGGTATCTTTTAAGAGTATTATAACATTCCTCATCAAGTGATAATTTCAACATAACCTTTACTTATTAAAAACCGATCACATGTTTAACTAATATTATTAAACTTTATTTAAGATTCATTATAAACCAAGATGATACTATGAAAATTTAGCCAAAAGTAAGCATAATGTTATACATAAAAGTAATAGATACAAACATGATCAAATTAAAAAAATCTAACCAATTTGGATGACTAATCTTTGATGATAATGACTTCTTCCAAAGCTTAATCTCCTTAATCTTCAAAGGTTGGATGAATGGAATAATTCCCTTATTAATGGTGGAGAAAGGAGGTTGGATAAGTGAATTTAATGGTGTTGAATGTGTATTGAATGTGGAAGATGATCATTCAATTTATAGGCTGATCTGGGACACAAAACACGACAGTGCTAAGCAAAGCACGACCATGGTGACATTTTTGTCCTCTTGCATTGAATGCTCATGTTAGATTTGTAAAATAAGGGAAACACGGCCAAGCTTAGCAAAGCACGGCTGTGGTGAGTTCACAACAATCCAATTTTTGTCATTTTCTCTTGTGTTGTAGGCATGGGCGTGTTTTGGGAAGACACGACCATGTTAAGCTTCAAAACCTTCAAATTTGTCTTTTTCTCTTGTTCTTGATAACGTAGGTGTGTTGAGTTAACGTGATCATATTTTGTCATCCTGAATTTTTTCTTTACTTCATAGGCCTTAGACATGGCCTTGCCTTGATTCACCATGGGCTAGGGGTGTGCATGGGTCAGTTTGGGGCGGTTTTGAGCCAAACCCATAACTATAACCAATATGTTGGTTAATGTATAACCATATCCATAACCTACCCGCTATGGCGGTTTTGGTTAATCGGTTTTGTAGGTTGTAGTGAGTCGGTTATGGATCGGTTAACCATAACCAAAACAAAGTAATTGGGCCTAAAAGTTTTGCACCAATAATTAAGAGACATGACATAATCTTACAAAGTATATAATCCACAATAGTAATACCAAATATTCAAAACAAGAATGACTTTATATAATACAATAATGAAATTCAACTTAATTTGATAACAAACGTTACCAAAAACATCAAAATGATATAATCCAACAACATGTTTGGTGGAAGTTAATCCCAAACATATTTTTGTTTAAATAAATGGGTCGGTTCGATTATGGCGGTTTTGAAATTATCTTTAACCACAGCCGACCCGTATTAGATGGTTTTTATAAATTCATTAACTAACCCACTGGTTATGTCGGTTATCGGTTAAAAATGGTTCGGTTATGTCGGTTATGGTTCGGTTTAATAGTTATAACGGTTAAGGTGCTCACCCCTACCATGGGCTGTGTTGAGTTTGTTTTCACCGTTTATCTCATTTTCTCTTCATATATTAGCTCGTTTTATTCTTTAGGACTATATTTACCTACAAATAGAAATTATAAACATTAGTGGTTATTTATTCCAATATAATTACCAATATAACGCTTATTTGGAGATATTTTAGTGCTGAAAAGATGTATAAAAACTTATACATCAGACTTTTTCACATAAAGTTTTGCCTGTTTTCGGGTCCGGACATTTTTCGACCTCACCACTTTTCGACATCCCGACATCACCCTGACCACTTACTAACCTGTGTTGCCTCCTGGTCAGCGCTAAATTGCATGTCTATAGCTTGACATTACTTCGAATGTTCAATTATCTTCATAAACCGGTGAGGTTACAATGAAACTCACCAATTACTTACCCAAGTTGTGGATATCTTCCATATCCAAATATGGCTTCAACATGTAGTTAGTCACTAGTTTTCTCACATGATGATCAAAGTCTTCAATTTCATATTGACCGTGGTTTCCAATTCCCATGGTTGAATACTGGCCCATCCACATGTTCTTTAGCATTCTCGGGAAGAGTTTCATCCTTGTGTTGTATAACCAACCTCTTTGACCCAATTCAAAGTTCTTCAACCGAATCTTTGCATCATGGAACTTCTTCATCTTTTCCTTGTATATAGATGCACAATCATACGCCTTTAGCTCCTCAATCTCACCCAAAGCCAACTTCCTAGCTTTACGTGCATCATCATAACTAGTATTAACTTGTTTAGTGGCCCAATAAGCTCTTTGTGCAAGTTCAACTTGTAAATGGCAATCATTTCCATACATAAGTCTGTAAGGAGTAGTTCCAATCGGTGTTTTATAAGCCGTCCGGTAGGCCCACAAATATAAGGCCGCGATCCCGGTGCCCTACTTTAGCGTCGAATGTACTCATAAACACAGTTCTTACAGTCAGAGTTAATTAAAACTTTCGCGGAATAAACAAAACTTCGATCATTCTTTACAAAACATTACAAACTTGTCTTTAGATCATAACATAAAACATCGTGTGATAACATCATTTCTTTTATCGTTATATGCCAGCCATTAAATCCATGCCAAGTGCCATCCTCGTGCTAGCTCTTTAGACCTGTTTACCTGCGTGCATACTAAAAGTCAGCTACGCTGAGTGAGTTCTCGTTAATCAAGCAACTTACCATACAACCATTAAATGCAATCACATACGTGTCCGAAGACACATAGTCCACTGTCTGACCTGTTCACCTTACCACTTAACCACTTAAATGTCCCCTATGCCTTAGCCACTTGTTTTACGGAAGCACATAGAGGCTTGCCCTCCCACGCACTCACGTTATGCCACTTAATAACGAAGGCACGTATAGGCTTACCCTACCACGCACTCACGTCAGGCCACTTAATAACGAAGGCACGTATAGGCTTACCCTACCACGTACTATGGCCATACCACTAACACCCTTACTAGAACCTTGCCCCTTCTATCACACTCTACCTCTGCTTGTCTACAGCACACTTTCTATCATTACATCATTTACATAATAACCAAGTTATGTAATTCGATTGACATCCGAGAGGGTTTTTCTTTCATAGTATATTGCAACAGGTTTCTTTTCAACCCGTTGACCCAAACCCAACTGCATAATCACTCGTATTACACATTATTTCAAAAGGTACATTTCAAGCGGGTGATTGCAAGATTGGGGCTTCAACTAACTTTTGTTTCAAAATGTCAAAGGCCTTAGCACATTTATCATTAAACTCAAATGGGGCATATTTTAATAATAAATTACATAAGGGTTTGGTAAGATCACTAAAAGCCTTTATAAATCTCCTATAAAACCCGACATGCCCCAAAAATAACATAATGCTTTTAACATTTTTGGGATGAGGTAGAGTTTAAATAACTTGCACTTTAGCACGGTCTACCTCAATCCCACGACTCGACACAACATGGCCCAAAATTATCCCCTCTTGGACCATGAAATAAATCTTTTCCCAACTAAGAACCTAATTAGTTTCTATACATCTTAAAACCTTTTCAAGTTGGTTCAAACACAAATCAAAAGATGTGCCAAAGACTACCCAAAAATATCAGAAAATATACTCATCATGTACCTTTGAAAGATGGCGAGGGTGTTACATATCCCGAATGACATTTGCCTAAATGCGAATGTGCCATATGGGCAAGTAAACGTGGTCTTTTCCTTATCTTTAGAATGAATAACTATTTGCTTATAACCTGAATATCCATCTAGAAAGCAATAAAATTTCTAACCTGATAGCTTCTCTACAATCTGATCAATAAATGGAAGAGGGAAATGATCCTTTGATGTAGAAGAATTTTGCTTCCGATAATCAATACAAATCCTCCACCCGGTAGCTACCTCATTACATGAGTTGTTCTTGAAGACTTGGATGCCCACCTTCTTGGGTATAGTCTGAGTCGGGCTCACCCATGTGCTATCAGAAATGGAAAATATGATACATTCATCAAGACACTTCAGCACCTCCTACTTGACTAACCATCTCATGATTAGGTAAAACCTCATTTGAGCGTCATGCGCAGGTTTGACTTCCAGATCCGTGAGAATTTTGTGCATGAAAATTGAGGGACTAATCCTTTTTAGAGTCGCGATGGTCCACTCGATAGCCTCCTTGTTTGCAACCAGCACCTCCAGTGGAGCACTTTCCTGTTCAAACGACAAATTAGAAGCAATAATAACTGGTAAAGTTTCATTCTTATAGAGAAAGACATATTTTAAATGCTTTGGTAGCTCCTTCATCTTGACTTTTGATGACTCATGCAACGACGGTTTTAACCAAGTATCAATCTTCTCGGGTAGTGGCTCCACCTTAACCGACCATGGTGGTCGATCTCCTCTTAAAGAGGCAACCTCCAGCTTCCTTTCTTCCTCCAGTTGCTTGACAATTTCCATCTGTAACCTGTCAAACATAAAACACGTCTCCGTTGTGCCATCCGTGTGCACGACAAAGTCGTATAACAGAATGCACTTGTCAATAACATCCGCCATAAAGCACTCATCATCGTCCGAAGAGTTATTTGCATATGTGAAAACATTCATCCTAAACTTATGGTTACCAAATATCATGTCAACTGCACCACTTCTGCAATTAATGTTGGCATTTGCGGTTGCCGAAAATGGCTTACCAAGTATAATCGTGGGCTGTTTGGTTCTTTCACCCAAAACATGGTCAAGAACCAAAAGTTCAACTGGGAAATAAAAATCTACCACCTTAATAATCACATCAATCAGTATCCCTCGGGGAAGTTTGGGTGTTTGGTCGGCTAAAACAACCGTGGTGGCGGCTGCCCAAAGCGGACGAAGTCATACTGACCGTATAGACTTCCTGGAAGAATACTAATACTAGCTCCAAGATCTAGGAGTGGTTGTGTCATTTTAAAATATCCCACTTGGATGGGTATGATATCCGCTCCCGGATCTTGCAACTTAGGTAGGAAAGCACCCGAAAGAACTGCACTCACATTATCGGTGAAGTCAAGTTGTTTAGGATTTTATGGTTCCTTTTTTGTGTGCACAAATCGTTTTGATACTTAGCATAGGCGGGAATTTGTTTTATGACATCTAGTAAGGGATATTAAATTTAACCTATTTAAATGATTCCCATATCTCCTCTTGTTGTGGGCCCCGTTTAGTTGCCATTTTCGCCTTAGATGGCGCCAACAAAGCATCGGGATTGGGGGAGGGTTTTAGTTTCCTTCTCTTTATCCTTAGGATCGGTGGTGTCATCTTTCAAAAATGGTTTGTTTTCTTTCCCGTTTTATTTTGTTCAGTTAAATCAATCGGTTTTGGTTTGTCATCACTGATGATATTTTCATCAACTTCTTCCACCACCCCCTCAACCAATGGTGGTGGTAGCACAACCTTATTATCATACACCTTTTAACTACTTAAAATACTTACCTGGTTCATGTGTTTCTTTGAGCTCGTACCGAAGTGTTGTAGGTTTATTGTGGTACAACTCGGTTGCCAACCCACACTTTTATGCAATTTAGCCACATCGGAGGTTAACTAACCAATCTGCTTCGCCATATCTTTTGTTGAGTCAAAGATTTGACCTAAGTGAGATATATGGAAGATTGGAATCTTCTCAACCTCCTCAGAATTCGCTAATTATGGATCCGGGCACACCTTAGACCTCCGAGCAAGCTTTTACTTAGCCGGGCATGATATTTTGTCTATCGGGCAAGGTTATCTTCAAGAAGTCTTCTTTAGTGGATATCCGAGCAGAGTTTGCAAATTAGAGTATTACCGGGCAAGGTTCACTAGTTTATGCCAATCCGGGCAAGGATCACTATATCAAGCAAATATGTTCTTCATAGCCAAGTATGGTTTACTTCCAAGTAAGCTTTTGGCTAAACAAGCTCTTGAAGCCAAGTGATTGGAAGACTGGGAAAGGTATTCTTTAATTATACAGTGGTCCAAGTAGGCTTGATGATTTAATGGAATATCTCTAAGTATCATCGGGCAATGTTCAACTCAAGCAAGGAACAGTGCTGTCGAACACGCTTTGCTAATAAGCTATTCTCTAGCAAAGAGTTGAAAGGGACCTTTGAAGAGCAAGGTTGCTCATAAGGGTTTGTCAGGCAAAGTCTGGCAAAGTCAAGAAGATTGAAGTCTACACGGTGAGTATTTTACTTGGTAAAATACTCTTCAAGTAAAGTCTACCCGGAAACTGATCCCGGGCACACTTCTATGTTACCAAGTTCTGAAGGATGGCAAAGCACACAGCCTACTCGGAAAATCAATTGTTGGGCCTAGTTTTGTGGTTTGAGCTTGTTTGTACTTAGTTCTAGCTATTGGGCTTTGGTTTTGGGTGCATATGTAAACCGAGAACACTCTTGTGTTCTCGGTGGGCTTTTTGGTGTTTGGGTCGGCCTTTTGGTTGTTATCCCTATGTATAGAGATGTGATGTATAGGGTTATGGTTGTTCATTCTTATTATTCTCAAGTATTGTAAGTGCTTAAGCACCCGACGTATTCAATAATATACGTGCATTTTGAAGCAATTCCGTGTTACTTTACTTGTTACTATTCGTGTTCTTGAATCACCGTGGATTGGTATTCCGCACCAATACTCGTTTGGTTGATATCATATTGTAGTGATACAGATTCGGGAATTACAATTGGTATCAGAGCCTTTGACGAATTCAGGCTCGTTATTGTGATATTAACAGATTTAAGATTTTGATTTGGTGGTGGTTGCGTTTGTTTTTCCGGTGAAAAGGGTGATAGGAGAAGAAAGAGCTATTTTTGGGAGAATATTGACTTTGGTTTGGAAATCAAATCAAACTCCCAATTTCTCGGAAGTTTGTTGCTGCCAAAACCCATAAAGTTTAGAGTTTTCGGCCAGGATCAGATTGTGGCCAAGCTTTGTTCTCGACTTCACATTCCTGTCCAAGCTTAGTTCTCAGCTCTCATTGATTCTCGGTTTACATTAGTTTTCGGTCAACACTGTTCTCGGTCAAGGACTTGGTCAACAAGCTCTATTTTCGGTCAAAAGCTTGTCAACATATCGAGTTCTCGGTCAAGGGCAGTTTTCGGTCAAGAAATTGGTCAACAAGAGTGGTTTTCGGTTTAGGTCTCGGTTGACTCTAGGTTCTCGGTCAACATATCTCAGTGTGTTCAGCCCAGACTGTTAGTGTGGGCTTGCCTTCTTGGACTTAGCTATTGGACTAAAAAATTTTTTGGACCTAAAAGCAAACCGTAAAAAATTTTAAATGGCACAATTAACCAATGGCAGCAATTCAACCAACTCGTCACTTCACCAAGAACTTGATTCCATCATGGGCACCGCTACTCGCATACCCCGTCTGTTATCCCATGAGGGGTTCAGTGAGTGGAAATTCCGTTTCGAACATTATGCCAAAATGAAAGATTCAAATATTTGGAAAAGTATTGTAAGGGGACCTCAAAGGATTACTTATCAAAGGGCTGGTTCAACTGAGGTTCTTGTGAAACAAATTTCTCAATACGATGATGATGACTTTGCAAAAGTTGAAGAAGATGAGAAAGCTTTATCAACTCTAACTATGGCACTTTCACCCGAGATTGCTCTCCAGTTTAGAGAGCTCCAATCAGCAAAGGAGTTGTGGGCCGCACTGATAGAAGTTTATGAGGGTAATGAGGATATGAAGAGAAGTCGCCAGGATTTGTTTCGACAAAAGTTTAATATGTTTAATCATGTTCTGGGAGAGACATTGGAATCTCAACTTCAGAGGTTTATATCCCTCGTAACTGAAATGAGAACTGCTAGGATTTTTCTGCAAACCTCAGAAATTAACAACAAGCTAGTGAACTCTCTGCCGAAAAATTGGGATATGAATGTTGCAGTTATCAAAAAGACCAAAGATCTCGATAGAATGAGCATGACTGAAATGATTGCCACCATTAAAGCATGCGATATGGATGATAAACAACGGGCAATAAATCATGCGAGTTCTTATAGTGCTGCTGGTTATAACGTTGCTTATAATAGTGCCCTCATGTCTCAAGATAGCTTCTCACTGTTCAAACCTACTCAACAACCACCACAGGGAAACTTTCAGATGTTTTCGTCCACCCTTGGTCAATCATCATCATCATCACTTTCACCTAATCCAGCTCCAGTATTTTTCACCAAATCTGCTCAGTCTACAAATGATTTTGTCAAGACCACTTCTAGTCCAAACCCCAATCAGATTCCCACTATACCTAAGGAAACTCAAGAGAATATCGCTCTAATGGTGGGCTTTATGAATTGCTACCACGCTTTTCTGGCCGGAGACTTGGTTCAACCGGTGGTTATTGCTGAACTAGATCAAATTCATCCCGATGATGTTGAAGAAATGGACATCTCGTGGAAAATTGCCATGGCAGTTTTCCGTGCAAAGAAGTTTACAAAGAGGACGGGTAGAAATAACTGGAACATGCCAAATAATCAAAAGGTGGGTTTTAACAAAGAAACTCTCAGGTACTACAATTGTCATGAGCCGGGTCATTTTGCTCGTGAATGTACTAATCCAACTAAGGATGGGAGTACGGAAAGGGCTTTGGTTCCAGTTGGAAATACTCGGGGTGAAGCTGGAGGTAGTTCAGGTAATGGTGAAAGAGGTATGGCTGCGCTGAACATTGGAAATCAAACTGCCAATTTCGCAACAGTTGATGAATCTGAAGAGGAAAACACTGCTGAGGAGAAGGTTAAGGAGCTCCAATTTACATACATGGCGTTCACTTCTCCGGATTCATCTGAGGTACGTTTTCAACCATGTTCTTTAAATTGTGGTGAGAAAATTGAGATGTATCAACTTCATAATGACGGTCTAATTAGAGATATGGAAAGAATAAAATCAGAGAGTTTTAAATTTAAGAAAAATGAAAAAGGGTTTTTAGACAAAATTGAATCTCTCAACAAAGACATTAAGAAACTTAAGTTTGATTTTAGTATTAAGAGCTGTCACTATCTTGATGCTAAACAAGAAATCGCTGAGTTGACTGCTAAACTGGAAACCGCCAAATCTGAAATTTTAAATTTAACTAGCAAGTTTGAAAAGGCTGAACTTGATTTTAAGAAATTCGATGGATCCAGTAAAGTTGTCAACTCAATGATTGAAAATCAGTTGTGGTGGAAGGAAAATGAAGGTGAGGGGATAGGATTCAGTCAAGTTCCCCCACCATACAACCACAATTATGTTCCTACTCCTGTTACCAAAGAACAGGAAGAAAAGATAAAGGATTTGAGGTACAGTAAACAAGATAAAGGTGAGGGGACCGGTTCTACTAATGCCGGTTCATCTACTTCAAGTATGAATGATTCTAACGTGTCTACTTCATGTGCAGAAAAATTAATTGTGAAGGAGTGGACTGATGAGGATGACGACCCTTGTTTTGATTTTGATAATAATTTTGCTTCTAATGTTTCTTTAGAACCTCCTGTTTTGAATTATGTTATTTCGACTTTTTGTGTGGGCTCTATTTTAAAGAGCAAGGATACTTGTGTGACTGATTCAGTTGAAACCTTAAACTCTAATAATGTGATTTCTAATAATACCAAAATTTCAAAAAATTTAAAAACATCTGAAAATTATGTTGCACCTAAGTTTGTCAAGGAGGGATGCTCTAATGACAAACAAGGTGATAAGTTCAAAAAGGAAAATGTGAATTCTCGCAAATCTAAACAGAATGGTCCACACAACCAGTCCAGAAAAGGAGCTGCCCAGAGTGAATTTTTCATAAAACGTCAGACATGTTTTAACTGTGGCACTCCTGGTCATATTGCCAGAAATTATCCACATCGTCCTTACATTCCATACTACGGATTTTATCAAAGGAATATGCCATATGTGCCACATAATGCATGTAGGCAATGGTTTAGACATTATTCGGCTAGTTCCTTTGACGATGATTGGAATCGAAACAAAACTGGCAGGTTTCGTCCTCATCAGACCAAACCCAACATGATCAAAAGAAGGGTTAGTAAGGGTGTTTCAAGTTCAAAATCTAAACACTAACACTAGACCTAAACAGGAGAAGAAAACAGTTTCATCTAATCATTCTACGTCTAAAGCACCGGAGATAATGACAACCATTCGTACTTATAATTCCAAATCTTCCAGACATAAATGGTTGCCTAAGTCTCCGGTGAAAGCATCAAATCATTCTATTTTTGATGATCAAAAGGATATGTCATGGCAGTCAATGTCGACCATAGATGAGTCAGGGTCACCCAGTGTAAGCATGGACGGGGTACCAAAATCTAATTAATCCCGCGCTTCATGCAGGGACAGCTATGGAGGAATATCATCAGACCTTGGTATGTTGATAGTGGCTGTTCCAGGCACATGACAGGGGACATCACCCTGCTACACGACATTCATACTTTTAATGGTGGGTATGTGTCCTTTGCGGGAGGAGAGAAAGGAAAAATCACTCAAAAGGGTACTGTAAGTAACGGTGTGTTGAAGTTTGAAAATGTTAATTTTGTTCCAGAATTGAAGCACAGTCTTTTAAGCATGTTGCAAATTTGTGACAAAGATTTTTCAACTCATTTTACTAAAAAGGAGTGCCTGATTCTGAACCTGGTATAATCATACCAGAAGAATGGATTCTTGTTCGATCACAACGAAAAGATAATGCTTATGTGATCGACATGAACCAAAATGTTCCTGACGAAATAACATTTTTGTTTTCAAAAGTGTCAGAACATAATGCGATGCTTTGGCATCGTCGGCTTGGTCATGCTAATATTAAAAATCTAAATCGTCTTGCTAAAAACAATTTAGTGCGTGGTTTACCAATCAAATATTTTGTGACTGTTGAAAAATGTGTAACTTGCGCTTTGGGAAAAGATCATTGAAAATCTCATAAGCCTAAGTTAATTAATACCATCTCGTCATTCTTTCAGTTACTTCATATGGACCTCTTTGGGCCGGTTCATGTTTTAAGCTTGTCTCGTAGTTCTTATTGTCTAGTTATTACTGATGAGTACTCACGTTTTACATGGGTGTTTTTCTTGTCAAATAAGAGCGAAATTGCAGATCTGATCAAGAAGTTTGTGGAGTTAATGGAGAATCAACTGAACCTAAAGCTGAAAGGAATCAGGTGTGACAATGGAACGGAATTCAGGAATGCAGTTCTAAATCATTTTTGCTCAGAAAAGGGGGTGCTTCCTCAGTACAGCGCTCCAAGGACACCGCAAAAAAAATGGTGTCGCTGAAAGAAGACACCGAACTCTGATCGAGGCAGCGAGAACGATGTTATGTGACTCCAAACTGCCATTATTTTTCTGGGCCGAAGCCATCAATACAGCCTGTTATGTTCAGAACCGGGTAATAATCAATAAGTCCAAGATGAAGACTCCGTATGAGATCGTTTATGGTCATCAACCCACTGTCGCACATTTCAGAGCCTTCGGGTGTCCGTGCACGCTGCTAAATCTAGAAACCACTCCAAAATTTGGAGCTGCAGCAGATGAGAGTTACTTCGTTGGATATGAGGGAAATACAGCTTACAGGGTTTAGAACAAGTCCACTAAACAGATTATAGAATCCTATGAAGTTCGTTGGTTAGAAGAAAATGAGACTGATGCCCGTGTTGGTCCTGATTGGTTATTCGACTACAATGAATTCTTCAAGCCTTTTAATGTGTTTCCAGTCATCATCACAGACTCTCAAGGTGGTTCCACAGTGGAGATTACTCAAGACAGTTCTCAATCACTGTCTCATAGTTCTCCGTCACTGGATGATGAGGTTATTGAGATGACTAGTCTTCGACCACAACCGATAATCCGCCTATCCAATCTTCAGAGACCGATCATTCACAACCAATCTCGTCTGAGAATACTGCAAATGTTGAGGGGGAGAGTTCCGTTCGTCAGATATTCGAGAGCACATTATTTCCCAACGCAATTCCAGATGAATACGTTGCCGGCACCTCGTACTCTCACAATACAGCAACGTCTGGATGGAAAAACCCCCTCACTAATTCTGGGGAGAACATAACAAATCTTCAACCTAACAGTGATGTTTCTGATCAGCTTATTCCGTCAAGAATCCAAAAGAATCATCCGATTGAAAACATCATAGGTCCATTGAAGCAGGTGTGTCCACCAGAAGTCAGACCGGACATATAAACAGTTGTATGTTTTCCTGTTTCATATCTCAAATCAAGCCAAAGAATGTTGAAATGGCACTTCAAGAACCTAGTTGGGTTGACGCCATGCATGAAGAACTGAATCAATTTGATAAGTTGAAGGTATGGAGATTAGTTAAACTGCCAGAAGGGAAGAATGCTCTTGATACAAGATGGGTATTTAGAAATAAGCAAGATGACACTGGGGTTATTGTTCATAATAAGGCTCGACTGGTAGTTCGCGGGTTTCGCCAGGTAGAAGGGTTAGATTACACAGAAGTCTATGCTCCAGTGGCTAGACTTGAGGCAATTAGAATACTTGTCTCGTAGTTCTTATTGTCTAGTTATTACTGATGAGTACTCACGTTTTACATGGGTGTTTTTCTTGTCAAATAAGAGCGAAATTGCAGATCTGATCAAGAAGTTTGTGGAGTTAATGGAGAATCAACTGAACCTAAAGCTGAAAGGAATCAGGTGTGACAATGGAACGGAATTCAGGAATGCAGTTCTAAATCATTTTTGCTCAGAAAAGGGGGTGCTTCCTCAGTACAGCGCTCCAAGGACACCGCAAAAAAATGGTGTCGCTGAAAGAAGACACCGAACTCTGATCGAGGCAGCGAGAACGATGTTATGTGACTCCAAACTGCCATTATTTTTCTGGGCCGAAGCCATCAATACAGCCTGTTATGTTCAGAACCGGGTAATAATCAATAAGTCCAAGATGAAGACTCCGTATGAGATCGTTTATGGTCATCAACCCACTGTCGCACATTTCAGAGCCTTCGGGTGTCCGTGCACGCTGCTAAATCTAGAAACCACTCCAAAATTTGGAGCTGCAGCAGATGAGAGTTACTTCGTTGGATATGAGGGAAATACAGCTTACAGGGTTTAGAACAAGTCCACTAAACAGATTATAGAATCCTATGAAGTTCGTTGGTTAGAAGAAAATGAGACTGATGCCCGTGTTGGTCCTGATTGGTTATTCGACTACAATGAATTCTTCAAGCCTTTAATGTGTTTCCAGTCATCATCACAGACTCTCAAGGTGGTTCCACAGTGGAGATTACTCAAGACAGTTCTCAATCACTGTCTCATAGTTCTCCGTCACTGGATGATGAGGTTATTGAGATGACTAGTCTTCGACCACAACCGATAATCCGCCTATCCAATCTTCAGAGACCGATCATTCACAACCAATCTCGTCTGAGAATACTGCAAATGTTGAGGGGAGAGTTCCGTTCGTCAGATATTCGAGAGCACATTATTTCCCAACGCAATTCCAGATGAATACGTTGCCGGCACCTCGTACTCTCACAATACAGCAACGTCTGGATGGAAAAACCCCCTCACTAATTCTGGGGAGAACATAACAAATCTTCAACCTAACAGTGATGTTTCTGATCAGCTTATTCCGTCAAGAATCCAAAAGAATCATCCGATTGAAAACATCATAGGTCCATTGAAGCAGGTGTGTCCACCAGAAGTCAGACCGGACATATAAACAGTTGTATGTTTTCCTGTTTCATATCTCAAATCAAGCCAAAGAATGTTGAAATGGCACTTCAAGAACCTAGTTGGGTTGACGCCATGCATGAAGAACTGAATCAATTTGATAAGTTGAAAGTATGGAGATTAGTTAAACTGCCAGAAGGGAAGAATGCTCTTGATACAAGATGGGTATTTAGAAATAAGCAAGATGACACTGGGGTTATTGTTCATAATAAGGCTCGACTGGTAGTTCGCGGGTTTCGCCAGGTAGAAGGGTTAGATTACACAGAAGTCTATGCTCCAGTGGCTAGACTTGAGGCAATTAGAATATTTAATAGACATAGCCTCGTATATGGGTTTCACATTATATCAGATGGATGTTAAAACCGCATTTTTGTACGGGGAGGTCAAAGAAGAAATTTATGTTGATCAGCCACCGGATTTCCTTGACTCTAAGAAGCCAAATCATGTTTACAAGTTAGACAAGGCTCTGTACGGGTTACATCAGGCTCCACGAGCGTGGTATGCTACACTGACCGCTGCACCTACTTGACCACGGTTACAAGCGGGGAACGATTGATCGAACTTTGTTCCGAAAAACTATCGGAAAGGATTTGATTCTGATCTAGATTTATGTTGATGACATCATCTTCGGTTCCACCAGTGCTGACTTGTGCAAAGAATTTGAAAGCATTATGAAGAAAAGATTTGAGATGAGCTCGTTGGGTGAAATGACAACATTTCTGGGGTTACAGGTTCGGCAAAGTCCAACGGGAATTCTGTTACATCAAGGAAAGTATGTTGAAGATATGCTGGCTAAGTTTGAGCTTCAAGATTCCAAGAGTGCTAATACTTCAATGGCAGAAAGACCGCTATTGTCATCCGATCCTGAGGGGAGTCCTGTAGATCAAACATACTATCGATCAAAGATCGGGTCTCTGATGTATCTCACAGCCAGCCGTCCTGACATAATGTTCGCAGTCTGCCAATGTGCTCGCTTCCAGGCTAATCCTAAACTCTCTCATTTAATTGCTGTTAAACGTATTTTTGATATCTGAAGGGACAACCAAAGTTAGGTCTTTAGTATCCCAAACAATCAGAATTTGATCTTTATGCTTTTGCTGATAGCAATTATGGTGGAGATGACATTGACAGGAAATCCACGTCAGCTGGCTGCCAGTTTCCCGGAGATCGGTTCATCTCATGGCAATGTAAGAAACAACAAACAGTGTCCACCTCGACGGCCGAAGCAGAGTATGTTGCGGCATCCGCTTGCTGCTCCCAGGTTATCTGGATGCAAAATCAGTTGCTGGATTACGGTTTGGAATTTCTTGACACTCCTATTTTCTGTGATAATGATGCAGCCATGCTATTGTGAAAAACCCAGTCCAACATTCTAAAACCAAGCACATCGATATTAAAATTCATTTTATTCGTGACTGTTTCGATCGAAAATTGATTCATCTTGAACAGGTCCACACAGATAATAACGTGGCGAACTTATTTACAAAACCGGTCGGAACAGCAAAATTTAACGTGCTTGTGAGTTTTCTTAAAATGCTACGTTTCGAGGATTGAGTCTTTTTGGGAATAAATTTTTCAATTTTGGTTAGTTTTTGCACAAATTTAGGGGGAGAAAAATCAAAAAGACAAAAACAGTGTATGTGCGTTGTCTCAAAAAGACAAAAACAGTGTGTGTGCGTTGTCTTCAATTAAAAAAAATTATATATTTGAGCTTTTCAAGGTTCATTTTCGCTTAAAATTATGTTGGTTGCTCAAGTTTGAAGGACATATACTTGTATATGGTTGGTCCGGTGTTCTACTTGTAGTTTCACAGGATAGCCATTCACCTAATGACTGAAAGCACCCGGGGCGATTATGATATGTTTTTGTGTTTCATGTTCTTTCACTAAAAATTATGTCGGTAACTCTGAGTTGGAAGGACATGTGTTTTCATGCATGTTTGGTCCGGTTAACCACTTGTGGTTACAATGGATAGCCATTAACCTGAAAGCTTAAAGTGACCGGGGTGATTGAATGCTTAACACGTGTGTTTTACTTAACTCTCCGGGAAGTGATATTACTATTCAGTTAACGGTTTTTAAGAAGCCTTAAAATATTTTCAAATGAAAATTGATCCAACCTTTGGAAAGTGATAGATAAATTGTTTCTGTGTGCCTAACGGGTGAAGTTATTAAGCTTAAAAGGCTCTAGAACAGTCATTGATATGTATGGTACTTTCCACGATGCGTAAAAGTTAATGTAATATAAACTAAATTTGCTAAACTTAATGTGGAGAGTCATTTTGAAGACAGGTGCATGTCTCCAGATACATCTCTCCGAATGATAGGCAGAAAAGCAATTACCCAGTCATACACGAGCCCGTTAGTGTCTTAATCACCAAAATATTGTAAGTCAAGCTATTGCTATTTTTATTATTATTATTTAAAAAAATTGATTGAAGTTATCTCTGTTTATTAAAGCTATCTCTTTATCAAGGCTTAAAGGGTCAAACTAGAACTACAGAGATGGGGGCACACAAGTAAGTCCTGTCATGTCTCGAATGAAAGGCTTGTCAGTTTGCTGGCACTAAGTCCAACGTTCAACCCTTAAAACTAAGCCTGCTTTGTATAAAATTATTTTGATCAAGCACTAGGGGTTGGAGTCAAATTGGGGTGATATGGGGAAAGCCAAATACGCTTTGAGAAGAGATAGGATGCTTCACAGGTCCATGAGTGATGTCCATCTAAGCTTTATACCTAACTGAACCTTAATCGTATCACTGATGCGATGAAGGATCATGCTAATTATGGGATACACGCTATCAATTTGTCTCTTAATGTCATAATAACGCTGAACATGAATCCTTGTGACAGCCTCTTGAACGATATGATTTCATGTTCGGATCTTTTCATAAAAGGGCGGTAGATTTACGAAGAACTGAAATTTGATCCCGACGTTAAAATAAAGGGAGTAGTTTTTTTGTGTGAAAATTTATTTCTATTTTGTTTGATTTTATCTTATTTTATTTTATCCTGTCTTGGGTAATTTTATCTTTCTTCGAAATTACTCTCCTCGAAACGTTTGTGTAAATGGTGCTTCTCTTAAACCTGGTTTTGAAAGATCTGGTAATGGGTCATGAGTCCAGATGGGCTGGTGTTTGGTGTTCGGCCTACTTTGAGCCCACAAAGAGTTTTCAGCCTACTGAGTTTGATATAAATATCCAAAGGGCTTCTCTTTCTCATTTTTATTATTTTACCAATCACAAACCCCTCTCAGCCGAGATCCTCTTCTATAATACCCTTGCCGAGATCAAAACCTTTTCACTCATCAAAGTTTCAAGTTTGTTTTGTGATTCGTAGGTACTGGATATAGTTATATGAGGTTTACATGTCACTAAAACCTATTGTTGTGGTCTCACAAACTGTTCTTACGGATGATTTGTTGAACTGACCATTGGTGTTATGAGTAATTGGGATGTTGATGGATATCTTAGGTTTGATTTGGGGTTTTCGGTTGATCTTAACCAGTTTGTTGCAGGTTTAATGGACGTTTTAGGGATCTCGGTGGGTTGAAGGCGATTACTCATTTCCCGAGGTTGAATCCAAAAGGGTTTTCTGTCCACAGCTGTGAAGGAGTTCTCGGTTGACTTTCGTTGACCGAGAACCCCCTATCATGACAGAAAATTTCGTTCTTGGCAAATCTTGACCGAGAACCCCTGTTCTCTGTTAAATGCTGACCGAGAACCCACTATCATGACAGAAAACTTCATTCTCGGCCAAATCTTGACCGAGAACCCCTGTTCTCGATTAAATGCTGACCGAGAACCTCAGTTCTTGGCTAACTCTTATTAACTTTTGTTGACCGAGAATCCAACTGTTTGACCGAGATCCCTCCTGCTGGGCCTAATTCTCACTGATTGGGCCCAAACCTTCACAGAAGGGTGAATTTGGATCAGACTAATGTACTTTGGGCTGTCTGACGAGTTTTATTTAGGCTTCTCTTAGTCTAACTAAAGATCCTTATTATTTATGAACAAATTGTTGATCAACTTCAAGTTAATTTAATTATTATCTAACTTGAAGCGTTTGGTGCAGATATGGCTTATCAAAACCCGTTAAAGTTTGTTGATACTCATAACATAGCTGGACACTTGTATGATCCACCAATGGCTCATAAGGAATTCAAGTCGATGATTGTTGGACTCAATACTTGCAGGATCTCTCATGCTCTTCGTGAGAATCCTGTCATTTGCAAGAAGATGGTTACTGATTTCTGGAAGAATGCAAAGATCAACTCTCAAGGGGCAAATGGAGTGATTTCAATCGACTCCAAAATACAGATGAAGCCTGTTACTGTCACTGAAGCCATTATCAGAGAGGTACTTTTGTTTGGGGATCAACCCGACTACCCAACAGAGTATTCTACAACTGAAGTTACTGAAGTGATTACAAGAATGGGTATGAAGGCACTTATCCACCGGCAATCAAGAAGTTGTTTCACCCTTATTGGAGATACTTACTGCACACGTTCTTCACATTTATCTCGGGAAGAAATGGAGGTTCAGATGAAATCAGTCACACCCAAATGTCTGTTGTTGCTGCTTTAATCATGGGTTGGAATTACAACTATTCCAAGTTCGTCTTCAAAGAAATGATGAGCAATCTCAGGGCGAAGAAGAATGAGATGTTTTTGATGTACCCAAGGTTTTTGCAGATGATTTTTGACTCTCATTACACCGACTTGGTTAAAACTATTGAGACTTTGGATATGAAAACTATGGGACCCAACTCATTTGGGTTAATGAAGCAGTCAAGAAAAGGAGCCAAAGTGGTTTACAGGGGATTGAGACCCCTGGAAAAATTCGGTCATTTTGCTGAGACCGAAGCTGAGCCTGTCATAGCTCAGGTTGCTGACGAACACGTGGTACCCGGCTCAACCACGTGCTGCTACGTTTGAGATCTCCGATGATTAAGCTGATGAAGAAGAGCTCCGTCAGCCAAGTACTTTTACAGATGATGAAAGATTAAAGGCCCTCGAAGTTGCTAAAGTCCTATTTCAGTCAACTGCTCGGAAGCCTCCTCTGACAGTTATCGAAGATGCTGAGGATGACTATGTTGAAGAGCCAACTGTTGATCTCATCCATCGCAAACGAAAAAGGGATGATTTGAGATCAAGCGAGTTGGTCAGTGAAGTCGAAACAACCAAAGCTACACCAACACCAACAATCGCACCAGCACCAGAATCAACCACCAGCCCTCAACAAAACACCGATCAACCAGAATCACATGCCCCAGAATCGTAAACTGAACCAGTTGCATCTACTGCTGAGCCAACATTTATGGAGCTATTGTCCATTGATTTCGGTGATGATTTTGATTTTGAAGCAGAGATTCCACACACTGATACTGAATATATTCCCTCTGGTTCAGCGGCCAATTTGATCAAGGTCAGTCAACTTCTGGTGTTTCTGAAAAGGTTGTTCAAATTCTGGCCATGCGGGAAACCTATCTTCAGAACAAGGGAAAAGGAGTGGTTCTCTAGAATGCTCCTGTGGATGTCCAGGCGCTACAACGTCAAGTCTTTGAACTCGAACAAGATTCAGTGATTAAAGACATCCATATCCAGGAACTTGAGGCTAGCAACTCGGATAAAGATTCCAAGATTAAAGAGTTGCAGTCTGGCATGGGAGGTTTGACAACTATGTATCTTGATCTCCAACAAAAGCTGTTTCAGAAATTTGGAGATGAGTTCAAATGTAATGAAGATATGACATATCAAACTTCAACTGCTAATCAAAACAAGGATTCTGATGATCATCCAGATGATAACACTGGTGTCAGTCGACATGAAGAATCAGAGTCTATAAACCAGTATTTGAATGCACCATCGGTCACAAAATAAAAATCTGAGAGAATTAAGAAGAAACTGCTTGAAAAGGGAAAGAAGAAATTGCTGGTAATGAAAAACTCCGATCAAAATGTTGTCTTCGGATCACCCAGAGAGATATGTTGTTACGCTTCAAAAGGGTTTCTCTGATAAATATGGTGATCGATCTGGAGTTCTATCCTGGGGTTTTGATGCAGATAAGAACATGTGGTGGGTCAAGAGAAAGTCAGGGACAATGGAATACTATAAAAAGATGAAGGACTTTGGTTCTTGGACTAAGTTTATTTGAGTGACTTAATAAATGCTCCGTTTTCAAATCCATCACACGACAAACGGGGCACAGATTTCTGGAACATTCTCAAGCGTCAAGTTGATAAAGGCTTTCCAAATATGCCAACTGCTGAATCTTTCACGAACTGGGAAAACTATGGTGAATGTGATATGGCCTTCCACAAAGAAAGCTACTTACATTCCCGTACCAGGTGCCATTCCCGATGGTAAATTGGATAACATGAGATTCTGGTTCTTTGATCCCTTTACTGCCATAGCTGTTGTCAAGCTACAAAAGGGGAAAGGTCAATATCGCTTTGTTGACCCTAAGGATCTGTTGAAATTTAATGAGAATGACATCAAGACACTCAGTACGCATCAGATTGTTGCTGATGGCATTTTGAAACAGCCGCCAAAGAATACACGAGCATGGTGGCATCTATCATAAATAACAAGTTTTGGCAAGGAGGATTGAAGGATGCGGATATTGATTACATGGAGGAAGAGTAATGACAAAGCTACAAACCAAGGGGGTATTGTTGGGCCTAATTTTGTGGTTTGATCTTGTTTGTACTTAGTTCTAGCTATTGGGCTTGGGTTTTGGGTGCATATGTAAACCGAGAACACTCTTGTGTTCTCGGTGGGCTTTTTGGGGTTTGGGCCGGCCTTTTGGTTGTTATCCCTATATATAGAGATGTGATGTATAGGGTTATGGTTGTTCATTCTTATTATTCTCAAGTATTGTAAGTGTGACACCCGGTAAATTCCCAATCCCTTAAGCCAAGTAATCAACCTAAATATTAGGTAATTATGTTATATGCGCCTTACGCGAGCGCGCCATGTTAGAATCAGCGCGTGCATTTGTTATGTGCGTCCTGCGCGAGCGCGCCATGTTAATCAGCGCGTGTATTTGTTATGTGCACCCTGCGCGAGCGCCATGTTAAGAACCAGCGTGGGCATATGTTATATGCGCCATGCGCGAATGTTTTGGCTTTATGTTTTCATGTAACTTAACGATATGTTGTCTAATGGGTTGACCATCCCGCATGATGCTAAGGCGGGTGCATCCTAAATCGTTTATGCGCGTGCGGAAGGGAACTAACCTCCCCGCATGGCGGGAACATTGAGAGCTAGTTTGTCTGAAGCTCCAAGATGGAATTGACTTCAACATGACTGATCACTATGTTGAAATACCAAGACACCTGGAGAATCTACAAATGAAACTCAATGTCCCTAACTGCGAGAAGGTTACGTGCCTACCCGCAGCAAAGAAATGTCCTTCACGCAGAAAGCTATGCGCACAAAGTGATACGCACAGAACACTCAGTCTATTCTCCAGACGTAAGGAGATTACTCCCGCCCAAAAGGAAACAGTAGCGTGTTTCAGAGATTTTCCACTTTTTACTGTACACTGACAAAAGTACCTGAAAAAGCACACTGTAACATGAAAAGTCAACTGTCAGCCACCCTATTCTCACCAACCCCAGACCTACATGTCCTGACCAAATCAAATCAAAATCTTTTATCCACTACTCCACTTTTAAATAAATAATAATAATTTCCATACTTTATCATCATTACACCTAGATATGAAAAGATTACAATCCCCTAAAGCAAGGGATTGTGTTCCCTTGAGTTTGACTATAAATATGTAACCTAAGTTATCACCCAAACACACTTCAAACTTCTCTCTTAAGAACTGCAAACTTGCACTAATCATCTCCCAAGCATCCGATCCTGTTACTAGACCTTCAATTCAAAGGCCAACACCAAGAAAACCCGAATCTCGATTAATCCCTTAACAAGAACCACAGGTGAGTCTCACAGCCCCTATTTTCACTGTTTTCACTATTTTTAAACTGTTTTCGGGGCGAGGGACACGTACTTAAATTACGATTTATCATGGTATACTTACAAGTTATGTAAACGATTATGTTTAAATTATGTTTCATGATGAGCAATGCAAACGGTTAGCTATGATTTACGATGTATGTGCGCCAGAACTCGAGTAAGTGATCACTTTACCATTGGAACTCTAAGGGTAGGGACTGCTGGTTTGATCCGCCCACTCGTAGGGGTCGCACCTCTTACACAGACGAGTGCCTCGTATGGTCATGGGGCAGTACTATGGGTTTGAGCCCGCTCGTAGAGGTCGCTCCTCTTACGCAGACGAGCGCCTTGTTTTCCGGCACAACGTCTGCGCGTAACCCGCGGGACGGTATTATTCGCTCGTAGTGGCAGCGCCACTTACACAGACGAGCACGGTTTTTCAGATGTGTCCGCGCGTAACCCGCGGGACGGTATTACTTGTTTCGCTCGTAGTGGCAGCGCCACTTGCACAGACGAGCACAGTTCCCAGAAATGTTCGCAGCGTAAACCGCGGAACGATTTTTATCAGATTATGTTCAGAACTATGTTTTACTAAGCATGTGTTTCAATGATGCTATCAGAATTATGTTTATGACGCGATACGATTTATCAAGTTACTAAAACTTGTGAACTCACTCAGTTTATACTGATTCAAATGTTTTACGTGTCTTTCAGGAGATAACTAGGTAGCGCATGGAGTCACACTTAGAGCACCTCACGCTGAACATCTAAAACTAGCTTTTTGGAAGATTTTAGTTCTATCCCTTTGATGCGCATGGTTGTTCCCGCCGCGCAAAGGGGATATGGCGTGGAAATCTTCAACAGTTTTTATACTTGGATGTTTTATGTAATTTTTAAACAATGTAATGTATTTGTATTAAACATTTCATGCGCAATGAAAATCTTTGAATGTTTGCAATGGCCCGTGCTTAATTATCAATCCCCACTCGCGCGCGCCCGGCTGTTTCCGCCGCTCAGGGCCGGGTGTGACAGATTGGTATCAGAGCACTGGTTATAGCGAACTAGGAAAAGAAGTTTTAACCTAGACTATAACCGTTGGGGAATCGCATGAAATATTTTTTTCAAAGAAAATATTTTCAAAAGAAACTATACACACACTTAGGAACACGGGTCACACAGTGTCTAGTGAATAAAGATAAAGAACATTATGTGCTCAGAGTACATGCGCTAAGTTTAATATATTTTCACTCTTTTAAAGCGAGAATGCCTCCAACCAGAGCCAAGGGAATTACCATGACACCCGAGGAACTCGCGGAAATAATCGCGCAGGCGATTGCGACACATGAGGCTAGCAAGGCCGAATCAAGTCAGGGTCGTCAGAACGAGACCCCAGAACCCGATTCAAGAGCCTTGGACAAAGGGTGCTCCTATAAGACATTTATGGCCTGTAGGCCTTGGCCATTCAAGGGTACCGAAGGGGCCATTGGGCTCTACAACTGGATTGACAAGATGGAGACAGTTCTCTCCATTAGCAGATGTAGTGAGAACCAGAAGGTTCTTTACGCGACATGCATGTTCCAAGAAGCAGCTTCGTCTTGGTGGAAACTTCAAGTGAAGACTTTGGGGCGAGAAGTTGCTCTTCACAAGACCTGGGAAGAACTGAAGGAAATGATGATGAGAAAGTTCTGCTCTCGCGCAGAAATCCAGAGTCTGTAGCAGGAATTCTGGAACCACACCATGGTAGGAATGGATATCGACGCCTACAACAACCGGTTCAACGAGCTTTGCCAGTTGGTACCAGACATGGCAAACACGGAGGAAAAGAAGATCGAGAGGTATATTTTTGGGTTACCTCCTGTTGTTAGGGTTCCGCTCAACGCCGCAGCGCCTCCAACCTTTGATGAGGCGGTAGCACGGGCCATCACCCTTACAAGGGATACGGTCCGTGCGGGTATGTTGACTACGCGCGGAAACGAGCAGCGAACCTCTGACTCCAAGAGGAAATGGAACTCTCACCACCGAGGGTCCGACTCCAAGCAGCCACCGTTCAAGAAGCAGGAAAGCGCAAGGGTTTACGCGATCCAAGCCGCGGAGCCATCAAGGAAAGGATACAGTGGGCCTTACCCATGGTGCAACAAATGCAATTTCACCACGAGGGTGAATGCGCGAGCGTCACGTGCGCCAAATGTAACAGGCCAGGGCACAAGACGGTGAATTGTCGTGCTAAAGAAGCTGGAGCCAATGACAACTGCTACGCATGCGGAAAGCCAGGGCATTTCAGTCGGGATTGCCCGCAAAGGGGAAACCAAGCTCGCGGGAGAGCTTTTGTGATCGGCGCGGGTGAAGCTAAAGAAGAGCCGAATGTGGTAACCGGTACGTTTTTGCTTAACGGCCATTTTGCATCTGTCTTATTTGATACTGGCGCTGACCTAAGTTTTATATCTGCTGAGTTTAAAAACTCCCTAGGCTTAGCAACCAGTAGGCTAGACACGCCTTATACTATAGAACTAGCCAATGGAAGGCAGTAATGCGCGAACGAAAGAACTGAACAATGTGTTATAGTCATGGGAGGTCACGGGTTCAATATTAACTTGTTGCCAATAGACTTGGGAAGTTTTGACATCGTGGTAGGTATGGATTGGTTAATCGAGAACCGCGCGGAAGTTATTTGCCATGAGAAGCAGGTTCGGATCCCACTGTTGAACGAAGAAACCTTGGTAATTCAAGGGGAAAGAAGGGGAGTTGCGACAAAACTGATTTCGTGCCTAAAGGCGCGCAAGTGCCTAAGGAAAGGGTGCTACGCCTTCCTGGCGCATGTCGTAGAGAAGAAAGGAGATGAGCGAAGAATTGAAGACTTACCAGTAGTGCGCGAATTTCCAGAAGTTTTTCCTGAAGATTTGCCCGGATTGCCGCAGCCGCGACAAGTAGAATTTCGTATTGATTTAGTCCCAGGAGCTGCGCCAGTAGCTCGAGCGCCTTATCGATTAGCTCCATCTGAGATGCAAGAGCTATCCAATCAGTTACAGGAACTATTGGATAAGGGTTTCATACGCCCAAGCTTTTCACCTTGGGGAGCTCCAGTACTGTTTGTTAAGAAGAAGGATGGTTCCTTCCGGATGTGTATTGACTACAGGGAGCTGAACAAGCTGACAGTCAAGAATCGGTACCCTTTACCGAGGATTGATGACTTATTTAACCAGTTGCAGGGATCCAGTTATTATTCGAAGATAGATCTACGGTCAGGATACCACCAACTTAGGGTCCATGAGGAAGATGTGCCGAAAACAGCCTTCCGAACTAGATACGGCCATTATGAGTTCTTAGTGATGCCCTTCGGGCTAACTAATGCGCCGGCTGTATTCATGGATCTGATGAACCGCGTGTGCAAACCATACTTGGACAAGTTTGTGATTGTGTTTATAGATGATATTCTGATTTACTCTCGGACCAAGGCCGAGCATGAGCAACACCTGAGATTGATTTTGGAATTGTTGAGGAAAGAAAAGTTGTATGCGAAGTTTTCCAAATGTGAGTTTTGGCTTAGAGAAGTTCACTTTCTGGGTCACGTTGTAAACGAGAAAGGAATACACGTTGATCCTTCCAAAGTCAAGGCCATCGAAAACTGGGAAGCGCCAAAAACCCCAACTGAGGTGAGGCAGTTCCTAGGACTAGCTGGCTACTATCGACGCTTCATTGAGAACTTCTCCAAGATAGCTCTACCACTGACCGCGCTAACTCAGAAAGACAAGAAGTTTGTTTGGGGCAAAAATCAGGAAACAGCATTTCAAATGTTAAAACAGAAGTTATGTAGTGCGCCAATTCTGTCTCTGCCCGAGGGGACGGATGACATTGTCGTTTACTGCGACGCTTCACATCAGGGACTCGGATGTGTCCTTATGCAGCGGAACAAAGTCATAGCGTATGCCTCGCGCCAACTCAAGACCAATGAAAAGAACTACACAACGCATGATCTGGAACTTGGAGCGGTTGTCTTCGCGCTAAAGATTTGGCGCCATTACCTCTATGGTACAAAGTGTATAATTTTTACGGATCACAAGAGCCTTCAACATATATTTGATCAAAAGGATTTAAACATGAGGCAACGAAGATGGGTGGAGTTGTTGAATGATTATGATTGTGAAATTAAGTACCACCCTGGAAAGGCGAATGTGGTAGCAGACGCGCTAAGTAGGAAGGAGCGAATAAAAACGCTGCGAGTCAAGGCTCTAAGGTTGACCATTCACGCAGATCTCTCTACCCGCATCCGAGACGCTCAGCAAGAAGCCTTGAAACCAGAGTTTGTTAAAAACGAATCCCTTGGGGGTATGATTAAGAATTTGGAGATCAAAGAGAACGACACTCGATATTTTGCTAACCGCATATGGGTCCCTCTCAGGGGAGGATTACGCGAGCAAGTATTAAACGAAGCTCACAAGACGCGGTATTCCGTACATCCTGGCGCAGACAAGATGTACCAAGATGTTAAAGCGCTGTATTGGTGGCCCAATCTTAAAGGCGCCATCGCAACGTATGTCAGTAAATGCCTGACGTGTTCGAAGGTGAAGGCTGAATACCAGAAACCATCAGGGTTGCTTCAGCAGCCAGAAATTCCCATGTGGAAGTGGGAACAAATCTCTATGGACTTCATCACCAAACTGCCAAGGACACCTGGGGGTTACGACACGATCTGGGTTATTGTGGATCGGCTAACTAAGTCAGCGCACTTCCTGCCGATCAAGGAAACCGATAAGATGGAAAAGTTAGCCCGATTGTATATTCGAGAAGTAGTTTCAAAACATGGAGTCCCAGTGTCCATCATTTCTGATAGAGATAGTCGGTTCACCTCAAGATTTTGGAGATCGTTACAAGGGGCTTTAGGTACTCGTCTTGACATGAGTACGGCATATCATCCTCAAACGGATGGGCAAAGCGAGCGAACAATCCAGACATTGGAAGATATGCTACGCGCGTGCGCAATCGATTTCGGAGGTAGCTGGGATACTCATCTCCCATTGGTTGAATTTTCTTACAACAACAGCTATCACACAAGCCTCAAGGCTGCGCCGTTTGAAGCTTTGTATGGGCGTAAGTGTAGATCCCCACTGTGCTGGGCTGAAGTGGGTGACAAGCAAATGACTGGTCCAGAATTGATCCAAGAAACAACAGACAAGATTTTTCAGATACGGGATCGCCTTAAGACAGCGCGCGACAGACAGAAGAGCTACGCAGATGTGCGAAGGAAACCGTTGGAGTTTCAAGTAGGGGATAGAGTACTTTTGAAAGTCTCTCCATGGAAAGGAGTCCCCCGTTTCGGCAAGCGAGGAAAGTTGAATCCGCGCTACATTGGACCATTTGAGATCCTGGAAAGGATCGGTCCGGTTGCTTATAAACTCCGTTTACCCGCCGAACTCAGTGGAGTTCATGATACGTTTCATGTGTCCAACCTCAAAAAGTGCTTATCTGACGAAACGTTGATTTTGCCGTTGGAAGAGATTCACATCGACAAACAGCTGCACTTCGTAGAAGAACCTATAGCAGTAACCGATTGGAAAGAACAAAAGTTACGCAGAAGCAAAATCAAGTTAGTAAAGGTTCAATGGAACTCGAGGCGTGGGCCTGAATTCACTTGGGAAAGAGAAGACCAGATGCGCATGAAATACCCACACCTCTTTCAGAGCATGGCTTCTGCCAGCAACGTCTCCTAAATTTCGGGACGAAATTCGTTTAACAGGGGGAGAATGTGACACCCGGTAAATTCCCAATCCCTTAAACCAAGTAATCAACCTAAATATTAGGTAATTATGTTATATGCGCCTTGCGCGAGCGCGCCATGTTAGAATCAGCGCGTGCATTTGTTATGTGCGTCCTGCGCGAGCGCGCCATGTTAATCAGCGCGTGTATTTGTTATGTGCACCCTGCGCGAGCGCCATGTTAAGAACCAGCGTGGGCATATGTTATATGCGCCATGCGCGAATGTTTTGGCTTTATGTTTTCATGTAACTTAACGATATGTTGTCTAATGGGTTGACCATCCCGCATGATGCTAAGGCGGGTGCATCCTAAATCGTTTATGCGCGTGCGGAAGGGAACTAACCTCCCCGCATGGCGGGAACATTGAGAGCTAGTTTGTCTGAAGCTCCAAGATGGAATTGACTTCAACATGACTGATCACTATGTTGAAATACCAAGACCACCTGGAGAATCTACAAATGAAACTCAATGTCCCTAACTGCGAGAAGGTTACGTGCCTACCCGCAGCAAAGAAATGTCCTTCACGCAGAAAGCTATGCGCACAAAGTGATACGCACAGAACACTCAGTCTATTCTCCAGACGTAAGGAGATTACTCCCGCCCAAAAGGAAACAGTAGCGTGTTTCAGAGATTTTCCACTTTTTACTGTACACTGACAAAAGTACCTGAAAAAGCACACTGTAACATGAAAAGTCAACTGTCAGCCACCCTATTCTCACCAACCCCAGACCTGCATGTCCTGACCAAATCAAATCAAAATCTTTTATCCACTACTCCACTTTTAAATAAATAATAATAATTTCCATACTTTATCATCATTACACCTAGATATGAAAAGATTACAATCCCCTAAAGCAAGGGATTGTGTTCCCTTGAGTTTGACTATAAATATGTAACCTAAGTTATCACCCAAACACACTTCAAACTTCTCTCTTAAGAACTGCAAACTTGCACTAATCATCTCCCAAGCATCCGATCCTGTTACTAGACCTTCAATTCAAAGGCCAACACCAAGAAAACCCGAATCTCGATTAATCCCTTAACAAGAACCACAGGTGAGTCTCACAGCCCCTATTTTCACTGTTTTCACTATTTTTAAACTGTTTTCGGGGCGAGGGACACGTACTTAAATTACGATTTATCATGGTATACTTACAAGTTATGTAAACGATTATGTTTAAATTATGTTTCATGATGAGCAATGCAAACGGTTAGCTATGATTTACGATGTATGTGCGCCAGAACTCGAGTAAGTGATCACTTTACCATTGGAACTCTAAGGGTAGGGACTGCTGGTTTGATCCGCCCACTCGTAGGGGTCGCACCTCTTACACAGACGAGTGCCTCGTATGGTCATGGGGCAGTACTATGGGTTTGAGCCCGCTCGTAGAGGTCGCTCCTCTTACGCAGACGAGCGCCTTGTTTTCCGGCACAACGTCTGCGCGTAACCCGCGGGACGGTATTATTCGCTCGTAGTGGCAGCGCCACTTACACAGACGAGCACGGTTTTTCAGATGTGTCCGCGCGTAACCCGCGGGACGGTATTACTTGTTTCGCTCGTAGTGGCAGCGCCACTTGCACAGACGAGCACAGTTCCCAGAAATGTTCGCGCGTAAACCGCGGAACGATTTTTATCAGATTATGTTCAGAACTATGTTTTACTAAGCATGTGTTTCAATGATGCTATCAGAATTATGTTTATGACGCGATACGATTTATCAAGTTACTAAAACTTGTGAACTCACTCAGTTTATACTGATTCAAATGTTTTACGTGTCTTTCAGGAGATAACTAGGTAGCGCATGGAGTCACACTTAGAGCACCTCACGCTGAACATCTAAAACTAGCTTTTTGGAAGATTTTAGTTCTATCCCTTTGATGCGCATGGTTGTTCCCGCCGCGCAAAGGGGATATGGCGTGGAAATCTTCAACAGTTTTTATACTTGGATGTTTTATGTAATTTTTAAACAATGTAATGTATTTGTATTAAACATTTCATGCGCAATGAAAATCTTTGAATGTTTGCAATGGCCCGTGCTTAATTATCAATCCCCACTCGCGCGCGCCCGGCTGTTTCCGCCGCTCAGGGCCGGGTGTGACAGTAAGTGCTTAAGCAGACGTATTCAATAATATACGTGTGTTTTGAAGCAATTCCATGTTACTTTACTTGTTATTATTCATGTTCTTGAATCACCGAGGATTGGTATTCCGCGCCAATACTCGTTTGGTTGATATCATATTGTAGTGATCCAGATTCAGGACTTACATCAATATTGTTGTAAAGCCAACCCAGAAAACTTATTTTACACTTAGAATAATTTTGAATATGTAATTTGAATATGTATTAACGTTTGGGGTTTCTAGAAGGAATGACAGCTGTAAAGGAGGTGTCAGGCCTATAAATAGAATAATTTAGGGCACACCTCCTGCGGCGAGAAGGACGGATTCTATCCTTTACACTTTTCGGATAAGAAATAATATTTCTTGAAAGTGACGGCTGTCCTAGGATTTGTACGGATAAACTTTCCTTTCAAGAAACCCTAAATCGATTATCCTTTTGTATGATGAACATTATATGAATGAATATCTTTTGAGTAAATCTTGTGTGTGTTAGTTACCTTTGATTATTGTTTAGCAACCACATCATTTGTTATTGATTCCTACTTTAACAAATGATAATCTTTCTAAATATAGCAACCTGTCATTAACTCCCTTGTCGACACATCTATTTGTGTGAGTTATGACTTGATTTGAGTAAGATCCAGCTGAAATCGGGGACCTGACAAGTGGTATCAGAGCTTGTTGCTACTATTTTGGAAAGATTCATGTTGCTTATTGAAGATTTGAAGAAAGATGACGTATGCAGGCCACTGTTCCATTGAAAAGTGACGTCAGCAGCTCTGTTTTTCATTTTTCTTCTAGATCTACAATCTTTTTGTGTCTTCTCTTCCTTATTTTATTTAAAGCTTTAATTTCTATATATAAATATTGTTCTAATCGCATCAGACACATCAGATCTGAACAACCGATTTTCAGATCTGATTATTTTTAAACTCTGTTTTTACAAAGAATCTATTTTTGATTTCTCAAAATGTCTGGTTATGAAGAACAAGAAGTGTCTACTAACAAGATTCCTAGACTGTATGGACAGGAAAATTTCACAAAATGGAAGGTCTTGTTTGAAGGAGCCGTTTGCTATAATGATGTGGATAGTGGAAGTCAATCAAGGAAGGTCCACAAGGCACTGAAGAGGATGGTGCAAATCCGGCTGCAACTGCGGCTGTGAGAGAAAGAATGAGAAAAGTAGATGACAAAGCTTTAGCAATGTTAAAGTTAGGTATGTCTTGGGAGATACTTACCCAGGTTGCACATCATGCCACCGCAAAGGCAATGTAAGATGCAATACTTGAAATGTTTGAGGGAAACATTGAGCTCAAAAACATCAAGAAGCAGAGACTGAAACAACAGTTAGAGAAGTTTAAGTATAAAGATGGAGAAAGGTTGAAGTCCATTCTTGAAAGGTTCTTAGCAATAGTGAATGATCTCAGAACCACAGACTATGTCATGACTGACTTTGACTTGAATACCAAGTTGCTCAACTCAATGCAAACGAAATGGTACATTGCTTGCAAATTCATCCTTCAGAAGCACAACTTCAATGATTTGAAATTGGATGATGTAGTATGCTTCCTTCAGGCTGCAGAGATTGAGATGATAGAGAATGAGATAATTAAGGAGGAAAGACCTTGCTTCAATGTTTTAAATGCATTGATTGCACCCATGGGAAATTTGACTACCAAGAATCAACAGCAAATTCCCATTATTGAAGAACCAGTTGAGCATAATGCTAATACTCAAAAATCTTTTGTTGGTGGTAGCACAAGTAATCTTGGAAACCAGCAAAGGTTCAATGTGTAACTGATTGATGACACTGATTCTGCCTCGATGGCAAGTGGGCATGTACCTCATACTAGTGGTGGAAATGGTCAAGGCATTGAAACACAAGCCTTGTTTTCAATGTTTACAGAGTCATATAATGCTTTTGTTGCAAAGAATTTAATTCACACAAGTGTGGTACAAGATGATCTTGAGCAGATAGATGTTTATGACTTGGAGGACATGGATTTGAAGAGGCAAGCAGCCATGTTGGCTCTTAGAAGCAAGAGGCTATACAACAGGACTGGTAGGTCACTCCTATCAGGGCCAAATGAAATAATTGGTTTTGATAAGTCACAAGCCATTTGCTATAAATGTCAACAGCCTGGTCATTTTGCAAGAGAATGTAACATGCCAAGAAACTTTCAAATGAACCAGTTTTAAAACCAACCAAGAAATCAGCAACCTCAATATCAACAGAATCAGCAGAGAACCAACAACAACAACTTTAACAACAATCACAACAACAACTATAATCCCAACTTCAACAACTTCCAGCCTCAAATGAACAATCATAATCAAGGAGTGCCTCAGAATCAAGGATTTCAGAGAAACTACAACCAAAACCTCCAAACTGTTCCAAACAACACTGTTCCAGCCAACCAAAATCAGATCAGAAATCAAGGAAATGTTGCTGTAACTACACAGCATGAGGGTGGTTTTGATTGGAGCAATCATGAAGAAGATATTACAGATGATATCAAGAAAGGAAATGTGGCATTCATGGCCATAATTGAGAAAGCAAATGTGGCACTCATGTACACTCTGCTCCTACTATTGATTTAAATGAAATTATCAATGAGTTAAAAGTAAAAGTAGGCAAGCTGGAAAGTGAGTGCTTCAAGAAACAAAGTATTATCAATGGGTATGAGGCTAGTGAGATGATTAGTGAAGAAAGGATGAAGAGTCTTGAAGATGACTGTATCAGTAGTTACAGAGCTCAGAAAAGGTTCACAACTGAAATAGAAGGGTTGAAGAAAATGATTATAGAAGAGAAGATGCAAAACACAAAACTGCAAGTTTACAATGAATTCTTAAAGAACTTGGTCACCACTGGAAACATTTGTGGTATTCTAAACCAAGTAAAGGAAGAAGACAAATACAAGGCAGTTCCACCACCATTCAACAACAACTTTATGCCAAAAGTTGATAAAGAGAAAATAAATGCATATCTACAACAATTCAAAGATGTTTTTCAAGAAAAAGAAGAATTTGTGGATTTGTATAAGAATGTTGAGGTGAATGAAGAAGGAGAATTTGTAGTGAAGAAAGATATGAAAGAATAAAAGTCAATTGGAGTTCAAGTCTCTGAAGATGACTTTGATTCAATTGATTTGAATCAAGATGACTTGAGTGATTTGAGTGATCAAATCACTGATGAGGAAATTAAAGCTGCTGAAAGAGGAAGGAAATACATCCATTGACAAACTTTCAATGTATCCACCTGTCACACCAAGAATGAAGAAACAGAATGAAAGAATGAAAAGAGAGAATGTGTCCTTTGACATATGTGAAAAGAAGAAGGTAAATTACAATGTTGTAAGGCCTCCAAGCAAAGCTGTATTGGAAAAGATAAAGCAGAACAACAAGAAAAAGGTGAATGAAAACGTGGATGTTGAAAACTTTATCCCAATTTACCCTGTTTTCTCTAATCATGAGGTGCTTGATATTGGAGAAGTGGAAACCATGGAAGAATATGAGAAGAGACAATCAAGACATAGAGAGAGTCAAGATGAAGTTCCACCACTGAATATGCAAAAAATTATGTTTGTAAAGAGCAAGACTGAAAGACAAGACATCAAGATTGATGAGTTTGTTCCTTTCTCAATCAATTTTGATAGTCTAAAAAATCAGAAGACCATTGGTGTCAAAGAACCCAGACCAAGTGAAAGGTTCAGAAAGGGAAGTGATCATGAGAAATACAAAGGAAAGGTTTGGTGCAAGAAATGTGATGAGTATGGTCATCACACAGACTCTTGCAATGAAAGACTCAAATTCAAACCTTTTCATGTCCCTAATGAAACAAAGTATGGACCAGACTTTGTTGTGTATAAACAAAAATATGATGAGTACCTGGGAAAAGAAAAAATTTGTGAAAAGGAAGATTTGAAGAAAGAAAGCCAGAAGTTATCAGTAAAAGCCAAGAAACATGTGGCAAAACAATCTCAAAGGAATAAATCTCCTGTAAAGCATGAAGAAAATGTCAAAAAGGGCTTTCAACCCTTGAGAATCATTCCTAAAAGGGATACACAATCTATCAAATCTGATAGTTCTCAAGGATCACCAAACAGTGAAAAGACAAGAATCAAAGGTGTATTTCCTAGAAGGAAACCAACTGAACTTACTGGTGATGAAAAGTTTCTAATGAAAAATGGGTTTGAACCTGAAGGATTCCTTTGGAAACCTAAGGCTGAAACTAAGGTTGAAATAGTTGCTGATGTAAGAGATTATTCAGAAAAGAAAGATTATGTGATAAAAGAGTATGACACTGCATCAGTAGAATGCCAGAGCTCAACATCATTTGTTAAAACCCCAAGAGAGTGTGGTTATGAGACAGACAATATAGAAGTCACTCATGAAGATCCTGAACCAACAACACTCACTTCCCAAGCTGCCACTGAAACTGAAGTAGATGAGTTGCAAGCTAAAATAGCTTGCACTTCATCACTCAACTGATCAAATTCTTTCTTTTGTGCAGGAACAGTCCACACCTCTGAATGACATATGGTATATGGATAGTGGTTATTATAGGCACATGACTTGTGACAAAAGATCACTTGTCAATTATGAAGAAAAGTTTGAAGGTCCTGTAGCATTTGGGAGTGATGAAAATGGTGGAAAGCTTGTTGGGAAAGGAATCTTAACAAATGGAAAAGTTTCATTTGCTAATGTATTTCATGTTGAGGGTCTACAGTATAACCTACTGAGCATATCACAAATGTGTGATAAGGGGTACAAAGTCAGTTTTGATGATTCACATTGTTTCATACTAAAACCTGAGTTTGTAATCCCACCTGAAATGATTATGATGATGGCACCAAGAAATGGCAATTTATATGAATTGAATATGAAAGAAGCTGTTTCAAGGGGAGGTGCATGTTTTGTAACCAAAGCCACTGAAAATGAGTCAAAATTGTGGCATAGGAAACTTTGTCATGTAAACTTAAAGAACATGAATAGACTTGTCAAAGGTGAGCATGTAATTGGGTTACCTATAAGAGAGTTCAAATTGGAAGATCATTGTAGTTCATGTCAGAAAGGAAAACAGCACAAATCTTCTTATAAGACAAAGCTCATCAATTCAATTGATCAAGTACTTAAATTACTTCACATGGATCTCTTTGGTCCTGTGAGTGTGCCAAGTATAGGAAAGAAAAGATATTGTCTTGTGATCATTGATGACTATTCAAGATATACTTGGGTTTATTTCCTAAGTACCAAGGATGAGACTACAGAGTTGATTAAGGAATGTGTAACAATGATTAAAAACAAACTGAATAAGAAGGTTAAAATGATGAGAAGTGACAATGGTACTGAGTTCAAAAATGGAGTTATGCAAGAATTTTGTGTAGAAAAGGGAATACTTCAACAATTCTCAGCTCCTAGAACTCCTGAACAAAATGGTGTTGCGGAAAGAAGGAATAGAACTTTGATTGAAGCTGCAAGAAACATGTTAGTAGATGCTAATTTACCTGTTACATTTTGGGTTGAAGCCATAAATACAGCCTGCTATATTCAGAACATGGTACTTGTCAACAAAAGGCATAACAAAACTCCTTATGAAATATTTCACAATAGAAAGCCTTATATCAAGTTTTTCAAGCCCTTTGGATGCAAATGTTTTCTTCTGAACACAAGGGATTATTTGAACAAGTTTCAAAAAAAATCTCTAGATTGTTTCTTTGTTGGATATTCTACACACTCAAAAGCATATAGAGTATATGTGAAAGACCATTTGAGTGTTATAGAATCATCTGACATCATCTTTAATGAGAATCAATTCAATACAGTTGATGGTGCAGCATGGCTGTTTGATCATGAGAAGTTGATAAGGTCTTTCAAGATTTATCCTGAAGACTTTGATGACTCATTCTACAAGACCAGTGTAGTTGAAGATAAAAAGAAGAAATCATTGGACTTAGAAGAGTTGTGGAAAAAGGTTGCTAGAAAAGAAAAGAAATATACTTTTGTGAAGAATTCCTCAAGTGAACAAGTTCAAGAAAATAATCAAGAAAACAATCACAGTCCTGAACAAGATCATCCTGATATCAATCAAGATATTCAAGAAGTACAGAATGATCAAATTCAGAATGAGGGAAACACAAGTAACCAAGCAAATGAAGAAGAAGCTGCATCTACTGCAAGGTTTCAAGATCTGTTTCAAAGACCGAATTTAGAAAACAATGGTGCATCTACTTCAGGACAAAATAATGAAGAAGCACAAGAATTTCATGATGCAGAAACTGATTTGATCATTGAAGAACCAGATCTCAATGAATCGAATCTTGACACAAATGTGTCTACAGATATGATTGTTCAAACTCCTTATGTAGAAAAGAATCATCCTTCTGAAAACATCATTGGAGATTTGCATGAAAGAGTCACAAGAAGTCATTCTGAAATTGCAAACATCTGTCTTTACTCCTGCTTTCTTTCCCAAATAGAGCCAAAGAACATTGCTCAAGCACTAAAAGACAATAGTTGGGTGGAAGCAATGCAGGAGGAAATGGCACAGTTCAGAGATCTACATGTGTGGGATCTTGTTGATAGGCCAATAGACAGATATGCAATAGGAACTAAATGGGTTTTTAGAAACAAAAGGGATGAGAGGGGTTTGGTGATTAAGAATAAATCTAGGCTTGTGGCACTGGGATGCCTTCAGGAAGAAGGAATAGACTTTGAGGAAGTCTTTGCACCTGTTGCAAGACTTGAAACTATCAGGATCTTTCTTGCATATGTTGCCTCAAAGAACATTAAGGTGTTCCAGCTTGATGTTAAGTCTGCATTCCTAAATGGAAAGATTGATGAAGAGGTGTATATAGCTCAACCTCCAGGTTTTGAGGATCCTTTGTATCCAAACAGGGTGTATAAGTTAAATAAAGCCCTATATGGATTGCATCAAGCTCCTAGAGCTTGGTATGATGAGTTACCAAATCATCTTCTTGAAAATGGTTTTCAAAGAGGAGCCATTGACAAGACACTCTTCTACAAAAGAAAGAGATCATATTTGCTTATGTTACAAGTTTATGTGGATGACATCATCTTTGGATCTACAAATGAACAAATGTGCATGGAGTTTGAAGGGGTAATGAAATCCAAATACAGCATGAGCTCTATGGGAGAAATGAACTTCTTTCTTGGACTGCAAGTTCAACAGAAAGCTGAAGGGATTTTCATTTACCAGACCAAATATGTGCAGGACATCTTGAACAAGTTCAACTGTCATGAGTACAAAACTACTTCAACTCCAATGGACACTAAAGAAAAGATGATTGTTGATGAAAAGGGGGAGCCTGTAGATGAACATGAATACAGAGCCAAAATTGGATCCCTGATGTACCTTACTGCAAAAAGACCAGATATTATGTTTGATGTATGTGTGTGTGCAAGATTCCAATCAAATCCAAAAGTCTCCCATATGAATGCTGTGAAGAGAATATTTAGATATTTGAAGGAAAGACCAGACTTGGGAATTTGGTATCCAAAGAATGAATCTTTTGATCTGATTGCCTACACAGACAGTGATTATGATGGCTGTAACATGAGCAGAAAGTCAACCTCAGGAGGATGTCAATTTCTGGGTGAAAGGCTAGTGTCATGGCAATGCAAAAAGCAAACTACTGTCTCAATCTCCACTGCAGAAGCTGAATACATTGCTGCATCTGCATGCTGTGCAAAAGTTCTTTGGATTCAAAACCAGATGCTGGACTATGGTTTGAATTTTCTGAATACCCCTATTCTTATTGATAATACTGCTGCATATTTTACTGTTAAGAATCCAGTTCAACATTCTAAGACTAAGCACATTGAAATCAGACATCACTTCATAAGAGATTGTAGTGAAAAAGGTTTGATTGAAATGCAAAGAGTTGATACAAGTGATAATTTAGCAGACCTATTCACCAAACCACTTGATAGAACCAGGTTCAACTTTCTTTTGAAAGCCCTGGGAATGATCAACTCTGATGAGATCTGATTAAGGATGTGTGCCTAGTTGTGTACCTCTATGTGCTAACTGATTATATTGTTAGAGGTTGCACTTAATGAAGTTAAGTGAATATGCTTGATTATGTTACTTGATATGTGACTGCTATGTGCTTTAACTGATTATGAGTGCAAAGTTTTGATAAGATTGATGTTTTTGCATGTTTATCAGTTAATGTGTTTTTGTGATGTTAGGATGAATGTTCTTGTTATGAATTACTTTTTAATATAAGATTATCTGACATCACTGCTTAAATTGCTTGAATATGTGTTTTATCTAATCTTCTGATGTTATTAAGATAGGATAGACCTTGAATGTTAGTACTATCTACTTATCTTGATGATATTATGTTTGATTAAGATTTGATTGTGTTACAACTATTTGTGTCAAAATGAGTCTTATGTCAAAATTAAATGATAAAATGAATTTTCTAATGAATTTTGCATAAACACTTTATTTTGGTCAAAACATGAGCAAGTTGATTAATGGTGTTGAGATATGATAAGATTATTCAGTTCAAGCTTTAAAGAAGCTTAAAACAAGGATTTCTTAAAGAAAAGTCTCAAGTAGTTATTTTTGCTGAAAATTGAGTCATTTGCTCAGTTGAAAGGACATACACTTGTGTATGTTTGGTCCTAAAATCTCTACAGATTCAAAGGATAGCCTTTGACCTGAAAAACTGAATGCATTTGGGGCAATTATGACTTGTTTCTTATTCATTCACTTAAAACTATGTCAATAGCTCTGACTTTGAAAGGACATATATTCACATGTATGTTTGGTCATGTTGACCACTTATGATCAAACAGGATAGCCATTTACCTGCCAATGAAGAGAAATTGGGGTGATTGAATATTAAACTGAATTTTAATATGGGAAATGATAGTGCATTGACTACTTAGCCAATCATATGGAATTAATAGGCTAAAAAGACCTTAGTATAGTCATTAACATGTATTGTTGCTTTCCATGATGATGTAAAATCTAAGGTGATATAAACATAATGAATATGCTAATCTTTATGTGGAGATACATAGTTGTCTTTGCATGTCTCAAGATAAATCTCTCCGAATGATAGGCAGAAAAGTGATTACCCAGTCATACACAAGCCTGTTGTTATTTGGTCAACCAAAAATGAAGCATCTTTAAATATGACAAAGAACATGTTTTGAGAAAAGTTGAGAAAATATCAAAAACAAGGGGAAGAATGAATAAATCAACCAAAAGTTGATAAGTGTTTTAAATATTTTATCAAACAAGAGGGTTACAACAAGAACTACAAAGATGTTGACAAAATATATTTCATCTTGAATGAAAGGCCTGTTATTTAACAGTAAGTCCAACGTTCAACCTCTATAAATGTTTGAATATAAAAAAAATACAAAAAGATCCAATAAGTTCTGTCATACAAAAACAATTTTTGACCAAATACAGGAGGTTGGAGTCAAATTGGGGTGATCTGGGAAAAGCCAAATAAGCTTTGAGAAGAGATATGAGGCATCATAGCACAGTGTTGACCATTAATGTATTATGCTACTAAATGAACTTTAATCATATCACCAAAGAGATGAAATTCATGCTAAGTCTAGACCTGCTGTTAACTTATCTATGTTGTCATAATAATGCTGAGAATGAAGTATTGAGAAAGCTACTTAATCAATATGATCTCATTCTTGAGATCTTTTCAGAAAATGGAAGAAATTGTTTTTAAGAGAAATACAACTGAAATTTGATCTCTAAATGCACAATTTTCTCTTAAACTATGATCTTTAATGAAAAATATGCTTTGACAAGTGGTTTAAGTCAAAAAGTGTTGCATTTTGCTTAAAAAAGGTTTGAATATGTATTTTCGGGTAAGGTTTGATGTTTTCTAACCTTCCCGAACACAAAACAGTTGAATAAGTATTTTCGGGTAAGGTTTGATGCTCTATAACCTTTCCGGGCAAGCTTAGTCACTTTTGACTAAGTTTATGATTTTCGGGCATGCTTTGAAGTGTTTACACTTTCCGGGTAGTTTTCCAAGCATGCTTGAAGTTTTGAGATGAATATGTGTTATAGCTAGCTTTTAACAAGGATTTCTTGTTCCGGGCAAGCTTTGCATTCTATATGCTGAATGTTATACCAAGCAAACTTTGTGAACTTAGGTTAGTGCACCGAGTAAGCTTTGTGATTTGTGTGAATATGTTTTTCTTTGAAATTACAAGTGTTTTCTGGGCAAACCTTGTTTTCCGGGCACACTTTATACTTCGGGGCTCGGGCACACTTTGAGTTTTCAAATGTTCCCCTAATATACTTGGGTAATTTCAAATCTAAATTTACGGGTACATAGTGTGCTATGAATCCCTTTCTAGCATTTTGTACTCTTGAAAGATTGTCGAGCATACTTTGTTTCAAAGTATACTTGACTGATTATTATGAATGCTTACTAATACGGGTAAAGTTTGTGATTAAATGTCTTAAATGTGCAAGGTAGTTAAATTAGATGAAAATTGTTTGGGCATCTTAACTGATTCCTAGTAAGGTTTCATGCTTGATGTGTTATACTTGATTAATGTTACTTGTGATTTAGTTCTCAAAAAATCTTGTATTTCGAGTAAGCTTTCTTCATTTTAACTTCTAATTTATACCAATTTATAATCGGGTAAGCTTTGAGTAAGTGGAGTATACCGAGTAGACCTTGCAAAGATTTACTTTTCCGAGTAAGGTTTACTAAACTTAAATGATAAAAAGTTGTATGTTTTTCAAATGTTTTTAAAATATCAAGTGGATAAACCGACTCATCGCTTTCGATTAATCCTAACCCTAACTTTACCAGCCCACTAATCCCGACTCGGTAAGAAATAATAACTCGTTTTCCGACCACGATTAGTTGATTATGGGCTTTGATTATGTATTTGATTACTTATACTCTGTGTTTTGTGTTTAGGTTATTAATTTGTCGAAGATCAGGTTTTTAATAAAATTTCTCTCTTTCTTCTTCATTTTTATAACTTGAAATTACTTAAAGTAGTGAACTTTATGACTAATTTCACTTTGAATATGTTTAATTGTGTTTTTCAGATATGGCAGAAGAAGAAGTTCAACCTAAGTATGACTTTAAAAAGAAACACAATATGTGTGCACTGTTGCAAGTCACACCTGATAATGAGCCTGTGTCAAGAATGATTACTTGGATGGCCAGATCCAATGTGAGCTTTGCTTTCACTGAGTGCCCAGTCATCTATAGAAATCATTCACTTGATTCTGGCGCTCTGCAAGACTTGTTGATGGCATAAATGGTCGAAGAATCAAAGCAACTGTTGCAAGCCATGAAATACATGTGACAAAAAGAGTGATAAGACGATGCTTGCAATTAAATGATGATGACCATAACCCAATAAACTTCAATACAGCTCACCTGATGAGGATATTTGAATAGACGATGGGATATCAGGGAACTTTACACGATGGGCAATTTCAAAAGGGAATGTTCCCTATGCTATACAGATTCTTAATTCACCATGTGATACAAGGGTTTGCTCCGAGAAAAGGATCATGGACTCTGATGAGTCGTGATTTAGCAAATGCTACTGTGGGTATTATATATGATTTGCCATTCAATTTTTCAAAGATGATTTTTGAAAGCATGGTGGGAAATTTGAAAAAGGCTGAAGTGGATAGATTCTTACAGTACCCCAGATTCTTACAGATAATCTTTAACAGGGAACTACAAGGTTTACCTTTAACTGGCACTACTCATCTGCTGCAAAATCCCAACACTTATAGAAGAATTGCAAATCCAGGAAGAGCAAACAAATTTAACTCCAACATACCATTTGAAATTTTACCATGGTTACTGAACCATGATTTGGAGATAATGACAGTGCCTGAGTTGAGCTCAGAGGAGGAAGAAGGGGAAGATGATGTTGAAAGTGATAATGATGATTCTGATGGTGAAGATAATGATAATGATGGGAATGAAGGAGGGGCTGGAGTAGCCATGGATGTTGATGCACTTGATCAGGGGGAGAGCCAACCAATACCATCACCACCACAAACTCCACCACACCAACCTTTAACAACTGGCATACCTATACAAACACCACCCGAATCACCACAACCACAAGTCCACACCACTCAATCCTAGCCCAATTCATTCAGATCCTTTTATTCCAAGCCCAACACCACAAACACCACCAACCACTAGCCCAATTCATTCAGATCCTTTTATTCCAAGCCCACCCCATACACAATCACCACCACAACCCATTATCCAAACCCAAACCACAGCCCAAGAACAACTTGAATATGAACCTTTCTCTACATCACAGCCTACAACCCCACCCACTGACACAGAAATATTCCAAAGAAATATGGACTTGTTAAGAGAAAATGCGGAATTAAAGAAGAGAAATGAGAAGGTGACTATGGAGAATGTTATGTTGATGGATCAGTTGGCCCGGGCTATGATGAAAGTTAAAACCCTGGAGCAGGAGGTTGAGAAGACCTCAGCTGCCCCAAAACAGGGGGAGAATGTTAATATGCCAACTGACTCTTTGGTGAATGTTGAAACTGAGAAGGAGAAGGATACGGGTGATAAGACTGTGGATGGTTTGAAATTTATTTTGAGTGCATATGATGATGAGGATGAGGATAGTGAGGAGAGGAGAATGGAGGAAGTAGACTTTGAAGCTGAAAAATCTGATGTTGGAGAACAAGATTATGATGTAAATGATGATATTGTGAATGTTGAGTGGAGAGAGGAGGATGATGAAGTGAGGAATGATGAGGAGGATGTAAATGAAACTAGAATGAAAATCAATGAAGAAAATGTGGTTTTTACAGATGTAGCAACTGATGTCTTGACTGACATTCAAAATGAAGATCAAACTGATGTAGTAAATGAAGAAGATGCTGCTACTGAGGAGTTGATACTAACTGAACTAGAAACTGAACAAACAGAGAACTCCAAGACTGTAGAGTACGATGAAAGATGTTGTCCTCAGGTAGTGGGTTTTGGTTTTGATTGTGGTTCATGTTCTGGTTTTGGTTCTAGACTTCCATTTCTGAACCTCTGTGCTGAACTCGGTTCTGTCGGGCTATTCTCTCAATTTATGGCTCGAAAATAAGCGGAGATTGCCTTCCTGAGTGATAGGTGTGCATAAACATGCTACCTGCACAATTAACACACCCCTCGTAAAATGGGAAAATAACAATAAAAACTCAAATTAAAAACTAAAACTTATACAAAAATAAACCAAAGAAATCAAATCACACAAAAACACTAAGCACACTAACTCCCTGTCAATGATGCCATTTTGATGCTAGACTGTCGCTATCTAGTAAAAAACAATAATAATCAAGTGTTCCTAATCACCTTAACCTAGTAAGGGAAAGTAGGGTGTCGAAACCCGAGGAGTATGTGGTTAGTGTAAAGTGTAACTAATTACTAACATTATGAAGTATGCAGTTATAAGTGCTGATCACACTAGAAAAGAATTGGTTTTAAAATCAAGCAAGCAAATTAATCAAAGCTCCAACAATTAACAAAATTAAATCACACCTGGGGTTCAAACATGTAGAAAAGCAGTCATCTCATGTCACTTAACAGATTAATTGTCAATAATCAAATCAGGCTGGTTAACTAGTTAAACCTTAGGCATCAACAATCACTAACACACGACACTGGTTATCAAATAGTCCCTGTCGGTGTGACTCAACTAAGGGAAATTGTATGCGTTATCACATTTAAAAACTAATCAAAACAACCCTATGAGCAATTATTACAGCAATTGGAAAACTAATTGTTCATCTCGAATTAAATCTAAACAGACTGAATGCACAATAATACAAAACATCAATACTCATAGATCAATAACTTACAATTACAATTAGTTGTTCATAAATATGTGATAAAAATTGTCAAATGTACAATACTCTACATCCCGGGTATGATTCGAGAAGATTAGTCGCACCTTGACATCGAAAGGTATTAAATTCTGATGATGTAAGTCATTCGTGATGATCTCTCAATGATTTGGAAGGGTGGAAATCGTCTATAAGGCTCTGTAACTACTATGGAACATGATGAATGAGTCTAGAGTCGTCAAAATGTTTCAACATAAAAAACCTGATTATCCTGATTTTGGTGCCCATCATGTATCGCGATGGGGTCTTCCAGAGTTGTTGAATCTGATAAAAAACAGATGGCCAAAAATATCAGTTGGTCTATATTATGATGTTTTGTTTTCTATTGCTCTAAACTGCTGACATTACAGAATTGAAGACTCAACAACTGATTTACAAACTGTTGAAGACAAATAACTGATGAATTAAACATCAGTTGCTAGAAGAAAGATCAGCAGTTAGCATAGGATTCTATATAGGCAATTGTTTGTCTTTAGTTCATCAGTAGTTTGACTGTTTTTCTTAGCTGTCACTATCACCTTTAGCTCATTAGTAGTTTTGAACTTGTATACAATGAAGATGAGAGTCTCATCTTCATTGACACTTTTCACGTCATAATACTCACCTGAATCGTGTACTTTCGTACTCGAATGTTCAATGTGAATAATGAGCTAAGGTTGAGGGGGAGCAATAGATTAAATTCATTCGATTATAGTTAATGCATAGTTGTTCTTCCAGATGAAACATATTATTTAGCTCAAATGAATTCTGTTGATTAACTTGTTAGTTTTATAAACTAATTGAAGTTGTAATTCAATATGACTTCAGTTAAAGTACTAATCCATCCAAAGGATTAGATCAGTTTTTTTATTGTTTCATTGATTGCGATTTGTGTTCAAGTAGCTTAGTTATTAGATCTACGATCCTAACAAGAGTCCATCGCGTAGCACGATGGACAAAAAGTCAACACATCATTAAAATAAGTCCATCGCACATCGAAATGGATTGTCTTCACACCCGTCGCATAGCGATACGGGCCTCCTCATCAGCAAACTTCATTTCCTTGCCTGGTTATGCGTGTTGGTCATCCCATATTCCCATGTCTTCATTTTATGCTCGTATAGGTCCAAAATAGTTGCACTAATCACTAGTGACCTGAAATAATATATCCACGTATGAAGTACCAAAACAATTAACATGCTACAATATGTACAAAATAACTAACCATCATTATGTAATAGCTATATTGAATACATGTAATGTATGTTAGTCACAATTCCATCAACTATAGTTATATTGCATACGTGTAATATTGATTCAAGTGTTGTTCGTCGTACGTTTGATTCTTTCTTTTTTTATCACAACTCTCTCAGCTCTCAATTTCTCGAATCTTTTTTTCGATTGACATTTTTGCCACATATTTGTGGTACATAAACCATCTTAAGTCTAAGACATATCCTAAAAAATAAGTATAACTTATTTTCCCAAAAAGGCTTCAATTTTCAGATACGTCTTACCCCTAAAAAAGTTGAGTAGTCAAAATTTAATGAACTAGCAACCTAGACCTACATTTTTCATTAGTGTCTTTTGATACATAATATTCTTATCCTAATTATAATAGTATATTTTGAGACATTACTTTTGTAACTATGACATGTTGAACCGGCAAAAGGGTTGATGCGACATTTTTATCAAAATTATTGTTGTAAAAATTAAATTGTAGCATATATATACGGATGTCACACCCCAACTTGGGTGCAAGAATTGTGACTACTAGTTGGTACCTGTTTTATAAATATATCAGAGTTGCGGGTTAGCGGGAGACTTTGTCTATAATAAAATATTTATTTACTTTGAAAACTTCTCAGATAATTAATACCGAGTGTTTGATTTACAAATCATGTTTAATCTATTTACGATATTTTAATTAAAAACTACTCTATTTTCATATAGCGAGCATCTATCTTTTCGAGTGACTCTAAATCATTGCTACATGTGCTAAACTTGATTCCCTGAAATGTTGGGAAAATACGTCAGCGATATGCTGGTTAGTTATTGATTCCAATAACATTTAACAAATCTTTAATTGACAATATAGTTTTCTTGAACAAACTCAGCCGGTACGCTTCAAAGGTTTAAAGGTTCTCCGGGAACTGATATGCATTGGTGAATTGATTATGACTGCTTGTTCAGTTATGTTTGGATCCAGACATATGTGTACTCGGTCCGAGTTGCTTTTATTTTCTATCTTGTATATGAGAGATCATGTAATCTCTTATAAACATTTGAGTGCCTTTTTAAGATAGACAACCCATTTATTATATTGACTGATTGTAAAAAGTTTAACGTATTCACATTTTTTATATAATAGAATAATGTGGTGATCTCGTTTGAAAACCTTTGCAAAGGAATGATGCTTAACCTATAACAAAATGGGTTTACATAAATACTCGGATCGTCTCTTGATCCGGTTACAGACCTTTAGTCTGGTTTTGATAGCTTAAACTTTGATAGATCATTTGTTTGAATAAAATATTTAGACATATAGTCTCTCTGTTTATTTGCCAATCATATGCTGAGTTTCTTCTTCATGAAGAAATATCTATGATAGGTTTCTTCTTCATGAAGAAACGTCAATTGACTATAACCTTTGTACGTAAAATCTTATGTTTCTTAGTCATGAAGAACCATATTTTGACTATACCCCTTGCATATAAAACTTTATGTTCCTTAATCGTGAAGAAACTATAATTTGACTATATCCTATTATGTATAAATTTCTATGTTTCTAAATTATAAAAAAACATTATTTTAACTATAATTTTTGTATGTACAAAGCTTATGTAAACGTAAATTTGATCAAGGTTTGAGTTAACCCCCAATTAAATAATCAATTAGGTACAAGAAAATATTAAGGTTTAAAGGAATGTTTTCACTGAAATCTATATGCTCAGATAAATAAAGTGTGCAGTGGTTAAATTGGGTGTCCCATCAATGCTATTTAACATTCTATTTATACGGATCAGACATTTCTTCTAGAAACCCTAATCACTAGCATGCCCGGCCTTGAACCCATGCAGGGTCCGAACTTGACCCCATTTAGGGTTCGGCCGGCATCTAGGGCATGTTTCCGACCGGGGCACTAAGATGGAGATGCTACAAGAAAAATTTCCAGGCAAAAATGCCATTTATGAATGATGATGTTTCAGGTTTGCAGTAAGATAAAATGGATAACACTAAAAGTAACGAAGAAGATGATAAAAAAGTAGGTGGTGGCCATTTGAAATTCCATATTAAATTTAAGAAAAAAGTGATATTTAATTACAAAGGAAATTGAGGTATACATTTCTTTTTTTCTACTTCCCCTTATCAATTTAGTAATATTGTTGACTTTAAAGTAATAATGTTTAAATTAAAACGTAAATTCTAAATGCCTTTTATGTGTTATATAAATAAAATAATGGATTTATTACTGATAGAAGACAATTTTGATCTAATACCAATTTTTCATACTTATTTGTATAAGGCACATATCTAATGCTTGTCTTGGGTACTTGAAAACCTAGAGACGGCACTGATCACTAACAAAAACATAATAATGTAGAAGTGTAAAAGGTTTTCGAGCAGATTATTTCTTGACAAGCATGACTCCTTTGACCTTGTAATCTTCGACTATTCGTTCAAAATCAATCTTGAAATGGCAATTAGGGATTCTCATATCAAATTCTTAAAGAGTCCAAATGTGAGGAATCTGCAAAAGAACATGAACATGTGAAGAATTCAAGATACAATATGATGGCATAAGTATCAATGAAATGAAGATCAATAACTATTATATGGCTTCTTAGGCGTCAGTCACATCAGCACCTCCTTTTTCATCAAATTCACCTGCCTTCCTTTCACAAGTTGCTGCTAGATGACCGCATATATAAGACTTGCCTTGTTGTCCAGGAGTAAATACAACCTGAAATGAAACATGAAGATCAGAGTACATAAACTAGATGTTCATTACATGTTTATATGAACTACTACAACACCCTTTTGGATAAGCTGTTGTAATCAGCGGCGGACCTAGGTAGGAACTCTTGTGTGCACGGGCACTCATTGATTATTGAAAATTTCGTTGAAACGTAACTGGAAAAATTCTAGTGAACCCAAAAGAATATTATATTAGAAAGTGAATCTATATTAACAACTTCAATATTGGTGTAGTGATGAAACCTTCCACTCAGTCCTCTCTTGCTTAGTTAACAACCTGGGTTCGAAACCTGATTGCTTGTTTTTTATCACCTATTTTTTAAAGAAAACTTGTTAAGGAATTAGGGTTTTATCAAGCAAAAATCCCCTAAAGTATTCACTAGCTGCATCGACTTATGACCTTTAGATCGTAATTTGATTGTGTTTTCTTGTTATCTATTTTTTAAGACATTGTATTGTATTATGTACTACATCCCGACCGAATGAAAATTTTACCGGTCAGTTGTGCGAAATTTGACACCCAAAAAATGTGAGCCCATTTAAAATAATTATTGGGTCCGCCACTGGTTGTAATCACCATTATGCTTATTGCAATAACCACTTAGCTATAGGCGTAAACGACGTGAGCCTGAGTTTGACTCGTTTAACTTAAAAGAGCTTGGCCATAGCTTGTTTAGAGCTTTATTTTTAAAGCCCGAGCTTGGGCTTGACTCGTTTATTGTTATTAATAATATTAAGTATTTTATCTATATAAATTTATAATTATCTACCTATACTAATAAAAGAAAATAATTCTGACACATGGCATTCTAATATTGACTCTCACTATCAAATTCCCGCCAAAATCACTTATCTTCTATTGATGGAAAAGAAAAAAAAAATCTTGGTTCTAAATATAGTATTGATTACAAATTCAACATACCGTATCAATTGGTCAATTTCCATTGATTGAATTATTAATGCATAAATTATATTATAAACATACTTAATATAAAAAAATTATTAATATAATAATTATGTGTCTAAATATATATATTTTTTAAATTGAAATGCATATATAAAAGAGTTTATGTTTGAAGAGTACATTAATATTCATTTTTTAAGACATCTTCATATTAAAGAAAACTATAATAAATTTTTTTAATTTTTTTTACAAATATTTAGTCTTAAAAATCATAGACAAATTTTCCATTATTTATATTTATTATAAGACTATTGTGATAGTTGAACAATAGTGTGTTTATAAGGACAACATGAAAGTTGTTCAAAAACAAAACTGTTGTCTTTTATGTCTATGGTCGGGTATGGAATATTGGAATGTATAACATTTTTGTGAAAAACTTTAGCTACATTTTTCACATCGAAAGACCTCATTATTTTAAATGTTGCTTATAGTGGCATTGCTTCATTATTGTATACCGATGGTAGAACAACCCATTTTCGATTTAAAATTCAAATATATTTGGTGATATAAAACGACTATATTTGTAATACATTTTTTTACATAATATAAAGAGACTTAATTATCTTTTTTGTATTAAATTATTCATTGTAATTTATACATTAATTTATTCCGTGTAATACACGAGTTTCTAAAGCTAGTAATTTTAATATTAAAGTATGATGCTTAGTTATTCGTATCATCATTTTATATACAACGATAATTATAATATCTCACACACCGGTTTTTGGGGTTAAAAACCAAAAACCGAACCACTAAAAATTAAAACCAAACCAAATCACTACTAACGGTTTAGTTTCACGATTCACGCTTACTAGCTATATCCAAATACACTAAAAAAAGTCCAAATTACACATATAATTAAAATATTAAATAAAAGTTACACAAATAATAAGTTTGGCGGCACCGTATCTATCCTTGGCATTTGGTTTTTCTCCGTTTTAGTTACGGTACCGTAACTAGGGCTGTCACTTTTATCCGAAACCCGAAACCCAACCCGAAAAAAACCTGTACTCGAACCGAAAAACTCGAACCCGAGAAAAGACTAACCCAAACCCGAACCGAAGTAATTCGGGTTGGTTTTCGGGTTTGATTTATTAGTTTCAGGGTAAACCCAAATAAACTTTTAGTTTTGAAATTAAATATATTTTTAGGTATAATAGGCTTAATCTTAGCCACCAAAGTTATCAAAATACGACCCTAATCGATTGTTGTCATTCCAACTATTATGGATCGATTGTTAATTGTTAATTTATGTTTTCCGTTTATTAGTAATAGCAACCATAATCGAACAACCAAATCACGTCCGATTGAAGAAGATTATGGTTCGAGTTAGTTACTTAGTTTTATTTTTCTTTTGAATTGTTTTATCAAGTTATGTTGGTTTATTATTTGATTATTTGTGTTACGAGCAAAAAAAATATGTGGCTTTATTTTAGCATTGAGTCTTTAAATTTTTTTTTTATTTTTTTGTTCTGTTTTCTAGGATACTTAAAACCCGATTAACCCAACCCAAATTACCCGAACCCTAAAGACCCATGAGATATTTGGGTTGGGTTTCGGGTTAAGATTTAAAACTTTGAAACCCGAAGAACCCGACTCGAAAAACCCGAAACCTGAAAAAGAAACCTGAAGAACACCCCTAACCGTAACGAACATAACGAAAGTCGGCCGAACGTCAATTTGGTGTTTTTTTATTCCCATACGATAACGAATGTGACGGAAACCGATCGAATTCGCGTAGACTCACAACCTTAACGTCTGGGACCGACAACGCTCGGGTTTCACCAACACACGAGTTTATCGACCAGCGTCAACCCATTGGTCCACCTCGAATTTTTTATCCCCCCCACCCCACCCACCAGTTTTAGTTTTTGTGCCGTAACGAGTGTGGCTGGAACCGGCCGAATTTGTGTCTAGTTGCCGCCTCAATGTCCGGGACCCACGACGCTTAAGTTTTACCACTTCCCGGGTTCACCAATCAAATAAACGTCGAATATTTTGGTTTTCGTTCCGGAACAATAAAGCACGTAAGCGAAAACGACCAACTTCGCGTCGATTTACTGACTTCACGCTTAGGTTTTATTACCGCCCGAGTTTTAGCTACCTGCCTGGTGTAATGCCCGGATAAATCACTAGTTGTTTAAATAAACTTGTTTATTAAAAAGAGATTACATGAGCAAATTTGAATAAAAGTAATTAAGTTTGTGAATATGAATTTCCAAGAGAAACTGGTATGATCGAGCTAAGTGATGATTATACGCGTTAAGGAAAGTGTGGTAGGCCGACACCTTGGGTGAGTGACCTAATGTGCCCAAATATTGAGGGGCGAATTTTTTTTCCGTCGTCACAGCACTCCTCTTTAATGGTAAGGAACCACGCCTCTATCCATAGTCCCAGGTTCGATACTAAATTGGGACGTTTATATTGTTTTCAGCTTATCTAAATTTATACTTTATGAGCTATTTTTACTAGTAGCATATTTTGTCAAGTTTATTGATTTTCGTCACAGCACTCCTCTTTAATGGTAACAGACCGAACAAGTCTTCTCAAAGCGAGTCTCACTCCTCGATCCACGCTTCGGAACCCGAGTATAGAAACCGCAGTCATCAAGGCCACCACCCATGATGAATCAACAGTTGATTACCGTAGCACACAAAATGTTTTCACATGGGTGAGGATTTCTGATGAATGTTTGTACCCTGTATTGTGGGTCCTCTTTCGTAGGATGAAGAGGACCCACAACTGGGCAGTCGTGTTGAAGGGACTTATGTTGTTGCATGGAGTTTTCAGTTGTAAGGTTCCCGGGATTCAACAGATCGGGCGGTTACCACCTGATTTGTTGAACATCAAAGAAAAGCATATAAAGCACGGATACATGTCGGGCTTAAGCACATTTATCTACGCTTACTACGCTTTTCTAGATCATAAATCGGCGTTCATATCACTCCATTCACAAGAACGGATTAAGCGGGCGATGGTAACGTCGGGAGATGAAATAAACGGGGAAGAGAAACAGAAGTTAGTTCTACAAGATTTAGTCTGGTTACAAAAGCTTCAAGTCTTGCTCGATTCTTTGCTCATGATCCAACCGAAAACGAGTCAAACAATCAACATTCTGGTTCTTGAAGCCATGGACTGCATCATGATTGAGATATATGATATCTACAGCCGAATTTCCATCGGTATTGGAGCCCTTCTCTTGAATATTTACCCGGTGGGGAAAACCGAGGCTATAATCACCTTGCCCGTTTTGCAAAAAGCAAAAGTTCAAGGCGAACAAGTCGCAATGTTTTTTGAGTTTTGTAGGGATATCGGGGTCGGTAACACCTCTGAATGCCCCAAAATGGAGCAAATTCCCGAAGCGGTAATTAAAGAACTTGAAAACATAATAAGTGGAAAGACGGAACAACCGATCGAAAACTTTCCAAAAGAAGAGGTGAAATCGGTTATAGTTGTAACCAACCAAAAACTGTTAAAAGCACATGGTCACAATGACTCAATATCAAGTTTGAAGACGGTAATCACCGATGAGTGGGAGGCCTTTGAAGATAAAAAGAAATCAAGTTCTGCGCCTTTACCGGATCTTATTAGCCTCTAACTGTTTTGTTCAGACCAAGAAGAAATGGTCACTTTTTTCTCGCCTGTATGAGTCAGAATTTGTAGTGTTTCTTAGTAAATAAGTCTTAGATAACAATAATGAGGTCCAAGAAAAGGTTGCAATATAAATCATATAAGCGTGGTTCAGTTAACTTTGAAGAGCCAAAACAAGCAGAGCAGTATGTTATCAAAACACTACAACATCTATTAATAACATCAAACAAAAACAGAAACACTTGGACCAAATTTGATGGCTGCTTTATGTGAAAAATTAAGTGAAACACAGAAAGAAATTTCATTCAAACCACATTTGATAGGAGATCATGTATCAAATTTTATCATCAAGTTGTAAAAGAAAAGATGAATAATAACCTTGAGACCCGGAGCTCAAATTGCATCATGATCATCAGCAGATGAGGAAGTTTGTTGTTGTTGTTGAAGAGTCATCTTCATTTGGCGTTCGGCGTGTTCTCTCTCGCAGGCACTAATTCCCAAAATGATGTCAACCATTGTACCGGTGGTTCCGAAGAAGACGAGGGGTGCGAGTGATTTCCTCTTGATTCCTATTGGAATAGCGAGCAAAGCACCAGCAACAGAGAAAACCCATGTGCCCAATGCACTGTAAAAAACAAGTTTATGTTATGTTGTTACAATTTCTTCTTTCATATAAAAGAAAAGTTAAAATAAAAATAGAATTTACTTGGCAACAGAGCAGTCCTCAATGTGCTTGACATCCTCTTGGCTTGCCATTGCTTAGATTCCTTCCTTCCTTCCAATATAACATATAATTTCGACAGAATCAATCATTCTATTTTGTAATTCTAATAATTTCATCAATAAATAATACTTGAAAATAATGAATTACCCTCAAGTTGAAGTCAACGTCGCGGCAGAGGACGGCCGGAGACGGAGTTTGCTGTTATGTTAGGGTTTCAAGTGGTCACTGTTTCTGTTCTTGTGTTACCGATGTGGGTGGGGTAAATAATAAATAAATAAATAAAAGCTCTGACTTCAGTAGTAACCAGTAAAATAAAAAAGATGAGGTTTAATGAATTTTAATGATCTCGGTATTGGCCAATAATAATCCTTATTTATTTTATCGTCATTGATCATCTCACATTTAAAATGGTTGGACCCCAACAATCTTCACCTAAAAAAATTTTGGTTATATTTTTTTTTCTAAATTTCAAACTAATGTTTTAAGACTTTTAATCGGAAATTAATACGAGTCGATTAATGAAAAACTTAGTTCAAAACGGTGCTCCAAAACGATGATACAATGCTTCAACTCGGATGTTTAGACTCACAGTTAACAAAAATCAAGTTGTTTAGATCACCGTTTCGAGCTAAGTTTTACATCAATCGACATGTATCCTCATTCCGATCAAAAGTCCTAAAACATTAGTTTGAAATTCAGAAAAAAGTATAACGACGGTAAGTCCTTTTAACGGGGGACCATTGGGGGGCAACTTTTTTAAATTTGAGACCGCCAGTAGTGATAAAATGAATAGAGATTATTTTCGACCAACATCAATCAATAGAAATTATGAAAATCCAATAAACCAAAAGATAAAGAATAAAAACAAATGCTATAAAAGTAACGTTGGTGGGAGATTCTAAGCTGACCGGGTTAAATCAATTGAGATTGAGATGAACAACTTTCTTGCTTATAGTTAGTTAGTGGAAACTCACTCTATTCTCGAGTTCAATTTAATATAGAAAAGAAAAGAGAGGAAATTTTTCTTTTAACTTTCTTTCTCTTTTTCCCTTTCCTTTCTTTCTTTCCAAATTAGAAAGAAAACATTTCCATCTAATTTACTTTTTATTTCTCTCTAATTTCCTTCTATTTGATTTTTTTTCTTTCGTTTAATGAAACTCAAGATTACAATTTTCTTCAATTTCTCTTTTCTTTCTTTAAAAAAAACCTATGGAACACAACTTCTTTTTTCTTTCCTTTCATTTCATTTATTTTCTATCAATAAATGAAATCGGGAACCAGTGGCGGATCCAGGAAATTTTCTCACATGGGTAGGGAATTTTTTGGTCGGTACTAATACAACTGTCGGGTCGAATCGGGTCGGGTCGAATCGGGTCGAGTCGGGTCACATATATAAAAAAAAGGATTACCAAACAAAATATTAGATAACAAATACATTAAAGTTGTTCTCTATGAGTTTTCATTTTTTAAAATCTAACTTTAACATTGATAAGCAAGTCTTTCTCAATGTAACAAATACAAATGTCGCTTAAATTTCATCACCCATTCGATTACGCAAATCGAACTTCACATACTTCATCGCCGAAAAGGATCTTTCAACGGTTGCGGTTGCGGCGGGTAATACGAGAGCTAACTTTAATAAACGATACACCAATGCAAAGGAATGGTGTTTCTTTGTTTGAACCATCAATTGAACAAGACTTGCTAAACCATTCAAGTTTTTAAATCGTTTATCTCCTTTCAAATTATCGATGTATGTCGCGAGTTCAACCGGGAGTCTTCTTTTATCACTTTCATCAAAATCATATGGGTACAACTCGACTAATCGTAATATTTTTGGAATAGAAAATGCCCGAAAATTATCACAAGGAGTTAAACAACTCAAAGAAACAAGTAAGTCGAATGTTACCTTGTTAAAACGGTCCCCAAACTCTTGGATTTGAAAATATAGAACCGCATTGAAGCAATAATACTCATAATAGTGACGATTTTTCATGTTTGTTTTTTTCTTGGCGTTAGTATGTTAATGTAGTCATCGTCCATCTTTACCTTTAGAATATCATGTTTTTCACAAAAAGAGCTAACCTTCTCCACAAACTTGTTATACCCCTCCAACCTAAAGTCTTCAAGTTGCCGCTTGGTTGAAGAAACCAATGAACTTGCGTTCACCAAATCTTGCTCTTTCCTTTGAAGACATTGAGACAATGAGTTTGTGACGTCTAGAATATGCAACATCAAGTGCAAGTAAAATACAAAGTCGTATTTTTTCATTTCCAATTGAAGTCCTTGCGCTTGGCTCATGATAGCTTTCGTCTTACCCGTTTCTTCAACATATTTAAGCACATCCATGATCATTGGATATAAAGTAACCAAACGATCAAGTGTTTTATAGTGGGAATTCCAACGTGTATCTCCGGGCCTTGTAAGAGATAGCTCTTGATTCAACCTACTTCTGGTAACCAAGACACCTCTCAAGTGTTTTTTTTTACTTTCTCGAAGCTTATATTGTCGTTTGCTAGATACGCAAACGACATTTGCTATAGATGCAGCCATTTCAAAAAATCTCCAAATAGGATTATGTTTGTTCGCAACACCCACAACAACAACTTGATGTTTGTGAGCAAAACAATGTATATAAAAAGCTGAAGCATTTTCTTTTAAAATTAAAGCCCATTAATCCGTTGAACTCACCCGACATATTACTTGCGCCATCATAACCTTGGCCTCTAATCTTGCCCATACTAAGTCCATGTTGGCTAAATAAATCATCAATAGCGGATTTGAGAGTTAACGCGAACGTCTCCAAGACATGAACAAGCCCAATAAACCTTTCCTTAACCCCCCCCCCCCCCTCTTAATTATTGGCTAGATGTGTGGTTGATCATAGTCAAACCTTCATTGGCGCTTTTCACAAAACACCCAAAGACACATTTGCTGTCTAAAAGCATCCAAAGCCCCCCTAGGGGTGGTGTTCCCGGCGCTATAGGGGGTTTTTAACCTCCATGGCGCCCCACTACGGGTGGCCTTAAAAGTTAGTTTAGAACTAGCTCACTTGGTTATTGTCTCTTTGTGGACGTCTTTAAGTTTTTGTTTTTTTTTAAGTCGTGTCTTGAAAGTTATATAACATAAGCTAGGGTTAACCCATACAACATTAATAAAGTAACAATCAAAATAAGCCTAATAATAATTACAAAACTAAAAAAGCACAATAATTACTTGTTGATAGTCAAGAACAGATTGATAACGGAAACACAAACGAGCGCACAATATTTAGGGTAAACTCACGTATTATTATAATAAAGAAACTAGCACAAAACTTGAATACAATAATCTCTCTCACACATCCAATAACCCTAACATGGCTATCTATATATAGGGATGATACCCTAACCTGGTTAAAATGTAGTTACCAAATAAAAAGCCCAATTGTAACCCCATAAACCCATTACTTCACTAATGAATTCCATAGGCCCAATAGGTCCAACCCGGTCACCTACATGTGACGGGCCTAGTAATATGGAAATTACCAACAATCACCCCCTAATTTCCGACTAGAAACTAAGAGATCTTCAACACCGAGCAATTTTCTCATCTCGTCAAACTTGATTCTCGCAAGTGCTTTCGTAAGAATGTCAGCTCGTTGTTCCTTGCCACTAATGTGCTCCACTGCTAACTCCTTCCGCTCCACACATTCCCATATATAGTGAAATCGGGACTTTATGTGCTTTTTTCGACTATGAAAAACGAGATTTTTAACCAAGGAAATCGCCGATGTGTTATCAATCTTTAACAGCACTTCTTTAAATTTCTTTCCGGTTAATTCCGCCAACAGTTCACCTAACCATACGGCTTGTCCCGTAGCTAAGCTCGCCGCCATGTATTCCGCCTCACATGATGAAAGCGCTACGGTGCATTGCTTCTGTGAGCACCAAGAAATCGGGGCTCCCCCATAATAGAACACATGACCGGTAGTGCTTCTTCCATCATCTTCATCAATGTTATGGCTACTATCATTGTACCCGATCAACTCCTTTGATCCACCTCGTTTATACCTGATCCACCATCCAACAGTTCCTTGAATAAACTGAAGAATTTTTTTAATTACCTCCAAGTGAGACTTCTTTGGAGTTTGCATATATCTACTAACCATGCCAACCAAAAACGCCAAATCGGGTCGAGTGTTTAACAAGTAACGAAGACACCCAACCAACTTTCGGTACTTCGTTGCATCTGTATCAACATCATCCTCGACTTTAGACAATTTCAAATTAGGATCCATGGGCACACCTTTAGGATAACAATCCTCCATCCCGGCTTCTTTCAATAACTTTCTAGCATAAGCACTTTGATGGATTTGAATCTCATTCTCCAACTATGAGACTTCGATTCCGAGATAGTAAGTGAGCATTCCCAAATCAGACATTTCAAACTTCTTGGACATCGCAAGTTTGAACTGATTAATGTGATCGTTTTTCGAACCCGTAACGACCAAATCATCAACATACACTCCGACAATAATAATATCGGTTCCAATCAATCTCCGATACACCGCTTGATCATTCGAACATCTCACAAATTTCAAACCCGTGAGAATACCGTCAAGCTTGGTATTCCATGCTCATGGTGCTTGCTTGAAACCGTATAAAGCCTTGATTAGCTTATAGACCTTGTTTTCCTCCCCGGGTTGAACGAACCCATCTGGTTGAGAAACAAAGACCTCTTCTTGTAGCTCCCCATGTAAAAATGCCGACTTTACATCCAAATGATGTAATTGCCATCCCTCGGTAGCTGCAATGGCAATGAGCATGCGTACGGTTTCAAGTCTCGCCATCGGAGCAAAGACCTCATCAAAATCGACTCCGGGTTGTTGCACATAACCCTTTGCCACGAGTCTTGCTTTATATTTATTAATCAAAACATCTGCATTTCTTTTCACCTTGAAAACCCACTTCAATCCAATAGCTTTAGCCCCTCTCGGTAACTCGGTCAACTTCCATGTGTCATTTCATTTAATGGATTCGAGTTCCGTTTGCATATCCTTTATCCACTCCGGTTTGGATTTTGCTTCACCAAAATTTCTCGGTTCACCTTCTTCTAACAAAAGAAGTTCAATGTCCTCCACTTCCGAACATAGGACATAATCATTGAACTTAACCGGTGCGATCGGAACACATGTAGATCTTCTCAGGTTACTTTCTGGTTCATTTAGTGCTGCTGTCGCTAAACCATTTGCTGCTGGTGTCGCTAAACTGGATGCTGAGCTGTTAGAATTAGCGACCAGAGTGTCAGAATCTGTCGCTAAAGGTGCTAATGGGCTGTGTGAATTAGCGACAGAAACTGTCGCTGATTCTGTTTCACAATTTGGCGACAAAGCTGAATAGTCGTCGCTAATGCTGTTGCTTCCAATAGGCTCGGTTACAACTTGCCCAACTCCGGTATCAATAATCTCATTCCAACCAACCCAAAATAAACCCGGTGCTAACTCCGTTTCTTCATTGGTTTGACCCGAATTAGACCAAACCCACGTCTTCTTCTCGTCAAAAACCACATCACGAGCTATCACAACCTTCTGGGTCTTCGGATTGAACAACCGGTAAGCTTTGGACCCAGTCTCGACTCCGATATGCACTAAAATCCTCGAACGATCATCGAGCTTTTTTCAAGTGAGTGCCCACAATCTTTGCATACGCCACACAACCGAATACTTTTAGATGGGCAACATTCGGTTTCTTTTCTTTTAACATCTCGTATGGCGTTTTCTCCTTTAGGGCACGAGTAGGAATCCGATTCTCAAGGTACGTTGCATGTCGGATTGCCTCACCCTATAAGTAATTCGGAACACCCATTGCTTTTAACATACTCCGTGTCATCTCCAATAAGGTTCGGTTCCGTCTTTCAACCACCCCGTTTTGTTGAGGTGTGTATGGTGCCGTTAGATGTCTTTAATTGCCTTCCATGTCAGAAAACTGGTTGAACTCATGTGAGGTAAACTCACCACCTCGGTCGGTACGAAACGTCTTGATCTTTTTCCCAACATCACTTTTAACCAATTCCTTAAACTTCTTGAAAGCTTCAAACGCCTCATCTTTAGTCTTCAACAAATACGTCCAAAAAAGTTGTGAGTAATCATCGATTAAAACAAAAACGTACCTGTTACCCGCTATTGTTGGAGGGGTAATCGGTCCACACAAATCACCGTGCACAAGTTCTAAGGCTCGAGTTGCCCTAAACGCCGCCGAATTAGGAAAAGATTGCCTCGTTTGCTTCCCGATCAAACAAGATTCACATAACTTGTTTTCATAGGTAACGCCACGCATCCCTTCAACCATCACCCACCTAGCCATTAGCTTTATTGACTCAAAGTTCAAGTGGCCAAGCCTTGCATGCCACAACCAACTTGTTTCTTCAATTTGGCTAAGTAAACTAACCGGTTTACCAATCTTTAATTGTATTCGGTATAGCCGATTGGGGGAACGAGTCACCTTCATCAATAACCTATCTTGCCCATCATGCATTGTAAGGTAGTTATTTTTTATATGAATATCTCACCCGTGTTCCGAGGCTTGACCGAGACTAATAATATTGCTTCGAAGACTCGGTATAAAATAAACATCCGTAAGCAAACGATGTTCACCACTTTTAGCCTAAAATAAAATCGACCCCTTACCGATTATATCAACATAAGAGTCATCCCCAAACTTAACCTTTCCCGTGACACGATTGTTAAGTTCAGAAAAGAAAGACTTGTTACCCGTCATGTGATTACTTGCGTCATTATCCAAGTACCATTCATCAACATCTTTAGACTCGTAGTTTCCGGGTATAACCTTATTTTCATTCAAGAACACCATTTCTTGAACACACTTCATCATAAACAAAGCAGGATCCCTTGTCTCGGATGCTTCAACTAGCTTTGCTTCGCCTTTAACTTTCTGTTTTCGGTTGGGACACTTATGGACAAACTGTCCAAACTCATCACATCGATAACATTGAACCTTTAAGAGGTCCAGGATTTTGCCCTTATGCTCACGGTTTTCCCGGTTCGTGGCGTTTTCTTGATGACCGCGGTTTTGACTCGACCCGCGACCACCTCATCCCCGCCCTCCTCCACGTCCACGACCTCCACGGGTGGACTCACGATCATTGTACCGACTACTTGAGGATTCAGACCTTTGAAACATAAGCTTACCTTGGGTCAATGCATGTCTTCTTCCCGAATCCGCTCCTCGTATGCTTTTAAACGTCCCACCACGTCTTCAAACCCAACAGTTTTGAGATCCAAAGTTTGTTCAAGAGACGCAACAATTTGAATAAACTTACTTCGGGGTAGACTTGAAAGGAACTTCTTGACCATCTTAGTTTCCTCGATCATCTCTTCTAAACTCGCCTCTTTCAACGCCGTACACGAGTGTTTCGCCACAAACTCATCAATGGTCTCCGTCTCTTTCATCCTCATACCATCAAACTCATTCATAAGAGTTTGAAATCTTGTCTCCTTAACCCGATCAGCCCCAAGATTACGCGTCTTAATCGCGTTCCAAATCTCCTTGGCCGAATCAAGATTACCCACTTGCATGATTGTCGCTTCCGGGATCGATTGATAAATCAACGCTATCGCGATGTTGTTTTTATCAGCATCGGTTTCACCCGGATCAATGGTATTCCAAACCTTATGCACGTTCAAGAGTACCTTCATTTTAATAGCCCATACTGTGTAGTTGGTAGAGGTAAGCATGGGACTTTGAAACACATTCAGGTTCCCATTCCCGTTTCCGCTCATACCGCTCGTCTTCATTGTTTCTTTATCACCCATCGTTCTTCGTCAAACCCCAGCCGTTAAAAAACAATCAACTTTTGTTGAGCTAATAAGAAAAATTAAACCAACGAGTTTAACTTTTGCTTCGTCTTCCGAACATGAGACCAAAAAGAAATAAAGAATAAAACCAAACTTTGCCAATTATCTTTCTTGAACTTGTCGATCAACAATAACAAATAATGGAAGTCAAATATCTTTCTGACTTAAATTGCCAACAGCCAATTAGAAAAAAACAAAGAGTATGCTCTTTCTTGCAAAATTGATCTTTGACGTCGGCAAAATTTGAATTCGATTACGGTGATGATTTAATCAACCACGACTTTGATCGACTAACACGAATACCTTAACCGGCTCTTGATACCAATTCAAGAACAGATTGATAACGGAAACACAAACGAACGCACAATATTTAGGGTAAACTCACTTATTATTATAATCAAGAAACTAGCACAAAACTTGAATACAATAATCTCTCACACACATCCAATAACCCTAAAATGGCTATCATGTATAGGGATACCATAACTTGGTTAAAAAGTAGTTACCAAATAAAAAGCCCAATTGTAACCCCATAAACCTATTACTTCACTAATGAATTTCATAGACCCAATAGGTCCAACCCGGTCACCTACATGTGACGGGCCTAGTAATATGGAAATTACCAACAGATAGTTCATAGAAATAGAATTATAGTTGATTTGAAATTACTTTATGGTTAGAGTTTAACACTTGTTGAAACTTAAATTGTTCTTTACTAGAGGGTTGTAAGCTAAAGGTATAACGTGTAAATAATTGTGTTCAGTCTTAAACAGTTGTAAGTTTTAGTCTCACGATGAAAAAAAAAGGGATTTAAAAGTAAGATTAAAGGATGTGCAAGTTAATTATTCTCTAAAAAAAAGATGTTAAGACATTCGATTTGATTTGAAACTAACTGTATGCTACATGCTCGATATATGATTCGATTTGGAAGTAATGGTTATTGGTTATAAGTTGCATATTGTTAACTTAAAATGTCCACATCGATACTTTTACACACTTCATTTAAATTGAAATCAACCACCCTAATAAAAAAAATAGACGGACAAAGGGTCAAATTTAGCATTTTGCCCAAATAATTTACGCAGTCGAGTTCCACACGAAATTCAAATCCCTTTTTTCTTAATTTTGAAATTAGCAAAGAAATTCATGCCAAAATCCACAGCTGCATCCACCAATGCTTTCTTTTGTTAGGACTTAGGAATGAACACCAAACATTTTGGCTCATTAGTCTCAGTCATATGTGAGTTGAAATCACCAACCACAACACAGCACGTCTAATTAAATTAGTTGTGTTAAAAATTTCAACACTGGTCCGACATTTTTAAAATTTATAAGTACAAAACCAAATCCGAAACAGACTGACTGAAGTACATAGTTGTATATATCTCACATTATGTTTTTATCTATGACACTGTTGCCGGTTCGACCCATTTGTTTTCATCCCAACCCAAACAAACTTCGATTACCATGTAGTCTCAACTCAAAATGAAAAGCCTAGGAATAAAGAAAGATGTGTTTATGAACTCAAAAAAGTGACAAGAATCCAACCATCTTCTATATGTAAACCTTTGGTGGGAATCCAATATAGTGAAAGGATTATCAGACAGACTATTATGATACAATTCATCATATTAATGAATCAAACTCAACGTTCAAACATTACCATAATGTAGTCTTGCGACGATGATGCTGATGTGACCTCCCGCTTCCATCTCTACTCAATGCGGAAAACTGGTTGTCTGGTTGCCACTGCCATGTTGAGCTCTCCCGCCTCCCTGATTCCAGTGCCACCCTGTTACTGATAATGATGATAATTAGTAGCACCACCATATGCATAGCCACCACCATGTTGTGGATACTAATTACCACCAGCAGGCAAATGCTGCTGTTGATTAGCGGAGCATATCCATGTTGACTCTGGTGGTATCCATGTGTCTGAGGGTTTGACCACCTGTAATGGGTGTCTGAACCATAAGGTTGACCATAACCCGGGTCATAGTTACGTGGTGGACAACCTGAACTAGCTTGACTTTGATCGTAATAGGGTCTATAACTCTGGTAAGGTGGGTAGTTATGTGGGACCGGGTCATACGATTGATGTTGACCGTTATGTCTATCTGGTTTGACTTGTAAACTATCGGTGACTAATGGATGTGCAGCATCTCCAAGGTGTCGGCCAGTAATAGCCCCACGAGGGTTATGATTATGATTTTCGTTTGTTGTTTTGCCCATACCTACATTATATATAAAAAAAATCTAAAAACCTCATATTTTAAAAAAAAGTGTTTAATAATGCATTTTGAAAGTGATTGTACCTTCCTTCCAGTATAGCATCTTCATGCCATAAAGGAGGCTCTGGTTGCACATCGTCTATCGTTACAGTCTGCAGCAAAATCAACACAAAGTCAACATACTTTTTGTATGTTTGTAGGGTAGACTAATAATTACCTTGTTTGGTTGTTTGACCCCTGCAGGTGGTAGAGATATATGGTTATGATGATCATACTCTGGAAGTGTGTATAGAACACATCTGAAACAGAATGATAAACATTAGTAAAATGCTTTGAGTTTTGAAGTATACATGACTTGATTATCCATAATATCATCCATCCCATGAACAGGCGAGCTGAATATTGGAGGGCATGTATTTCCAGCACAAAGGGATGTGTATCCGTTCATTCCACCACTGTAAACGCACCGAAAATAATTTAAACTACATTTAAAAAAGAATTGCACGGAAAAACAACAAAACAAAAAGCTACCTTGCGAGTGCGTCAACTAGTTCTTTGACTCCAACTCGTTCCTTAGTTGACAGTTGTTTGCAACGGTCGTTTAGAGAAAATATGTATGGAGATAATGTGTGTGATACTGATAATGCCGCAAAAAGCATGTCACACATCGTGCTATTTCTCCTAGCCTCTTCCTCCTGGACAAAATCAAGTAACCAAAATTAAATAAAACCATTTCCATTAAAAGTAAATGTACATTATAAATAATTAGGAAACAAATATGTCTGGATATAATACTCCCCATACCGTTAATGCATGCTCTACTTTTTTCACTTCTGCAAGAAGACGAGTTTCATCAATGAATGGCAACTTTGCTATTCCCTATAAATAATTCTAAAGCAGTTAATGTATTCAATTACTTAGAAAAGGTAATAACATAATCATTAGTCAACCCTAAGCAAAAACACACACACCTGTCACGCAAACTGCTTGTCATTCAAAATCTGAAACAGAATATACAAACAAATGTATACATGTAAAATATATATTTGAACAATACAACGAAAGATTTATTTAGTCTTACCTGTTGGATAAAAATCAATAATGGGTGAATTTGGATCCACCATTAATTTTCTGTAATGTTCAGGAAGAGCATTGGCGCTGCAAAAAGGAAGTTAGTTATAATATTTCGAAGATGAAAACAAAATGAGGGGAAATAAATGTTACATGTTCAAACCTTGCAGCAGGAAACACACCCATCAGCTGATTAAACGGTTTAAATGGCGAACCTAGTTCAAAACTAGTATCTAATTCTCCAAATCCTTAAGATCAGAAGCAAATGGTGCATATATAATGATACGGATAAAACCTGAAACGACAAACATTAGTGAAAAAAGTAACACTAACTAAATAATGTGACAGGATATTCACATTTCTTTTACATTTCATTTAGCAATAAACATAAAAATCCTTCAACAGGTTTCCTAATTCTTTTAGATATTAACTGTTGATTCCAATAATTATATACAATTATTAGTGTTAACATCTTCAAAACACTTTGGCTTTTACTTTGTTGACATGTAATGTAAATTTTAAAGTATATAAATAACATCTCCTTCATTAGATCCTAAACACGCAATTACTTACTTAAAAAGGACTCAAAACAAATTGTATAAATAATTGAGTGTAATTATTAAACTATATAACGTTTTAAATGCTGAACTTAACATGTTAGTTAATTATAGTATTCCAAAAACGTTAAACAAGCGTCATTTTTCGTGCTTTCCAAATATATCATCGTGATACGTTTCAATTAATTTCATTAAACAAATTGAACTTTAATATCATAGAAACAACCAAACAATTTACAATGAAGTAGCAGGTAAGAGGGCAACAAGCTGCGTCGACCCCCTTTTGGATAGCAAACCCAATCCTACTAAAAACAAAGTTTCGGTTTTTATGGACCGATGTGTTACTATGACCAACTTTCTGAACCCTATTCAAAAGGTCCACGACATCCGGAGCTAAATAACCAAAAGTGTCAAAGGCAAAGAGGATGAACACGTGTTGATTCTCCAAACAAGCTCTCTCGTATTTAGCAACCTTGTCCGATGCCGCCTTCAATGCTGCTTGGTCTGCTACAAACCCATTGTCCCTAATCCCAACAAGAGGGGACACTCCTGTGAGGTCGATACAAGCGTGTTTTCCCCTACCCACCCAAAAACAAGAATATCGCCCGGTCGTAATGTGGATCTCCTTTCTTGAGGATCCGTAAGAAAGTTTACGAGGGCTTCCTTTTTAGCCGAAATTCCGGCTCGTTTAAGAACATCACATAGAACATCCCTCACAAAATCATGCATGTACTTAAACCCAGGTAACTCTTTGCAGTGAACCGCATGCTCGCCAAAAGAATCCAAACAACCCTTACGGCAAACCGGGCACGGCTCATCTACCGGAAACAAAGGGATCATTAATCGATACTTCAAGATGGCCCGGTACTCCAAAGCCGACATATGTTAGCCCAATCCTTCAATAGGGAGAACACTTAAGAAATCCTGAGCCCGAAGACACTCAAACACCGCTTTCTGACGAGAGGATAAAATAAACTTCATTCCCAAACTCTGGATGATTCCACTATAAAAGGCATGCTATATTTTGCTAGTTTTATTCAAAAACAGTGTTGAAATAGATAACAAAATTAATGAAATAAGAAGTTACCATTGCCAGGAACAAACACCTACATAATAATAGTGCATCAGCCAACATAAGCCTTCAGTATATTTATGAACATGTGAAAAGTTAAAGTTAATATATATGTCTTCATATTCTTAGTCTTTCTTTTTTACTTCTATAAAACTTGTCTAAAAAGGTTAAAAACCATACAACACCTCTCTGTATATCCACAAGCTCTTTAGGAGACGTAGCAGAAAACTTCTCTTCATAGTACCTCTCTTTCCACCCTGACTCTCCCAGTTTAATCTGTAATCAATAACATATATCAACATAAACACCATGAAATGACATGCATATCTTGACAACTAAACACAAGTACGCATTTTTATAATCTCTAACCTTATCCTCCCTCATGTGGTTGGTCAAAATTAAAAGCATCAGGTTTCTCACAAAGTATCTCCATCAGATTTGTTTTCAGTTCTTCTTTATTGTCAACTACCTGCAAAAATAACTAACAGCTGAGCAATAGAAAAACCAATGTTGCAAAAGTCGCTAGGCGGTCCCTAGGCGGCCGACCCCCTTGGAGGGAGTACTCGGGGAGTAATCGGAGAGTACTCGGACATGGTAAATATAAAGAAAATTAATATTTGGTTATTATATATATGCCAAATATCATAAGTTTACTAATATTTATAATAAAATAGGTGAATATCAATATAAATAAAAGAAATACATTTTTAAATATAAAATATTCTAAAAATTACTAATCATTAATTAAAAAAATGATATTTGTTCTTTAATACTATTGAAATAATAATTATGTTTTATTTTTTTGAGTTAAAATCGGTCCAAGTTCACCGATAAGATGTGATTCTGGCTGAGGTTGACCACATTTGACCGATTCTTAGTAACTAGGCGGATTTACAGAAACTCGCCTCGGTGATATACCTTGTGTACTCGGAGAGTACTCGGCCTTGTAATCCTACTTTTACAACATTGAGAAAAACATCAATCAGCCAGCTTTACAGGCAAAAAACATACATTGTCTCCTTCAAGACTGCTCTCAGCTTCAACAATGGCAGCACCAACAATTTTGCGGTCGTGGCTCATTAGATTGGTACAGTGATGGTGCAGGCCCAGAAGCAAGTCGTGAAACCGCAACTAATGATTCGGATTCTAATTCTGGTCTTGCATCATCTCCTCTTATTTTTTTGAGATTTTGCTTGAGCTTTGTCTCGTTTGACCCTTTCAGCTTGTCTCTAAACAAAACATTAAAAAATTAGACATAATAAATAATACGATCCAACTTATATAGATAGACAGATACAATATGATGGCATAAGTATTAATGAAATGAAGACAATAACTATGAGATTGTAAAATACCTGGTATGGCTTCTTAGGCGTTACATCAGCACCTCCTTTTTCATCAAATTCAGCTGCTGCTAGATGACCGCATATACATAAAACACTTGTCTTGTTGTCCAGTAGTAAATACAACCTGAAATGAAACATGCAGATGATAGAACAAATACTAGACGTTCATTACAAGTTTATATGAACTACTACAACACCCTTTTGAATAAACTGCTGTAATCACCATTATGCTTATTGCGATAACCATTTAGCTATAGGCATAAACGACCTGAGCCTGTGTTTGGCCCATTTAACTTAAAAGAGCTCGAACATAGCTTGTTTAGAGCTCTATTTTTAAAAGCCCGAGCTTGGGCTAGACTCGTTTATTGTTTATTAATAATATTAATTATTGTATCTGTATAAACTTATAATTATTTACGTATACTTATAATTGATGTTTAGTAATTTGTATCATCATTTTATACAATGATAACTATAATTTCTCATAAACCAGGTTTTACGGTTCAAAAACCAAAACCGAACCACTGAAAATTGAAACCAAACCAAACGGTTGGGTTTCACGATTCAGGCTTCCTAGCTATATATATCCGAATACACCAAAAATAGTCCAAATTATATGTTTAGTTAAAATATAAAATAATAGTTGGACAAATTAAATAATAAGGTTGTTTAAGCACGTGAGGCTAGTCAAGTTGAGCTTTTAGCCAACCGATCACAAGTAGAGAAATCCAAATGTAATGTAAGAAATTAAGAATAATAAGAGTATGAAATGTAATAATGAAAACAAGGAAGGAAGATTCCTTTGAAGACGAATGAATGAATGTAGGACAATATTATCTTATGAGGAACATTTTATTTGCATAACAAAAGAATAAAGAAACAGATTAAAACAGTAGTTCTGTGCATATATAACTCACATCGCCAGGGAAATCAAAACAAAACAAAAGAGGGTACCTAACTGGTTTCATCGAGTCAGGGTTTTCAAAGCAAGGGGCCAGCTTATCAAAAGAGCTGACTGAACCGAACCCAAGAAAATACAAAAGAAAAGGAAGCCGGGATAGGCTTTACATTTCATATTTGCGAGTCTAACTCTTCAGCAGCTCTTCCTTCCTATAGAGGTAGGGTACCAAAAAGACTCAAATACTCTTAAGTATTACCTGCGGGTAAATCAGAAGTCCCTCATAAGGCACATGCGGGACATATGGACCACCCACATAATTATTGACGGAGGAAACACCCTCACAAGGCATGCGGAAGCATCCTGGCACCCTCAGAAGTCATCCGCAAGAATGGAACATTCGTCCGCGTAAATAACTATGAGGTAATGTCCCGGGACAGCTGTCATTAGCCAGTAACATTCTAGAAGATCTACCAAGATGCTTTCTTGAGCAATACGTGATCCCTCAACCAACCAGAAAAGGACACCTGGCAAGGCCGTCATAACCGTGCACATGGCCAGGGTTGTATACCATCCTATCATATGAAGACACGTGTCCAGGTTGTTATACATGCACATGCAACGTATAAATTTAACCTATCATATGAGGACACGTGTCCGGGTGGTAATAAGAGCATCTTCTAAAGAGACAGCTGGCCCAATCACCTTCCCACACCCTTCGGCTATAAATACCTTCTCAACCTTCATGAGGTATTCATATATTCACTCCCACTGTACTCTCACTATTTGCTTAAGTACTTTATCTTCGCCGGAATTGTACTTATTCTCACGCCGGAGGGTGGTTACGGGAAGCCCCCCTCTTGTCCTTCCCGTAACGAGCTCACGGTGTTTGTTTTGCAGGTTCACGTCACTGGATTTTGGGAATTGAGGTCATATCGTATTGGCAGTTAACCGTATCCTACCCTGTAGACTCATTGGATCTAGGACCCATTAAGGGGAGTAGATCCATGTTTCTTAATTGGCGCCATCCGTATTTTTGTTAGAACAACAATAAATTTTTTCGTTCTCATTACGATATGAATCAGTTACCTAAAGGGCCGACGGAGAACCAGGCGCAGTCTTCACGTGATCTCAATCCTGAAGCATGTGAAGGAGCAACATCTGTTTTTGCTCGAAACACGACTCCTGTTACACGAACAGACGCCGTAAACCCTGGAGGTTTTATCTTGGGTGGTTCGACGACTCGGGGACTTTTAGTCAACAAGTAGGTGTTACCCCGTTAGACACCGGAACCGTTGTTACACCAACTATTGATTTGGGGCTTGTTACAGCCCCAGGGGGTTCCAATTTAGGAGATCTGGAACGAATCATGAGAGATGCTCACCGAACTCACTCAGAGTTAGGTTTGGATGATGATTCCGGTGATTCTGCTTTGAGAAAAACCCGTCACCATAGTTCCAGAACCGAAGGACTTTTGTCTCCGGACGAATGGCTTCGTATCCAACAAGATAATTTGAAAGCTGAGTATGAACGAAGGGTGCGGAACGAGCGTTTCCACGCTCGTAACCTGACGTATGATGATTCTACCAGAAGATCTGTTTCTCCTCCCATACGGGGAAGCCACATTCAATATAGTCAGTAATTGGAGCAAAATCTGGGTGAGATCCGGAGGTTACGTCCTCGTCCCCTCATAGACATGCGGGTACCGTCTTATGAAGATGAACCGGACGAATACGATTCGACGTATCGTCCCGAGGGTAGTTATTACGGAGGGGATAGCCGTCTCCCTTCATATGGAGGGGCTAGTTTTCCGCGACCAGTTGTCCGCCATGCAGAGTATTACAGTAATGCTGAGCATGATTTTTCAAAACCATACCGTCCAGAATCTTTTGCAGAAAAGTCAAAATTTATCTCAAGCATCGAGACAGCTCCATTTCCAATAAACGTAAAGATTCCAACATCTCTTGGAACATATAATGAAATGACAGATCCCAACGATCATTTGCTGAGATTTTTGGCAGTTGGAGGAGTCAGCGGTTGGACTCTTCCATATTGGTGCCACATGTTCGCGTTAACATTCACTGGAGCTACTCGAGAGTGGTTTGAAAAGTTGCCAGGCGGACAGATTAAAAGTTGGAATGACTTCGTAGCAAAATTTTCTCAGCACTTTAGTCAGCAGAAGAAGCATACTCGCGACCCCTCAGAAATACTGGATGTTACAAGGCGGAATAATGAGTCTATTGAAGACTTCATTACTCGTTTCAATAACGAGAGCCTTAACATGGGGGGGGGGGGTGGTCAGCGAAGATATGCTGAGGGGAGCATTCCGCAAAAACGTTCATAGTGATGCTTTGATTCGTACCCTCACAGGGAGAGACGGAATGCCTGAATCTTGGGATGAAATTATGAAGGCGGCAAAGTTATTCGCAAGAATTGAGAAAAATTTAGGTTCTAGTAGTCAAAAGCAGTTACCAAGGGTCGAGTTCCAAACTCCAAGACCAAATAGGCAGGCCAAGGGAACAATCTGGTCGAGACTACAGCCAACTTCAGAATCACCAAAGCAATTCAATGCAAGGTCCTTGATCGGCAACAAGGGTAAGCATAATTTTTTCAGCTCGGTCCCCAAAGAGTTGGACCCTATTATCAAAGACTCCCTCAGAAATCCTCACTACTGAGAACTTGACCTTCAGAAAGCCTCAACCAATACCGAGGAAGTCATTTCTCGATAACAAAAAGCGTTGCTCATACCATAACGATATCAGACACAACACGAACGAGTGTGTGGCCCTTAGAAATGAAATTGAAGCAGCTGTTAAAATGGTAAACTTGAGCATTTAGTCAAAGACACACGATCAGGGACTGGCAAGACTCCCGCAAGGGATAGCCAGGGCCCAGCTAAAAGGCAAGTTAAGGATTTAAATGTCCACATGATTCAGGGTGGACAATGGGTTGGAGGTAAAAGAAGAGAATATTTAGATAAAGAATGGAAGAATGAGCCTGTGATTTTTCCTCGAATCAGGGGCGGACCATGTAATAAGAATCCGTTGATAATCACTGCTCTTTTCGGTCACTACCGATCGCAATATGTGTTCTTTGACACCGGCAGTACGTCTGACATCATGTACGAACAATGTTTCGAACAGTTAGATGAGGAAGACAAAGAAAGGTTGAAACCAATTCACGCCTCCGTTCCAGGTTTCGGAGGAGAGATAATGCATCCACGAGGGGTGATATTGTTTCCGGTAACACTCAGCGACGGAATTCATTCAAGAACGGAGGAAGTTGAATTTTTGGTCCTGCCAGCAACTTCTAAGCATGACATCATTCTAGGACGAGAGGCGATTGGTGACTTCAACGCCCACCCGTCCACAGCCCACGTTGCAGTAGGAGTCCCGACTCGCACCGGTGTGGCAATAATTCATGTCAATCGGCATTGCTTTGCAACTGAGAGTTCAAGACACGACAAGGTCCCAAAGAAAACTTTAAGAACTGAGCCGGAAAAATGGGTTTTGAACAAAAGATTCCTTGATCAAACAATCGTGATTAGACCTTCTGTCTCTGAGATAGTAAGGACCTTTTTAAAGCAAATGCTGACCAAAAACGTGGACATCTTCGCTTGGCAGCCTTCGGACATGACTGGTATCCCGCGGAGCATTGCTGAACATAAGCTAAAGGTGAACCCGATGTTTACCCCAATTGTCCAAAAAAAACGAAAGATGGGGACAGAGCAAACAAAAGTTATGAATGAGCAAGTGCAAGATCTTCTTCATGCCGGGATTATCCGGAAAAGCAAGTATCAGACATAGGTAGCTAATCTAGTCATTGTTCCAAAGAGCAACGGAACATGGCGGATGTGTGTTGATTTTAAAGATCTAAACAAAGTGTGCCCAAAGGATTGCTATCCACTGCCAGAAATAGATCTCGAGGTAGACGCTGTGGCCCCGTTTAAGTTCAAATGCTTCCTCGACGCCTATAAAGGCTACCACCAAATTTGCATGGCGGCTGATGACGAGGATAAGACAGTATTTCGCACGGACTAGGGGACATTTTGTTATAAAAATGATGCCCTTAGGATTGAAGAATGCAAGTGCCACATATCAACGGTTAATGGATCAAGCGTTCAAAGATTAGATAGGTCGAAATTTGGAAGTTTATATGGAGGACCTAGTAATCAAAAGCATTGAAGAAGATCAAATGTTAAGAGATATTGAAGAGACCTTCAAAACACTGAGAAGTGTCAACATGAAGCTGAACCCAGCCAAATGTTCGTTTGGGATGGAAGAAGGAAAGTTCCTTGGAGTCATAGTCATGGATGCGGGCTTCAAAGCTAACCCCGACAAGGTCCAAGCTATAGCCCGCATGCCTTCTCCTTCCTCCCTCAAAGAGGTTCAGACACTTAACGGAAGACTCGTGACACTAAACCGATTCTTAGCAAATCATGCGACTAAGTCTTACCCATTCGTGTCAACACTTAGAAATTGCCTCAAAAAGGCACATTTCAAGTGGACCGCGGAAGCTGAACAAGCATTCTTAGAAGTTAAGAAATGCTTAATAGAGTTGCCTACTCTAACAGCACCATACGCGGGTGAACCCTTGACACTATATCTATCTGCTTCTGATATTGCCGTCGGGGCTGTGCTACTGACAGATAGAAAGAACGTCCAAACTCCAATTTACTATGTCAGTAGGACGTTGTCGGATCCGGAGACCAGATATTCAATGTTAGAAAATCTTGTCTTAGCACTGGTATATGCAGCCTGACGACTCCGCAGATATTTCCAGGGACACCCCATAAATGTTCTGACATGATACAAACTCAAGAATGTGTTGAGTAAACCAGAATTGTCCGGACGTTTGGCGAAGTGGGCCATTGAATTGGGCGAACATGCAATCGAGTATAAGCCCAGACCAGCAATCAAGGGACAGGTGCTCGCGGACTTCGTCACTGAAGTCCCGCAACACAAAGAGAAAGAATGTTTGATGGAACAACAACCCCAAGTACCTCCGGAACAAGGACAAGTTTGGTCATTGTTTATGGACGGAGCTTCAAGCAGTGAAGGATCGGGTGCAGGTCTCAAGCTAGTCAACCCTGAAGGTCATGAGTTCACATAGGCCATAAAGTTAGACTTTAAAAGCACAAACAATGAGGCAGATATGAAGCCTTTTTAGCAGGCCTGCGGATAGCTAAGAAGCTTGGGGTGAAATATTTGGAAGCACGGGTGGATTCCATGCTGATTGCGGGACAGATAAACGGAACTTACGAAGCAAAAAACGACGTTATTGCTTCTTATCTCTAGCAAGCAAAGGACTTAATCCGCCAATTCTCCTCCTTTAACATTATCCATATTAAGAGGAGTGAGAATAAGTCTGCGGACGACCTTAGCAAATTAGCTTCAAAAAATTTCGAGCACTTTGCTAAGGATATTCGCGTTGAAGTCCTGGAACACCCGTCCGTTCCACATAATCAAGTTATGGTAATTCAAACAGGTGTCGAATCATGGATGACACCGATCAAAGCGTATTTATCATCCGGAGTCCTTCCAGCAGAAAATGCTGAAGCCCGGAAGATTAAGCACAACACTTTGAATTACCAATTGAATGATGGCGTGTTATACCGGAGATCATTTCTAGGACCACTGTTGCGTTGTGTGGATGCTGAAGATGCGAATTATTTAATACGAGAAATTCATGAGGGCATTTGTGGCTTGCACGCGGGTCCTAGAATGACTGTGGCAAAGATCATGAATGTGGGGTATTATTGGCCCGGCATGCACTTGGACGCTGTACTAGAAATCAGAAAGTGTGATTCTTGCCAGCGCCATGCCCCAAATACCTTGCGTCCCAAAAATGAACTGCTTCCGGTAACATCCGCCTGGCCGTTCCAGAAATGGGCTGTTGACATTATGGGACCATTCCCAGAAGCCCCTGGACGAGTCAAATTCTCGATAGTGGCCATTGATTACTTCACCAAATGGGAGGAAGCCAAACCGGTTGTGTCAATAACGGCATCAAGTGTTAAAAAAATCCTCTGGGAATTCATCATTTGCTGGTTTGGTCTTCCGCATGAACTAGTAAGTGACAATGGGACTCAATTTGCTGATAGCAGACTACATGAATGTATTGGAACCCGATGATTCGTATCAATAACAATAACAACGAACATATCTCAGATCTATGTATATACTATTAATACGATTAAGGATCTAGCTCATAATTAACATCAATTCAGTGTTATATATGTATATCTATTATCAATATGTTATCAGTAGTGTTTGTATAATATTAGATGAAGCTTGAGACAGAGATTGGACAGCAGTTCGTTAATCCACTCAAACCTTTTTCTCAACTTTTTTTAAAACGTGAACAGGAGTTCACTATAAATAGAAGGTGATCTGGTTCGCTAACATCCCCTAGCGAACCAGCCTCCCCTTCGTTACATACATAAGCTTAGCGAAACATCCCCTGTTTCGTTAACATCCCCTAACGAATCAGGAGGGAATACATTACTTGGCTAGTTCGCTAACATCCCCTAGCGAACTAGCCTTTAACTTAGCGAACTGGTTAATAAATAAAACTATTTATTACATTAAACATAAATAAAAACGTTAATGATAAATACGAAGACTCTAGACGCAAAACCGTGCACTAACAGACACCCCTCGTCTTGAGCTCTTTGTCTTTAACTTATTTGAAGCGCTTTGACTGCCAGTCTCTGCAACTATGAATTCCATGTTCATGACACACACGAACCACACGTTGGAATTGCATAGCCAGGTCGTAATATTCTTGGCGTTCAAACAAAATCTGCTTCCTGTGTAGCACGTCGTTGTCGGTCTCTGATAAATTAACGAACCACATCGGGTCGATTATCTTGATAAGCTCGGTCTGTAGTCCTCGACCACGAACAATAACGGCCTCGCCAGTACGATTGTCATAGTACCAAGATTGAAAGACAGATAAATATCTTGTGGCATTGTCTTCACAGGAACCTGCTTCATCGTCTTTGGCGGCTTCACTTTCAAGACAAGTTTCTTCCAGCCGGTCCTTGTATCAATCTCGTCAATGAGCTTACGTCTTGGGACCTGGGGCTTGAAGAATTTGAAGCCATGATTGACCTCGAACAGTAAGTGTTGTTGAAACCACTCAGCTGTTCGGTAACCCCCACGATTGATAAATGGACGTTTCGCGAGGATACGAACATCCCACCGTGGCAATGTAAGAACATCCATTATCTTCTCGTAATACTGGACACCCTTTTCCCACTTGACTATACATACTTTAAGGTCAGAATCATAGAGCCAGGAGACAATATCACCATGTACCTTTGAAACATTCTTGAAGGTAGTCACCTGATTAGCCTTAACCCAAGCAGCAGCAGTATCTTTTCTTTCTTGATCTACATAATGATAAGCACTGATAATTTTACCCACTTTATGACGTTTGAACCATCTTTCTACGTCCTCATCAGTCACTTCTTTGAGTGAGGGTACTGTTCGCTGCACAACCTTTTCCAATTCATCCTCAGTCTCTTTAAACACCTCTTCTTGAAATACCGGAGCACCTTGATCAACGTTTGCGTGTTGATACAAGTCCGGGTACTCTTCAGCAGTCACATCCTCCATCTCTACATCCTCGTTCTCATAAACAAAATCCGTATTCATCTGAATTGACAGATCAACTTCCAAACCCTTCTCATTCTCTACCTCAACATCGGGCTCAGCTTCTAAAGCATTTAGCTGATCGTCATTCAGCCCAAGCAGAATCAAAATATGCTCCCGTGTCAAGGATCTAACCACAAACTCACCAACCTCTATCTCATCTCTGTTTACCACACTACGAACTACCCCTGATTCATCAACAAATATCACTGTGTTAGCTGCAATCATTTCAATTGGCTTGGCAGCTGTTGGATTTTGATAAATAATTATCTGCTTGCTCGAATCATCACCGCCACTAACATCAGCACCAGAGGATGAACCATGCGATTTTTTAGGCTCACCTCCAGCACCCGACTTGTCATGATCCTCATCATCGTTCTTGAGTCGCTTCAGGGCATCATCTTTACACGTCAGTTGTAGGATAATTTCTTCCTGCTCTTTCAATTTCACCCCCTAAGACGTAACAATCTCACGGAGGGCTTTAGTTTCCTTTTGACAGAAAGAAATGTACCCATCATCCGTCGTTGATTCTCCATAAGCTTTTCCTGGTTCTGACGGTCAGCTGCCATTTGATTTTCATAGAGGTGGAGAAGATTCAACAGCATTTCAGTTTGATGACCTGGTGGTAAGTTGTATATGGATGGATGTACAGGTTGAACAGGTCCTTGAGGCCGAGTAATTCTCATAAATGAGACATCACTAGGCGGAGGTGGAGGAGGAGTTGTAATTGCAGGAGGAGGTCTTATGGATGGGGATGGAGGGATTGTAGACAATACAGCAGGAGGCCTTGGTATCTCGGTTAACGCCATTTGAGGAATAAGACCAAGCCTTTCATGTGATACCAACGTCGTCGTCAACGTAATCATCGGAGTACAAGTAGTAGGCGGAACTGCCGAGCGTTGAGGCGTTGACTGACGTGTTGGTGGAACTCCAGTAACCACCCAGCTCCTTCAGAAACACGTCTCTTTTTCGATGGCTCATCAGTTGCCACCGCTTTCCCTTTTCGTTTTCTTTCTAGTTGAGCTTTAATGGTGGCAGCTAGAGCCGCATCAACTGCATCTTGTTGTTCTTTAAGAGCTGTTTCACCAGCTCCACCATCACCATCATTCCCATCACTATCACCATCATCATCTCCACCATCACCGTTCCCACCTTCTCCCCCTTCACGCTCGGAATCCGAATCGTCGTGGATCCAGCACTCATTAGGAGGACATACATAATCCGGATTGATTATATGACCAATCATCCGTTTATCCTGTGGTTTCTCCTTTCTATAAATTAACATACGATGAACGGTATCTGCTGTCATATGTTCCTGATTAAGTACATCATTCACCAACGTCCGATCAATCACCAAATTCGGAATCAAATATTGAATAATTAGCTGTAAAAAGCGAGGATACATCAAGAATTTCTTTGACTAAAGAGTTTGCTGAACCTGTTCCTTCAAATGATCAAATACTAACTCTGAATAATTATACGGCTTGTTCAGAATCAAGGCAACAAAGGCCGACTGTAAACTCAGTCTACACTCATCAAAACCACCCCGACGGCCACTCATACAATGAAGTAAAACGTGTAGCAGATACTTGTATGGTGGACACAACCCGTTCTTGTTCAGCATAGATTTACGAATATCACCACCATAGTTCAAGCGTGTGAATAAACCTCTAACCAATGTCCTGTCAAATTCACTCGGGTTATCATCAGTATCGTCAAATTGAAGTACCCGATGAATGACCTCAACATCAATCGTAATTGGAATCTGATTGATTGTAGCTCGAACCAATTTATCTGCCTTAACATATTCCGCCGTGTTCCAAAATTGTCTGATAAAACTTAGATACACCTTTGGTCTAGCAGTGATAGCATAGTGTATCTTTGATCGTCGTAAGAAAGTCAACAAATCTCCAAATGTTTTCAAACCAGGTACATCTTGATCAACATAAGCACAAATGTTGTGCTTTTTATCAAACGGCAATAAGATCACTTCAGCTTGTTGATCTTGCTGATCCTGTGGAGGTTGTTCTGGTGGTGGTTGATTTTGTTGTTCTTGATCAGCCATGTTTTACTGCATAAAGAAAATCGAATATGAGAAGAGATATCAAAATATATCAACATATATACGTGATCAAAGGATATGTATAATTAATATATTTACGCGTATTAGACATTTTAAATTCTTTAATTAAATTAATTGAATATTGAAATTAAGTTAATTAATAAATGTCATTCGTTGGGAATCACACTGATTCGTTACAATAAGAAAACGAATCAGGCGATTCGCTATCAAGTAAATACTTTAACGAACTGAACATAGCGAATTACTATTTAATTTTGACGAACTAAACTCTAGTTCGTTATATTTTAAGCGAATCCATATCTGATTCGTGTAACATCTTATTCGCAAATCAAGCTCGTGTAAAATCTTAACGAATTGGACACGAAACAGTCTCAATTCGCTAAGACTAACGAATGGTCATAATTAAGACTTGTTCTTTGACCCATATGGTCAAAGTCAAAATTACGATGAACACAAATAGTCAACAATATGAGCCCGGGGACGATTAGACCATAACTATCGTTGAATCATCGCAATAATGAGCTTGTTGTACTCGGAATTACGTTCGTAATCGAAGATGAATGAGATTAAGACTCAAAATCTCTAAGTACATAGGTTAGACGAACCCACTGTAAATACCGATAACACGAAACTATAATTAACCCGACAAACAACAATCAAATCATATTGAAGCCCACCAATTCCGATCATAATGATATCTAAATTAACAAATGTGTCAAAACAAATTATACCGAAATGGGGTTTATAAACTCGGAAACCCTTAAACCCTTAAAAGTTCATAATTTAACTATCAAATATTAGCCATTTTTGACGAAAATTAGATCGCCATGATCGGCTATACCTTAGAAATCCAAAGATATCTTAGAAATATAAAAACGTGAAGATTGAAATTTCAGAGAAAAATTTTGAATAAAGTTACTTTAAGGTGAAGGAAGAAGGCGAACAGTGTAAAACTGTTCGTTTTCTTATCTTTTATAACCTTGCACCAACCCGAGGTACAACTTGTACGAATCAGACGATTCGTTTAAATTAAAATTAACGAATTAGCCCATTCGCTAACTCAATTCGTTACCTTAGGTTGGCGAATCGCTACTTGATTCGTTAAATTAAAGGTAGTGAATCAAGACATGATTCGTGTCATGATTCGTTAAATATGCATAACGAAGGTATGATTCGTTACAGAGTGTGGAAGCGAATTAGGTGAGCGAACCAGACGCTAGTTCGCTAAAGAATCACCTGTTCGTTATCCATAAATAACAAATTAGATTTTAAAGAAAAATCTTTTATTTAATTTTAAATTAAATAATTAAATGAATTAAATAATTAAATAATTGAATTATCAAAATGTATTTACAAAAGAATATCCGAATCATAAAAATAGACAATATTTTTGTGTTTTTCAATGATTTATCAAACGAAATATATTTTTATATTTTTATATTTTTGTCGAGTTTGAGCAGAGAATCATATTGACCAAATTGCCCTTCCATCATAGTTTTATATTTCAGCGATATTATGACTGGCGATAAGTCGGTCATTGGTATTGTTATCCACATAAATCTAATAACACACATTCAAGTATTTTTGTGATATGATTAATTTGTTCAATTAAAGCACAGAATATCAGAAACTATCAGCCTCTAATCTCGGTTCAAGCTTAATTTGATTTTTGCCAAATCACCCCAACTTGACTTAAACCATTATATTGTTCAAAATTTTTTATATCAATTTTGAAATTTTGAGCAATGCATCAAGTTTCCTTTACTTATGCACGAGTCCATCTGTCGGCTTACATACATTGTATCCCCTGGGGTCCGTTTCTTATTGGTATTAAGACGCACGCAAGGAGGAACAATTGTATGACTAACAGCGGATTTTGATCAAGTCAGTAATTTGGAAGTTTGTACTAAGTACAGCAGTGATCAAGTTTAATGACTTTGGGTTTGCTCTAGAAAGCGAGTGAAATATTCATGCTTATGAATACCCAGATGATTAAGCCGCATAAAGACTCACAGTGTCCAGAATCCTAATGCTTGTTATTTGCTTTATTTTATTTTTGGGTGATCAACAAATATAAGGCTTGAGTATGACTGGTTATTACATTTCTGCCATCCTCACCGAGACTTTTGTTAGAGACTAACACCTATTTCAATTTGGCGTTTCTTTATGTTTATATCACATACTTTACTCTACTGGGTTGTTTTAAGACCTACCAATGCACCAATGCAATTAAGCACACAGTCTTTTAAGCTTAGTTTTTGCTGGATTTGGGGTCAAGATAATCAATGTACTATCATGTTCTCTTTTTGCTTCAAAAACTCAAAATTTTGAGGAGCATAAAATAAAGAAAAGATAAATTTAATCGCCCCAGTTAACTTAAATTTATAAATAAATGGCCAACCATCAATTAACAAGTGGATAATAGGACCAAGACATGCAAGCATGCTTCACAAACTTAAATAACCGACATAATTTTCAGCGAGAAAATAATCTAAAAACGCCTGCAAAAATCTTTTTGGTTTTTCTCTATACAAACTAAAACACAATCTTTTTGTCTTTTTGGATTTTTCTTTTTAAAACGAAAAATTCGCATTCTCTTTGCCTTTTTCAGAAATTTTTCTGTACAAACACAAATCACAATATTTTTGAGATTTTCTAATTTCTAAAATGTTTTTAGTTTTTCAGATTAAAAACAAGAAAGAAATATTTTTAAAATGTTTTTGATTTTTCAGAATAAAAACAAGAAAGAAATATTTTTGATTTTTCTATGTTTTCTAATGTTTTTGGGTTTTATCTATGCAAACTCAAAGCACAATCTTTTTGAATTTTCTAAAATTCTCCCCCTAAAACCTAAAAACATAAAGAAGTTAAGCTAACACAATAAAGCAATTTAAAGATAATTATCCTAATTTTAGGATTTCAGCAAGGGTCTTCAATCCATTTAAACCAAGAAAAAAGTTAAAACGTGTTTTATCAAACGCTTTGGTAAATAGATCGGCTTTTTGAAAATCTGTCTGCACTTTCTCAAGATCAATTAATTTCTTTTCATAGCAATCCCGTATAAAATGATATCGAATTTCGATATGTTTCGTTTTAGAATGTTGTATGGGATTCTTGGTGATACTAATAGCAGCAGAATTATCAATTAAAATGGGAGTAGTAAGAAACTTCAAACCGTAGTCGCGAAGATGTTGTTGTATCCACAAAACCTGGGAACAGCAACTCGAGGCTGCAACATACTCAGCTTCGGCGGTTGAAGTGGAGACCGTTGTCTGCTTCTTACACTGCCAAGAAACAAGCCGGCGTCCTAAAAATTGACATCCCGCTGTAGTAGACTTGAAATTGATTTTGCATCCTCCATAATCTGAGTCTGAGTAGGCAGTAAGATCGAAAGTATCATCCTTGGGGTACCACAACCCGATGTCTGGATTTCCCCTCAAATACTGAAGAATTCTCTTGACTGCAGCTAGGTGAGTCACTCGTGGACTTGCTTGATACCTAGCACAAAGACAAACAGCAAACATAATATCAGGGCGAGAAGCCGTTAAATACATTAAAGAACCGATCATGGCACGATAGAGGGTAGGATCAACGGACTCCTCCAATTCATCCGGTGATAATTGTGCCCTACTGGAAGAGGAGTAGAAGGGATTTTTCCGGCAGAAATCTTGAACCGTACAAGACATCGTTCACATATTTTGTCTGATGAATGAAGATTCCCTTATCAGACTGGTGAACCTGCAGCCCTAAAAATAAATTCATCTCTCCCATCGAGCTCATCTCGAACTTGGTTTGCATGGACTTCTCGAACTCCTTACACAATGTGTCGTTTGTAGACCCAAAAATAATATCGTCGACATAAATCTGGACTAGGAGAAGATCGTCACCAACAGTTTTATGAAATAAAGTGCAGTCGACAGTCCCTCGTTTGAAGCCATTATCAGTCAGATGGTCGGAGAGCGTGCCATACCAAGCTCTCGGGGCTAGATGTAGACCATACAGGGCCTTGTTTAATCGGTAAACACGGTCCGGATAATCAGGATCTTCAAAACCAGGAGGCTGTAAAACAAACACTTCCTCGTGTAATTCACCATTGAGAAAAGAACTTTTAACATCCATTTGATAGACCTTGATATTCTTATAAGCTGCATATGCCAGGAAGATTCAAATCGACTCTAATCTTGCAACTGGAGCATATACCTCCATGTAATCAATACCCTCTTGCTGATGAAAACCTTGCACCACTAAACGTGCTTTGTTTCTGACAATCACCCCTCGATCGTCCTTCTTACACTTAAATACCCACTTAGTCGGAATGGCTTTCTTGACTCTAGCAGGTTTGTCTATTAAGTCCCAAACACCCAAAAGTGCAAATTGCTGTAATTCTTCTTGCATAGCTTCTACCCAAGAAGGATCTTCAAGTGCCTAACGAGCTGTCGTTGGCTCAACTTGAGATAGAAAGCAAGAGAATTTAGCAAGGTTTACAATTCCCGAAGAATATAAGTTAGTGTAAGCACACAATATGTTATTATCACTCGACGAAGCAACTTGATGACGTGTACGAACGCCCACATCAAGTTCGCCAGTGATGTTTTCGTGCGGATGATATCCATGAATCCGAATAGTGGGATTCTCAGGAACAACAACATTATCAAATAAGTTAGTGTAATGTTCACCTAACTCGGTAGATGAAACATTATCACTGTCAAGATCAATAACTTGATCTTCAGCTTGATCATCATCAGAAGAAGTAGAAACATTATCAATAGCAACTGGAGAAACAACTTGAGGTTCTTCAGTTGGAGCATCTGGTTGAGCTTCAACATCATTAGAACTTGAAAATCTTGGAATGGTCAAATGATCTTCAAAGTATGCACGAACCAGATCTTCGTCAATAGATTTCAACTGTTGTTCAGCCACTTGTGAATAAGTTACCGGCTTCCTAGACTTTCGTCTTAAGTAAGCTGCCTGAACAATGTTTGAATTCTTGTTCTGACATATGGGTTCAGTTGGAACGAATTTTGGTTTCATTTGACCATGTGTCTCATTAACATGAAGAACCTTCCGAGGATTCACATTAGAGAACAAAATATGAGTATCATCAGCATACGACACAGGTCGTTTCAGAATCTCCTTGACCAATGGAATTGGCTTAGATTTGTCCTTGATAAAAGAATGAAGATTCTGATAGTTCTGCTGACTACAATTCCTCACAACATGACCCTGTTGACCACAAAGAAAACAACTTCGCATGTCTGCATGATGATGTTGAGAAGTAGTTGGAATAAATGATGCAGACGGTTGATGATGACTCACATTTTTTGTCATACTTTTTGCAAACTTATCAGATAATTCAGATTTCTTCATTAAGTAAAATTCTAAATTAGAACAGTTTGAAAAACTTTTTAGTGTATCTGTTCCAGTTGACTTCACAAAGTTAATTTTCTTAGCTTGTTAAGTTGTTTTGCCTTAATCAATGGGTCAGATTGAACTGATGTTTTTGTTTGAGCATACACACGTTCAAGTTTTTGAATTTTTGAAGTTTCATTGACCAAAACACTCTCAATAAGTTCAGGTTTGATAATACTTATTGGAATATCTTTTTCAGTGAACATCGTGTCCATTCCTTTTAACTTAAAAACTCTAGCCGATGAAGACTTAGAACTCAGAGGAATAATGAAACGCATTAAGTCCTCGTCAGAAATCTTTGGTTTAACTGACTTCTTTGCCTTCACTGGTTTGGTTTTCACAGTTTTTTCCTTGTTCACTTGAGATTTGACTGAACCATACACAGCTTCCTCAAACTCTTGAGGTTCGCAAAGAATATGATTAGAACTAGGAATGTTCTTATTCTTGTGTATTATCTCAGGTTCAAACACATCTTCAATAATTACTTTGTCAACATTTTCAACAAAGACCTTTTTACTTTCCATATGAGATTTTTGAGGAGCAACTTGGGGTTTGACAATTTCAGGTTTAACCAATTTAGGTTTTTCAGAAATCACAGATTCTTTTTGAATCAAATCCTCTTCTTTTCTTGCAAAAGGATTAATTTTAAAATCATTATGGAAAGGTGGTGGAATTTCAACAAAACCAATACCTTTCTTGGAATCCTTTTGTTTTCCAGATACCTCAATGATTTCATTCAATAGAAAAGATGAATTTCTAAATTTCTCCAATTTGTTCTTCAACTCAAGAACCTCATTCTCAAGCTCAGTTATCTTTGAACGATGTTTCAAAATCTCTTGAAATTATTGTTCATTAATTGTCATCTTCACAGATAACTCAGCCTTGAGATCGTGGTTACTTGTCGACAATGCTTCAATCTTTTCTCGAGATCTCATTTGAGACTCAAGAGTTTGTCAATAAGTATCCTTAAGAGAAGCAATTTCTTGTATAAGACTATCATTTTGGTTTTTCAAAACTTCTAACTTAGATTTGTTAGATTCACAGTCAACACATGATGCTTTAACATATGAAGTAGCAGAAATAGAATTACTAACCTCGTTAATCTTTGCCATGCAAGCAAACATTGATTCGGAAGCCTTGTTGCAAGAGTCATCAGAATCATATCCAGAATCATTATCGGAAGACATCTCACTAGCAGTTGCATCTTGACAATCTTTAAGTAACCAAAACATAGCTAAATTTGCTTGAACATCATTGCATAGTAACCGTTGTGACCAGTCGGTTCCATCTGCTAACATTGCTTGTGTTGTAGAAGAAGATGATTTCTTTTCAGCATCATTTCCTCGTGGTGTAGAAGCATTTTGACTTTGACCACGAGGACCAGTGTATTCTTTCCTTGGTTTGTCACATTCCTTCGCGAAATTCCCAAATTCTTGACAATTATAACACTTTACTTTTAATTTGTCAAAACCCAACTTCTTGTTTAAAGCTGGAAGATCTTTTCCAGTTCTCTGCCTGAATCTTTTAACTTTACGAACGATCATAGCCATGTTCCATTTAGATCATATGGATCTATCTGATCATAGTCCTCATCTGTTAAATCACTTGTGGCAATCTTACTACTCACTAAGTTTTCATATGAAGACATAATAGCTGTCAGAAAAGCAAAGTTTTGCTCAGCTTCCTTCATATTAAAACTAGGTGGTGTAGCAAATGGATTTGTATTAGTTGAACTTCCAGAACCACCCGAATTACCAGCAGAGTAGAAACAAACTTTTGGATCATTAAACATAGTTGATTCTTTTTCACTTGCAGCATGAGTAAGAAAAGCAGTGATTGGAGAGATCGTTGAACTAAGAGGCATACTTTCACCATAGAAAGCTGGATCCTGATTTTCTTTGGAGGATTTTTGACACTTAAGATTGTATTCTCTAGCTTCGATATTTTGTAGAAATTCAAGTGCCGTCAAGTCTTCATTCAAGAAATAGTCATTTTCTTTCAAAACCATTAGAAATGTTGAGTAAGAACTTGGAAGCACACTTTTAATAGTGTCAATTTTATCCCTTTCAGAAATTTCCATTTTCATCTTGTCCATTTCAGCAATTAAATGACTAAATCTTGTAGTCATCTCTTCAACTGTTTCTCCATTCAATAGATTAAAGTTTCGAAACTGAAACTTGAGCATCACTTTCTTACTCTCAGCTGTGTTTCCCATGCTTCTCATACGCATATGTTGAAATAAAGATGCACATCTCTTGATACTACCAACTTGATGAAAGATATTTTCTGGTAATGCCATAGTCAGAGTAGAATAGGCTTTTATCTCGATTTCTAAAGCTTTCTTCTCTTCTTGTGAGTATTGAGAAACAGCTTTAGGAGTATACCCAATAGTATCATCACCAATCATTGATGCCATATAAACTTCATCAAGACAGTAAGAGCAATCAGGATGAACAGATCCCAAATGTGCACGAAACCGAGGTTCCCACTTGGCAAAGTCACTGAACTTCATCAATCTTGGACATTAGAATGCGAACCTATCTCGGTATCAAGTTGCAACATATGTTGCATCAACATGTTTTGAGACGCTAATACATACATGCCGGCCATTTTTGAAAAGTTTCAAAAAATTAAAGGGTGTAACAAATAAAATTTAACAATCTGTGAACAGTTATAGCGAACTGTGAACAGTTATAGCGAATCAACTAGTGAAATAGATTAACGAATCAGTGAACAGTTATAGCGAACTGTGAACAGTTATAGCGAATCAACTAGTGAAATAGATTAACGAAGTGAACAGTTATAGCGAACTGTGAACAGTTATAGCGAACTGTGAACAGTGTTTAACGAATCAACTCTTAACAAGGTTAAGATTGACCAAATGGCGAAACAGATAACGAATGAGATGAAGGTTTAGCGAATCACAAGTCAACTTAGCGAATTGACCAAACGAATCACAAAGAATTAGTTTGGCGAATCACAAAGGATTAGCTTAGCGAATCAGATAGGATTAGTTTTAGCGAATCAGATGATAATCAGTAACGAATCGCTAAAATAAACTTAACGAATCACTAAGGAATGCTTAGCGAATTAAGATAACGAATCAACTACAGTTGATTAGCGAATCACACTATAACGAATCAGGTTGTTACAACCGTTTGTAACAAACTCTGACACCTTATGCCACGTGGCAAAGGTTATTAGGACACAAATTCCAAGAAGAAACACGTGTCACACGAATCGGTTAATCTAGATAGCGAACTAGATAACACGAACCAATAACTCACACGAACTGGCTAACGAACAAGGTAGCGAAGTAACAAAATTGATAACGAATCACAGATAAACATATAGCGAATCACCATACAGATGATAGCGAATTACGTTCATCTTCAAATCTTCAAATCTTCAAACAATTTTTCCAGAAATTTTGAAGATCAAACCCAGAAACCCAGAAATAACAAATTCGTAATACAACCTTGTTACTCAACCAAATCTCACAATCAACCTACCAAAATCCTCGTAAACAAATTCCGAATCCAGTGCACTATACCACTAAGCCAATTAACATCGATTACCATTCCAATTTGACCAATAACAAAACCTCTGTTCTGGACTTAAACCGAAACCAAAACTAAACACACAAATCCAAATTAAACCTCAATTCCTCTAATCCGAACCTATCCAATACCTTAAACACCACAAATCCAGTCCAATCTAACCATAATTCAATTAATTCAATCCAAAATTGATTCAAAACCTCTTAAACGAAAAACTTAACAATATCGAAATAATTAAAACACCAAATCAAGTGTAATGAGAACCAACAGCTCTGATACCACTTATTGGAACCCGATGATTCGTATCAATAACAATAACAACCAACATATCTCAGATCTGTGTATATACTATTAATACGATTAAGGATCTAGCTCATAATTAACATCAATTTAGTGTTATATATGTATATCTATTATCAATATGTTATCAGTAGTGTTTGTATAATATTAGATGAAGCTTGAGAGAGAGATTGGACAGCAGTTCGTTAATCCACTCAAACCTTTTTCTCAACTTTTTTTATAACGTGAACAGGAGTTCACTATAAATAGAAGGTGATCTGGTTCGCTAACATCCCCTAGCGAACCAGCCTCCCTTTCGTTACATACATAAGCTTAGTGAAGCATCCCCTGATTCGTTAACATCCCTAACGAATCAGGAGGGAAACATTACTTGGCTAGTTCGCTAACATCCCCTAGCGAACTAGCCTTTAACTTAGCGAACTGGTTAATAAATAAAACTATTTATTACATTAAACATAAATAAAAACGTTAACGATAAATACAAAGACTCTAGACGCAAAACCGTGCACTAACAGAATGGTTGAAAGAACATCAAGTCATTCAAAATTTCATATCTGTAGCTCATCCGCAAGCAAACAGTCAGGTCGAAAGAACCAACCGAACTATCAAAGAAGGGATTAAAGCAAGGTTAGGAACTAAGCGGACAGGCTGGGTGGATGAATTGCCTCATGTACTTTGGGCCTTTCGCACCCAAAGGAATTCCAGCAATTCCGAGACGCCGTTTAGTTTAACCTATGTCACTGAGGCCATGATCCCAACAGAAATTGGGATTCCATCTGTAAGAGTTCTGTTGATTAATGATAATGATCACGAACTCCGGATGAATCTTGACCTACTTGAGGAAAGAAGAGAACTAGCATCGATCCGCAAGCACAATTATAAGCGACAGCTTTAGAAGTGTGAGTTCGATGCGGGAGACTTTGTCTTTCGTAATAATGAGGCTTCCGGCCAGGAGCCTCCGGGCAAGTTGGCCCCAACTTGGGAAGGCCCTTACAAGATATAACATGTTTTACCTAAGGGTGCTTACAAGTTAGAGAAGTTGGATGGGACAGAGGTCCCCCGAACTTGGAATGTGGCACAGTTGAATAAGTGCTACATGTAACAATTTCGTTTTTATTTTGGCCTGCATGCCTAAATAGACTAGCAAAACTTGTATAATTTCAAGTTTTGTAAGACGGCTTATGCCTGATTTATGGAAACTTTGTGTTAGTCTCGTGACATTTTGATTTGTAATCTTTGTATTGATAAAAACGAAGATCCGGCAAAACACTTATATTATAATGTATAAGACAAAGTGTACCGGAGGAAATAAAACTTCATATTTATTATCAAAAGAGATTACAAAAAAGAAATACATATACATTTATACAGAGGGTCGATTTATATTTAAGGAGCTGCATCTTCGGCTCCTGCATCTTCATCCTATTTGTTTTCAGACCTAGCTTCATGATTCTCTTCATCTAGATCAAGAAGATTTTCAACTGCTCAACGGCATCCTCTTTATCGGCAAGTTCGGATATCTGCTCTGAATTCGAAAACTTCAAAGTGTCATAAGTCTTCGTCTTCTCAATAAGTATTGCAGCAGTATCCTTGCCGTGAAGAATAAATTCTTCCGAAACTTTGCCTTCTGAGGCGAAGCTGTAGCCTTCTTGAAATCCTATTTGGCGTCCGGCCTGCTTGGAAGCACTCAGCAACACCGCCACACAATCACCAAGATCATCACTATTACGGACTTGCGTGTTAACATGTTAAGGAAAAATGAAAACATAAGCAATTGTGACTGATGTAATCGTTTCCGGAGGAAACGATTTTGTACGTACCTCAAGAATGCCTTTGGCCAGAAGCCACTTCTTGTCCGCCTCCACCCGTAACAGCCTCATTTTATGATCGGCACATTCTAAGGATTGATCCCGGATTTTGGCGTTTAGGTTGGACGAACGCTTATCCATAGCTGCTGAGTCAGCCTGGAGAGTTTTTATTAGCTCAGCTTGCTCATCCAGTTGCTTTTGGAGAGCAGCCTTGGCTTCCTCAACAGCAAGTCGGTTGGCTCTCTCAGCCTCTAAAGCTCGATGGTTATCTTGAGCTTCGGTGAGAGCCTTAAGGTCCTCTTTCTTAGCCTCAAGCAGCTTGAGCTCCAAGTCATCCCATTCCTCATTCATCGCCAGCCAATCTCGACATATCTCCTGATTAGTGGAGATAGCATTCGCCACATGTATGAGTTGGAGTTCAACAACTTGGCGAATACGACGACGCTGCCTTTCCCTTTCGGTAGGAGGAAGGCTCTCCCGTAAATATTCAAAACAAAGCTCCACATCATTGAATGTGGAATCTTCACGCAAAGTCCAATGAGGACGATGCGGAGCAGCGTTTTCCTCACGAGGAGACTAGGACGTCTGACCCCCATAGTGAAAAGTACTGACATCGCCCTGATCTCTACATTGATGAACATTGAAAGACGGAGACATACGGAGGTGGTCAGGCTCATTAATTTCTCTCTCCTTCAAAGGAGAAGTGTCCATCAAATTGATCGGATCTTGAAGAGTATTTGGTGGTGAGGATGGTGGGGTTGGAAGTTTTGGAGCACTTGAGCTCTTTAACCCTGAAATGTCTTCAGAAAAGTCTTTCAAACCCACTGGTAAAATGATAATCATACATCAGATACGCTACTGTTTAAAAAGATGATAAATATAAGAAATATTGAAATTACCTAAAGAAGTGTCCTCAGCATCTTGTTGGTGAAGGCGCGACTCCAAGCTGGTAACTTTAGTCTTCTTCTTTATCTTGGATGGAGCAGCCTTGGAGGGTTGAGCCTTACGCTTGCCGGCTGCCTTCGATCCACCCGCACCAACGGCTTGCGGCTCCTCCTCAACGTTGGTGTCATCAGTTGCCTTATGATCACCTTCATCACCCGTCGAAGGGGTGGTGGCGGCCTTCGAGTCTAGCTTGCGGGTTAGACCTACATTTGAACGCGATGGGTTAGTAGCATCAACTGTAAACCCTTCCTCGCAGAGTGACGACTCCTCACTGGATGAAAGAAGCACTATCACTCCGCTAAAAGTAGCGGCAGTAATGGGTCGAGGTTGCGGAATGCCCTCACCTTTCAAGACGAACTCCTCACCTTGAGCGTACATTGCGTCGAAAACCACAGGTTCCGGGCTAAGGGTAGTGGAGAAGAGAAAATTGCTGAGGGTACGCTCCAAGAAGGGCACGTCCCTTGGATCGATTGGGCGGCGTACCATCATTCCCCCCTCGCGATCCAAGAGGGTATTGAACACGAAACCCACATCTATACAAGGAAAAAATAAAGTTAGGAGTGAGGAAGGATGCTGTGAACAAATATTAGTAACATACTTACGTTTGTCTGAGTTCTCGTATAAGGCTCCAACTAAGGAAACGGCCATAGCCGACTCGTTTTTGCACTTACCATCGCCCCCTCGTGAATGGGGCGCATGGGCGTCGGCGTCTTGGTTAAAATATTAAACCATTGATGACCCTCGTATTCGATGGAGGGGACCTCTAGAGGCGCGTCCTCCGGCTTTCGCCGGGCCATAGTGAACGGGATGACGTCTTCCCGAATCCAAAAGAACTTGGATTTCCACCGTGTATGATTAGGATCCATTCAAAACCTATGGGACCTGTTCCGGTGGTGGCAAAACCATACCATCCATCTCGGAAAGTCATCTTGTAAAAAACGGCAAACATGCCAACAGATGGGTTGTAGTTATGGGCTTGACAACAGAATTCGAAGTGTCGAATTCTTAACATCCCAAATGGATGAATCTGGGATAAATGGATCCCATAGGTTGTCAAGACAGATCTGACTAACCACGTCACCGGCAACCGAAAATTCCCCGTCGTAAAATGGTCTAAGTAGTTAGCCATTTTCTTGGATGGAGGAATAGTGGCAACTGCACCGTCAGCCGGACGTTCGGCCTCCCACTCCGGTGCCAAACCGTATACGTTTTTTACATCATTAAAGTCTTTATCCTTGATATTGCATCCAACCTCGTGGATGGCAGGATGATTCTTCTTATCACCGGCCATCGTAATATAATATGGATAAAGAAACAGAGAGCAAAATTTTAAAGATCTCAGATTTATAGGGTAATTAAAAAACAAAGTTTGAAAGCGATAAGAATGAATAAAAGGCCACGAATGACTTATTTATACTCATCGCAATAAATGCGACTGATGGGTTAACAGAGGAGAAAGAGAATGTGGGTCGTTGGATGATCAACACGTCAGACGGGAAATTCGAAAAAGTGTATACAGGCTGTCATAAGGCGTCGTACACGTCCTATCAATAGTTTTTTAGAAATCCTCTCTCCGCCATGTCATCAGGGTCATCCAACTTGCGTAAATTCGAAATTTGAAAATATCTTACAAAGATATTGTCACACAAAACAAATATAACAATAATGTGGCAAAAAAGATTCTTTCCATTACTATCCAAAAGATGATTACAAAATATGGAAAATAATTACAAGCCCTACAATCTAGACCTATTCTTTGGGTTAGGGGCTGGATTGTCCTCCGGAGCATTTGGAGAAGCATCCTCAGATGAGGAGTCTTCAAATTCGTCGTCCAGATAAACCCGTAATTGCTTCACACCATCATCGGCAGACTTAAACTCCGGGAGTTCTTGTAATTCATTGTTTGCTTCGGTGGCGCGAGTCTCTTCTTCAGAACGAGACTGCAGCAAGAAATCATAAGCAGACTGCATTTCAGTGGCAGTCTTATCTTTAAGTTCATATTGTTCCTTCTGCATCTTCAGTTCAGCCTCGAGTTCTTGAATTCGATTGCCCTGAAGAGTTACTTGGCTTTCGAGAGCTGCGTTTGCTTCTTGGGCCCGAGCCAAGTCATCTTTTTTCCTTTGGGACTCAGCCCGGGCAGCCTCAAGAACAGAATTTTGCTTCTCATAAGCTTCTTTCCAGCGTTGGGCAGCAGCAGAATTTCGATCCTTTTCTTGTTTAAGGGCAGCTTCGGTGTCGGTTTGTTTCCACCTAGCTGCACTCGCCGCCTTACGATGCTCTTTAGCTTCTTTCTTTGCAGCATCTACAGCCCGAGAAGCCTCGCCTAGCTTCCCGCCCATTGTCCGCCACTCGCATAAGATTTCCTGTCTATAGGCCAAACTGTTAGCCAAGGAAACAGATAAGTCTGTATGAAGTTCGTTGCGGGAACGGTTTTGCTGGTGCGTCATTTCGGCAGAAGGCACGCAATGTTTAAAGAAACTCATACAGGTCCCGGGGTCAGAAAACCGGGACCCATTGTCAATGTCTCAAGGAAGGACAAACAAATCACAATCCCCTCCTAAAACTGCATCCCTGAAGTACTGGGAGCCTGAGGTTTTGAGGTGAACGGGGATCGCAGAGGATTGCTGTGGGGCACCTTGTTTCAAACCCCCTCCGACCTCATGGACAGACGGTCCAATTTGAAAGTTACCCCCTGCACCCATAGTCAAGGGCGAAGAGGTAGAATAAAATTGGGAAGGAGATCGAGAAGGGGATTCATGAATCCTGAAGCCCTCTGCGGTGACTTCAGGATTATCACTCTGAAAACCAGTATCCCCTCCAACCTGGAAAATATAGTCCAGAGATTCGTTAGCCACCGGCTGAACATTGGACCCTCCACGTTTGATTCAGTAGGAAGGGTAGCAGGCTTGTTCTCCGCCTCCTTCTCCGAAGGAGGAGATGGTTGTTTCTCAATAGCTGGAGTTGGTGTTGGCAATCTCTTGGACGCATCATCCCCAGCTGTAGACGGATCTGCACAAGAAAGTCACATTCAGAATCATGTATCAAAAGCAATAAGAATTAGACAAATAAAACTCATACCATTAACAGTCTTCAAGCGCTCCGCAAGACTAGGTTGCGTTTTCTTAGGACGACAGGTTCGTTGCTTCTTGGTTGCAGGCTCATCTTTGGTGTATGTAGCACTCGCATCCGCGTCACTGGCTTGGGAGGACCCAAAAGACCTCTTCTGTGCCAACTCTGCCAACAAGTGCGACACAGATGAAACCTCAGAAGCATCATCAAAGTATTCTTCCTCTGAGGATGATGACTCGTCACTCGATGGCAGAATGACGAATACCCCCTCAGAGGTAAGCACAGTAAGAGGAGGAGGATTTAGAGTATACGCACATGTTTGAAAGGTAGCGTCCGAGACTATGGGTTCGGTGCACACCTTGACCGGAAAAAGGAAGTATTTCGCGGTCTTCTCAAGAATAGGCGTATCCCTCGCCTTCAGGATGCTTTTCATTACATGACCTCTGTCATCAAACAGAACATTCAACATAGGGCCTAGACCTGAAAAGAGAAACACCGAAATAAGTTGTATAATCCTATTGTAATAATAGGAGAAGGACAACTTACGTTCATCTAGCCCAATAAAAATAGGTTCCAAGTAAACAGACGGCCATAGACGGCTTATGCCTGCCCACACGAGAGCTTCCTCAGGTAGCGCCCGCATAGGAGTAGGATTGGAAGCCAAAATGCGGAACCACTCTTGCCCCTCGTGGGCAGCAGGGATGATATCAGGGAGCGCTTCATTAACCGAACGACGTACCATTGTGTCCGGAATCACATCCTCGGAAATCCAGAAGAACTTGTTCTTCTAGTCCCTGGAACCTCCCCTGACCTCTTGACCAATCCTCCTATCAGTTATCGCCTGACAAGTAAACCACCCGTTTCGGTTGACCATTTGGTAAAAAACAACAAATAGGTCAAGACGGGGCACCATACCATGAGCCATACACACGAATTCGTATTGGCGAATTCACATGACAGCACGAGGATGCAGTTGAGACAAATGTATCCCAAAAGCACCCAATATCCTCATAATAAACTTTGTCACAGAAAGACGGAAATTCCCATAAACAAAGAAATCTGAATAAACAGCCATCTTCCCATGAGGCGGGAAACTGGCTATAGAACCGGCAGAGGGGAATTCCAGCCTCCACTCCGGTAGAATACCATAGGTCTCAATGAGTTTTTGATACTCAGACTGGTCCCATTGGACCTCTATCTCATCGATTTCAGACTGTATTCTCGTCATTACGATAATATCCTGAGAAGTATCGAAGTGTTTCAAGAAAGATTGGGTGAATTATCAAAAGTTTCAAAACAAGAAAGCAAAGATAGTATTCAGAGATCAAAGGCAATAAAACTTCGATGAAAAGTTAACTCCACTATTTACACCCATCGCAATTAATGCGATAGATATGAACAGTGGAAAGAGGAAAAATCATCCAATGGACAGATGCCACGTCATGCGGGAAATTCGAAAAAGGGAAAAAGTTGTACAGTTGGGTACAGTGACAGCCGTCATAAACGTCTCATCACCTGCATACGCGCCTGCGAGTGGTCAACTTGTCCTTTTTCATGATTATCCACAGCAACAAAATATATTTCTCAACAACTTGCAGAATAAAAAATCCCCAAATACACATTAAGTCCAGAATTTCACCCGCATAAAATACTTCACATGGAAGAAACACTGGACTGGGGGGACTTATAGAGGTAGGGTACTGAAAAGACCCAAATACCCTTAAGTATTACCTGCGGGTTAATCAGAAGTCCCTCAAAAGGCACCTGCGGGACATATGGATCACCCACATAATTATTGACGGAGGAAACACCCTCACAAGGCATGCGGAAGCATCCTGGCACCCTCAGAAGTCATCCGCAAGAATGGAACATTCGTCCGCGTAAATAACTATGAGGTAATGTCCCGGGACAGCTGTCATTAGCCAGTAACATTCTAGAAGATCTACCAAGATGCTTTCTTGAGCAATACGTGATCCCTCAACCAACCAGAAAAGGACACCTGGCAAGGCCGTCATAACCGTGCACATGGCCAGGGTTGTATACCATCCTATCATATCAAGACACGTGTCTAGGTTGTTATACATGCACATGCAACGTATAAATTTAACCTATCATATGAGGACACGTGTCCGGGTGGTTATAAGAGCATATTCTAAAGAGACAGCTGGCCCAATCACCTTTCCACACCCTTCGGCTATAAATACCTTCTCAAGCATCATGAGGTATTCATATATTCACTCCAACTGTACAATCACTATTTGCTTAAGTACTTCATCTTCGCCGGAATTGTACTTATTCTCACACCGGAGGGTGGTTACGGGAAGACCCCCCTCTTGTCCTTCCTGTAACGAGCTCACGGTATCTGTTTTGCAGGTTCACGTTACTGGACTTTGGGAATTGAGGTCATATCGTATTGGCAGTTAATCGTATCCTACCCTGTAGACTCATTGGTTCTAGGACCCGTTAAGGGGAGTAGATCCGTGTTTCTTCACTTCCCTTCAAATCAGCCGACAACCCAATTCTTTCCTAAAAAAGGAGGGTTTTTCCTATTAAAAAATAAATACGTCAAACTTCGTTTTCCAGATTTACAAAAAATCACCACACCCTATAATTTATACTAAAAACACTACCCTATAATTTGCAACATTCCCTCAAATAATTTTGGAGAATAAGATGAGAGTAAGAGCATTCTTATTCTACAACCTATCTCTAAACCAAAAATTACACTAACGGGTTGTTTGAAAAGTGCTGAATCATTAAGCGTTGAATCAGAAAGACTATGTGTAGTGGAGGAGATCCAAATTGGGGCGAATTGCGACATGTGACACCCAGTCAGCAAAGAGTGGGTTTTGTTTCTGGGGTGTAATGGTGTCGTAGCTCCGCACTGCCACGTCACCATTTTTTATTATTTTCTTTTTATAAATAAACTAAACAAATAAAAACCCATTAAATTAAATAATTAAATAAAGATACATTAAAAATAAAAAAGAAATACATAACAAAAAAAATATAATATCCCTTATATCTGTGCATTTTTTCAACTTGTCGTTGTTGCAATAATGCGGCTTCTTCGTAACCGGCCCGCTTTGAGGGATTCGTAGTATTTTTTCATTTGTCACAATTTCAACGCTTGGGCAAGTTTTTCGTGGTGTTTGTTGGTTTTTTTCATGCTAGTGACGAGTTTCACGGTATGGCTTTCGAAACTACCGAATACCACATTTAGATGTTCGACTTCTTCACTGGCCGCCGCATTGAATCGTGATGACGACGAACTCTCCTCTCCTTTTGTATTCTTTTTATTGCTCTCCCTTGGGGTGGAGCCAACTTATGTACTTCGTCGTCGTCTAAATAAACCGTGTTATGTTCGTCAACGAGGTTGAAGTTACGAGCATCGGAGGGTGTTGTTGGTGTGCTCGGATTTGTCGAATACGATGTCCTCGAATTGTTTGAATCTCGAGATGATGCGCCGGCTCGTCAGCGTCGTTTTGCCCGCTGCGCCAACCGTGATCACGCAAGCGGTTGTATATCCCGGAAACTTTTTGGCATTCAGAATTAACGACCTTCCAATGGGCTAGAACCGCTTTTTTACCCTTTATTTTTCCGGTTTACCCGTTAGCATGAGCGAAGCTTCAAATACTTTCCTTCAAAATACTCCGACGGCTTAAAAGTTAGCTACAAATTAAGATTATTTTTCACAATTGATATAAAATTTTTATTAAACACTAAATAAAGTCATATAAATACTTAATATTAAAAAACTTACCAACGTCAGAATCCTCCGCAATGACGGTCCAAGCTCTTGTGAGGGCTACTTCCTCATCCTCGGTCCATTGCTTGTATGGATCATGTTGCGCCATCGGCTCCCCTGGTTGTTTTTTTTTTTGTGTTTACGGGTTGGATTTTGGCTTGAATCGGAGGCCCATGTCGCTTGAGTCTCCGGCACCGTCACCGGCTCCGGCTGGCTAGACCCGACGCTGACATGAGGTTTTGGGGTGTAGCATCCTACTTTCGATTATAATAATAAACGAAATTTAATTTATTCAATAATATGCCGTGCATCGGTTTAGATAATAAACTACAAGAGGGCGGGCTTGGACTTTAGAAGATGGAATAAGAGATGGAATGGGCCTTAGGTCCATGGGCATAAGGAAGTATCCCTTAAAACCTAATCCTTTCCATTTTTATCCATCTATACACCATAGCCTACACCTTGAAAAAACACACAGAAACACCATCCTATATCCCGAGCCAAGATTCGAAGGTGGAAAACCAAACCCGTTGGTACTAGAACGTTGTGACGAACCAAAACAACGTCAAGACTAGACCGTGTTCGTAAACCGACTCGTTTAAGGTACGTTTGTAATTAGAAATCATTCATTTAGGTTCAGATTTGTCTGGGAAATCTTAGATCTGTATGAGAATGATAAAAACGAACCAAACGTAATGACCCTTGCTAAAATATGTTACCATTTGATAGGGTAATTGCTAGTATGAGAAAGCCGTAACATATATCAATCGATTACACCCGTTAAACACGATGATTGGATGTATGAACGATTAGGGTTTGTTGGCGTTGATTATACGAGCTCAATGAGGCCAAATTCGTGTTATTTCATCAAGATTTGGGGTTTAATCGCAGATCTGATGTTGACTGTTCTTGGAGATTTTGACTTTGACTTTGACCACTGAGTCAAAGTTTGGATAAGACTGAGCCCATTCGTTATGTTAAAATAACGAATCAGGTGATTCGTTACTCACCCAATTAGTTATGATTACGATAACGAACTAGGTCATTCGTTACTCACCAATTCGTTATGATAAAGATAATGAATCAGGTGATTCATTACTCACCAATTCGTTATGATTAAGATAACGAATCAGGTGATTCGTTACTCACCCATTCGTTATGATTAATATAACGAATCAGGTGATTCGTTACTCACCCATTCGTTATGATTAATATAACGAATTAGGTGATTCGTTACTCACCAATTCGCTATGTTAAGATAATGAATCAGGCCATGTTCTGATAACGAATTAGGCAATGAATCAGGCTATGTCAGATAACGAATTAGGCTTAATTCATTATAGCGAATGAGTGGGCGAAGTAGATAATAACTTAAAAATCTTAATGGAAAATGTGTTAAGACAATTAATGAAAATAAAATTTTTCCAAGTTGACCTGGCAGCTTAAGCCCAGCCAAGGGCTCTGCTCGTTGGACCCCGCTAGGGGCTGCCGCCCCTAGAACCCTGTTGCCAGGGGCGATGGCCCCGGACCTTCGTTCGTTGAGGGTTATAATTAAACTAGAATTACGATATGGGTAGTGGTAGTAATTAATACGCGTAATTGTTATACAGTTAGCCGTGCACAACAAAAGAAAGGGATAACCATTAACGGTGAACGCAACCGAGCTCAGGTGAGTTTCTAGCCCCATTCCTTGTTATGTTTTTGGGGCTGTGTGCATAATCGATGTGATTAGTTAATACACTTACCTTAAGTGGTAAGTGTATGCCTTGTATGATTTATGTATGAATGAATGCTTGATGGTGGGTGAACGATCTTCGGATATCGCATGTACCGCCAGGTGGTAGTTTAAAGATATGATTGTTATGTATGATGTATGAATGACGTATGTATGTATGAAAGTTATGATTATGAATATATAGACAGGTATGTTACGATTGTATGGAAGAAAGGAACTCGGCCCTAATAATACTCGAGGCAGAAAAGGGAACCGAGCCCTAATAATTCTTGAGGCAGAAAGGGAACCGAGCCCTAATAATACTCGAGGCAGAAAGGGAACCGAGCCCTAATAATACTCGAGGAAGAAAAGGAACCGGGCCCTAATAATACTTGAGGTAGTAGGGCGTAATGCTCTTTAAAACGTAGAATTATGTAAAGAAAGGTTTAATATAAAAGTATGTAAGAAAAGAAAAGAATGAATGAAAGAAAGAAAGTATATGATAATATATGTATGAAAGAAAGGTAAGCAAGTGATATAATATGTATCTTCGGATGCGTATGTATAAACATGTGAATGTATTGTATGTTACCTGATTAACTAGAACTCACTCAGCGTAGCTGACTTTTAGTATGCACGCAGATGAATAGATTGAAGCAGTTGGCTTGAGAGAAGGACACATGGTAGGATTGAAGAGACTGGTATCCAAAGAAGTTTTGTCAAGATGTTTTAAATAAACTACTTATGTTATGTTTTTAAGACAAGTATTGAATGATTGTTTGAAATTTAATTATTCCGCGAAAGTTTTATTTAACTCTGATGTTTAGAACTGTGTTTATGAGTAAATCCAACGTCCAAAGTAGGGCACCAGTAACGGGGCCTGAGGAAGTTGACATACATGTTTAACTTCGGGCCGGGAAAAGGAAACAGATAGTTTAGCTTCAGTTGGTTTCTGGTGCGGGAACCATTTCATATTTACGCTCAGGGGCGTAGCCACTTGTTAGTGAGGGGTGTCCCCCGCCCCCTGTGAAATTATTTTTTAGTGTTAATATACCAAAAAATTCCCGACCGACCCCTGTAAAATTTTGGCACCGGCCCTTGTGAAACTTTGAAGCCGTACCTTGTATAATTTCGAGACGACCCCCATGAGATTTTGAGACTAACCCTAACAAAAAAATACAATGACAATTTTATAAATATAATTATATAAACGTTATATAAACATTTTTTCCTATTAAATTTGACTTTAATATTAACAAGTCCATTAGTCCAATATCCAATCCAATTTTTAAGCTCAAAACCCAATTCAAACCCTACTCAATTTTTAGTCCAAAACCCAATCTCATTCTAACTTCTAAAATTTATTTTTTTGACCGCCTCTGCTGCCTCACTTCGTCCTTCTCTCACCAGTCACCGCCTCACCGGAATCGGAAATTCCGACCAATCTCACGTCGTCCTTGACACCTTATCTTCTCACGTCCACTACTACACTACAAATTTCCAAGTTTCCAACATGCAACAACCCTCATGTCCAATAAAATTGTTTCCAGCCTTCGAGGTATAACAATATACATTCAATTTATGTCTAATTTAGTTTGGCTTTTAGATTTTTAGGTTTATGATATTTAGACTATGTAAAAAAACAAACATGAAAAATCGCCACTATTATGAGTATGATTGCTTCATTGCGGTTCTTGATTTGTAAATCCAAGAGTTTGGGGACCATCCGACTTACTTGTTTCTTTGAGTTGTTTGACTCCTTGTTATAACTTTCGGGCATTTTCTATTCCAAAAATATTACGATTAGTCGAGTTGTACCCATATGATTTTGATGAAAGTGATAAAAGAAGACTCCCGGTTGAACTCACGACATACATCGCTAATTTGAAAGGAGATAAACGATTTAAAAACTTGAATGGTTTAGCAAGTCTTGTTCAATTAATGGTTCAAACAAAGAAACACCATTCCTTTGCATTGGTGTATCATTTGTTAAATTAGCTTTCGTATTACCTGTCGCAACCGCAACCATTGAAAGATCATTTTCGGCGATGAAGTATGTGAAGTCCGATTTGCGTAATCGAATGGGTGATGAAAATTTAAGCGACAGTTGTATTTGTTACATTGAGAAAGACTTGCTTGTCAATGTTAAAGTAGATAATGTAATGGTTAGATTTCAAAAAATTAAAACTCGTAGAGAACAACTTTAATATATTTGTTATCTAATATTTTGTTTGGTAATCCGTTTTTTATATATATGACCCGACTCGACCCGATTTGACCGACCCAGTTCGACCCGACAGTTGTATTAGTTACAACCATAAATATTCCCACCCCTGTGAAAAAATTTTCTGGATCCGCCACTGTTTACGTTCGGTTGGTTCGGTTGGTTTTGCGAACCATGGTATTAACCGAAAGGAAGGAATGGTTGGTTCGGTTGGTTCGGGTGGTTCGGGTTGTTTCTAGGATCCATTTTTGTATGTTTTTTTTTGAAGAATTGGTTATTGGTTTGTATGAAATGGATATGAGGTTGAAGGTGCAGAGGTATATGTATATATATATATATATATATATATATATATAATAATGGGAGAGTTATTTTGAGAACCATGATGAGTTTTAAGAACTCAATTTTCAACCACACATTTAATTAAATGATATGAAATATGTGGCTGAGATTAAATTTAATTAAAAAATAAAGCAGGAGAGAGAATAAGTATTTTTGATAATTACACAAGTTTAAACGTTAGTTACACATGTGTAAAAAGTCAATTCGGTGTGTAAAAAAATACCGTAATTTTTTGGACATCACTTACATTTACGTATTACACATGTGTAAAAGAATTCGAAAATTTTTTTTTGTTACGTTGAGTTCTTTCGGGTTCTTAAAACTCAAAGTGGTTCTCAAAAGAAATCAATCATAAATATATATATATACTAGTTTTTATCCCCTTATTACGGGGGTTATTTTACATTATTCGTTTATAACATTTATATATTTTTGGAATTTAATCTTATTTATTGTGCAAAAGTTAATAATATAGTTAGCATTTTATGATGAAAGTGTTTCACAAATAAATGAGATGTTATGACCCGGTTTAAAAGCTATTTGGGTTTATTGAGACCCACGACCCACTTATTATTTTATTATAAACTTGTTTTTTAATTATAAATAATATATATAATTTTTTAAAGAAATCATATATTAAATTTTAGTATATCCCTACTTTATAGGATTTTCATATCAAATATTTGATAAGATTAATTTTTAATTTAATGAGATAGTAATATCTGGGTTTGGTGAGACCCATACCCGTAAATTCGGGTTAAATGCATAAGAAATCTTCATTTACAAATAATGCAATATGATGGTTTGAGAGAATTTAAAGAGCAACCAGAGAGCTTTTAAAAGTTTCTTTCATATATATATTACAGATAGATATATAGATTAATAATCTTTATATATTCAAATGTTCGGTATATGTAGATGTTAATTAATTAATTTTTCAATCTGTTGTGGTGTCAAAATTTGACATCATAAACATGAACCGTGAACAAAGAAATATAGATTGATACACATAATAATAAAAAAAACATAAAAGCTAAACTATAAATTAAAATATTTTATAATGAAATTGTATGAATTTGCAAGTAATTTATACAATATTGGTTTTCATAGTTTATGTATAACAATTATATCTTGTTATAACAACAATTATTAATATATGTTTACATTTAAAGCATGATATAGTTAATATAATATTCATATCTATACTATATATAATACATAAGTAAATGATAGATATATTACTTTTTCCTATGTCATACTTTATAGGATTTTTGTATCAAATATTTGGTGATATTATTTTTTTTAATTTAATGAGATGTTATAACCCGTTTAAGGAATATCTGGGTTTGATGAGATCCATACCCGTGAATTCGGGTCAAATGCATGAAAAACCTCCATTTAAAAATCAAGCAAATCTAGTGACTTCAAAAAAGGGGGGAGCGACCACATCGCGACACATAGGAATTTTATGGTTTCGTTTATATATATATATATATATATATATATATGTATATTATATATATATATTATTTTAATTAATTTTGTTTTTTTTTTCAATCTAGTGACCGTTCCCAACGGTCAAAACATATAATAATAATAATATTTTCGGGCGAGTAATACTCATCAACCCCCTATCGCCCCCTTTATCGCTGGGGGCGGTGTTCCATGAAAAAATCGCCCCTCGTCGCCCCTTTTCGTCGCTTAGCACGCATACCCTAAAAGGTCTAAGTGGTTAAGAGACTCTGAACTAGTAAGTGTTGTTTGGTTGGACATTTGAATGATAGTGTTCAACGACTATTTTACCCCTCCAAGCATTGTGTTGAATCTAATGTATCTATTTAGTTAGAGCTATGAATGACTGTACCGAATGAGGAATAATTATAAAAGAAAAGTTCAATACATCATAGAAAATACAAATTGCACATAAATCATTCAATATGGATATCACATATAAACAAAAGATAATGTTCTATATCTTTGCTAGTTTTCACATAAACTTTGTTTACAGCAGCAAAGATATTCATATATTCAAGAAACAATTAAATTTGCAAAAAGATATATGCTAAAATCGCAGCACGGTTGTACGACATTTATTTACAAAAAGTTAGATGCTAAAGCTATATGTTAAGCTATATGTTACATAAACTTTGGGCAATGTCTACTACTGTAGAATGAAAGCTTTACTGCTTAAACTATCATTTGCAGCACTGCATGCAAAAAACAAAACAACCAAGTTAGAGGTGTTCAAGGTTCGGTTTGAAACCGTAAAACTGCCTAAACCGTTCACCGGGTTGGTTTCACGGGAGGCTTTTTTCTTATACTTTCGGTCGATCGTTCGGTTCTAAAAGTTTAAAACTGTAGCGAACGGTTTGGTTTATGGCTTATATAAAAAACCAAGCTTATAAAGCCGGACCAGACCGTCAATGTGTGTGTGTGTCTCTCTCTCTCTCTATATATATATATATATTTGTAGATATATGTTTATTGGACATCATTATTTTTATACATTAGCTTAAAATAGTAAATATTGGTGATTCATAAATGAACTGGGCTATGTTTTCATAATCAAACAAGTACTTAAATTGTCTAAAGCTCTTATCACTTTTTATCCTCTCAGTGAAAGTAAAACGGTAAACCATGCCACTTAAATTTCTTTAGTAATAGCATGAATACTGAAGACTTCCTATTACTTGTGTTTGGCCGTTTGAGTAGCATATCTAATGTATTTGGACAACTTTTGTATTTTTTTTTATGAATTTTATATAAATCTCAAACCGTGAAACTAAACCGGAGCCAAACCGTTAGTAACAGTTTGGTTTTAAATTCCAACGGTTTAATTTCGGTTTTTAATCATCAAAAACTGCTGCAAATGGTTTGGCTCCCGTTTGACCTAAAACCGTCAAAACCCACAAAACCTAAATCGGAAATAGTAATCACAATAACCCCAAAACCTAAACTAGATTTCTAGCAGAAAATTTTCAACCCTAAATGAACCAATTACTCTGCAAATTTGAACAAAAATCAGTGGCACAAACTGATCATCAATTACCATATATATTTCAAGAGCATACGAATCTGGTCATTTGATGAATCTTAATGAGATTTAACATAAATTGAACTAAACCCTAACTTCTAAGTCTAGTCGTTCGAACCATATCAGAACCCAAGAGGTCGGGAAACGAAAATTGACGAGGGTAGTGAGACAGAAATTGTACATGGTTGTGATTGGAATCAGGCATAAAGTGAGCGATGATAGTGGTGGTGCGCTATGGTAGGTCTCCCAGAAGAGGAGAAGAAGAAGAAGAAGAAGAATGAACGATGTGTGGGCAAGTAAGTCATCTTTTCCTTCAGTTATCATTCAAAAATGTTATATAATTGAATGGATAGGAGGCCCATTCAACATCCAGATGTCATGTTGGAATGAAACAAACAATCTGAAGGTCTGAGCGAATCAAACTTTAAACCCATTCAGACCTATTCAAATCTCAAACAAATACACCCTAAAACTTATTATATTGTCTCTCTCCATTTCAATTAAATAATACTTTTTTTTATACATTTATTTTTTCTCTTTCTTCCACTCACAACTATTTTCAAAAAATATTAATAAATTATAGGGTTATAATAGTAGCTTTTCAAATATACATAAAAATCATAGTGTTTTTTAAAATATAAAAACTGTTCACTCACAACAGCCTAAATCACTCTCTAAATTATAAAAATACCTCACATAAAATAGGGGGTTGGATAAGAATACTGTTAGAGTGGGAAAATCAAGAGACAAAACAAGTTATATTTGTTGAATTTCCGGGCCTTGGTATTGAATATCAATCAAAAGATATTGATGATCTTCCTCATTTCATAGAAGGTGCTACCTTTGAGAAGCAATCCTTCAGTTGTTATAAGATCTTCAGTAATTTAGTTCATTTTGGTATTTTATTAGCAGTTTGTGTATAAATTAGTTTATTAGTTATCTGTAACCTTTTATGTTAGATGTCATTTTTATACCTTAGCTCATAAATAGTTTCAAAATATACATATATATATATATATATATATATATATATATATATATATATATATAATGATTAAGAGAGTCTCTTAATCATTAACATTTTTCACTGTAATTTCACACACCTCTAAGAAGTACTACAAAGTATAATAAGAGAAGATGGGCTACATGCGAGGAGAACAATCTATACTCATAATCCTTTGAATATCAAATCTCGCTACAACTTAAAATGGTTAATTCAAAATACAATGAAATTCAATCATCATTATTCTAACTATTAAAAGAGAACATTTTTAGTGTTTCAGAGGGTTCTTTCGATCCTACAATTAGTCTTTACAAATTGTTCGATTCTTAATCAATTAACTAACCTCAACTTATACTTATGTAATTAATCCAACGAATAAGTGAAAAAATTTGGTCGAACGAACGGTTCACGGTCGTCCACCAATAGACCATGGGCTTAACATAGGTCATGTAAGTTTTCTAGTGTAAATCGGCTAAAGAGTGTCTAATTTACATATTTCCCAAATTTAAAAAAATCAATTGCATTTCCCCTCCCTTATATATATATATATACACACACACACGCGCACACACACACACGTTACATATTAACCCATTTCATTAGAATTAACATATTAAATGACCATTTTACCCATAAAAATTTAATAAAAAAATGATTAAATCTCAAAGTCACAGATTTTACATTTAATTGATTAACTTCATCCTCTTGATCTTCTTGAGATCTAACCCAATAACCCCTACCCATCTTCATCTTGTGAAACTCATATGTCACCTCTCGCCACTGCCATTTTATGACCCTAAATTGGTCCCAAAGAACACTCAGTCACCCATGTAGAACCAAATCGAACCCTAACTAACACCAAATAGAACATCAATCCGACACGGAACGCAAACTCATGTTTAGAAATGGTGAAGTCATAATGGGAGAGGGTCTGCGATGATAGGTATTAAAGATTACCTACACCTTTATTAACAAACGAGCACAACCAATTGTGCTAAGTTTTTTTTTCTATTATATTCTGAAATAAATAAATAAATAAATAAATCTAACTAGTTAATAACTTTCATCTTCTTCACCAACACACCTGCCGGAATACTAAATGACTCACCGGAAAACCGTTTCTAACTTTATGAGGGACTACAGCACGTCACATTTATAACCAGAAGTTGTTTAAGAAGTGTAGATAAATACGCATGTTATTCTTTGGTGTCCTGATTCGATTTTGTTTCGTTTTTGGCTCGTCATAAAATATGGGATTTGAGTGTCAGTGGCCGAGAGGGTTTCTAGGAAACGAGATGAAGATGTCTAAAGGACCGCAGTTCGGCTTTTATAACCGAGGTTTCTTAACCACAAAGGTGAAACGATTGGAAGCACTAGAATAGAGCCAGTGGTGGCGGTCACCTGATAGAAACAAATAGGAGAAAGAAGATAAACAAAAATAAAGGGAAAATATGTAATTTAGTAAAATAAAGGGAAATATGTAACCGATTTTTATGTTTGGGTAAATATGTAATTAGTATGCTTAGAAAGGGATATATGTAAATGTTCCAAATACAATATATTTGGAATTCATCAAGTGTTAAAACAACTTCAACACACGTAGTCAACTATTTTTGGTCTTGTGCATTTTATCGTTTGATATTTAATCATTTCGTGATTTTTCAGGTCTTAAATAATATGACCAACGTTAGCAACTCAAAGCACCTCCACAATAAAACTATAAAAACCATATCGTAATAACAATAACAAGTTAAATAAATTACGAAGAACGACATGCCAATTTATTTATAAATAGAATGACAAATTAGAAATGGTCGACAACGAAAATATGATGAAAGGCACAAACGAATAAGATAACCTAAAATCTTTTTATACATTCCTTAACCGTGCCTCTCCCTTTCTTGCAGTCTCTTTCTGGTGTAAAGGCATGCAGTTGCAAGGTCCATCTTGATTTTGTGCACCTCAGTTTTATATTTTATCTGAGTGTCTTTCAATGATGGCATCCCAATTACACTCTGATGGTCCTAATTAGGGTTTTATTCTATTACTTATGAAATTCTTTTAAACTCTGTTGTCAAGTCATCAACTGTCACAAGTTATGACACTTTAAAGTCATTAACCAAAACATCTTGGAATGCATTATTGCAAGATAATGAGCTTATAGTATCGTTGTCATTTATCCTTTCTGTATAAGACATCAATTGAAAAATGAGACATGGATCAGATTCAATCTCACATGGCGTTCAATCTATATTGTTCTCGATCTATAATCAAAGTGGTCCAATCAAACACACAGTAAGTTTGAGTGAGGCCTCACATTTCACTAGTTTGAATCAACGAGGGCGCCAATATGTCTAACTGATACATATCATTTAATAGTACAAAATCCAATCTTGATTACATACAACTCCCACTGAACTTTAGAATATTCCCAACCATTGCCTTTATAGCCGGAAGTTACGCGAAAATGATTTGACACTGATCAAAGAATAGCCTTTAGTAAACGAAAGTTCTAATATGTATCTTAGATTCTTAGGCCTAAGGTTACTAAATGAGTATACCAATATCAAAACATCTTATGACTAAGATGCATGAAAATGATTTGATGCGAGTTACATCCAACGTCATTCGTAATGAGGTCTGTGATTTGGAAGTCAACTCCTTGAGTCCAAAGTCAGAATAGTCTTAGCTTAGAATCGTTCCCACGAGTCTGAGTGACTAAGAATAATTTAGAATACAATATTTACGGATTATACGTATTGAAAAAAAGTTATAATATTCAGTGTTTCCATTTAACCATTAAATCAATAGTATAATTGTATAAATTCTCATACATCCAAATACTAAATGAAAACAAATGACTAGCTAATCTAAGACCGATAACATCCCTGTGTTGTTCATGCTTGTCCTGAGTCATCGGCTTAGTATACGGGTCTAACAGGTTTTGATATGTGTCTACTTTGCATATTATGGTGTCTCCTCATTCCAATATTTTCCATATAATGTGGAACTTTCTTAGAATGTGCTTGTCTATGTGATGAGATCTAGGCTCTTTGGCCTGTGCAATAGCACCTGTTTTATCACAGAACACCTCGATTGGTTTATGAATACTCGGAACCACATCGATGTCAGTGATGAACTTCTTCATCCAAGCAGCCTCCTTAGCAGCATCTGATGTAGCTATGTATTCATATTCGGTGGTAGAGTCTGTCACCACAATCTGCTTGGAGCTTTTCCAGTAAATAGCTAATCCATTGAGAATGAATACGAATCCTGATTGTGAGCGAGAATCATCTAGATCAGTCTGGAATCTGGCATCAGTGTAACACTTTACAATGAGCTCTTCTTCCACTCCTCCAAACACTAAGAACATATATTTGTTCCTTTTTAGGTACCTTAGAATTTTCTTCACTGCAGTTCAATGGACAACGCCAAGACTTTGCTGAAAACGGCTAGTCATGATTAAAGAATACGAAACGTTAGGTCTAGTGCATAACATAGCGTACGTGATAGAACCAATAGTTGAAGCATATGGAATTGCTTGCATGTTCTTAGTTTCAATGTCCATTGTCGGGGATTACGATTTGTTCAACACGGTTCCTTTAAAAATGGGAATAGCTCCTTTCTTGGAGTTATCCATTGAGAAGCGTACCATCACCTTGTCTATGTATGTACTTTGACTTAGCCCTAGAAGCCGCTTAAACCTATCTCGGTAGATATTGATTCCCAGAATATAAGCAGCTTCACCAAGATCTTTCATTGCGAAACAAGATCCCAACCAGTGCTTAACTTTCTTAAGCATATGAATGTTGTTTCCAATTATCAGTATATCATCCGCATACAAGATGAGGAATGATGTAGTGCTCCCACTAGCCTTTCTATAAACAAAAGGCTCATCTTCATTTTTTGATAAAACCAAACTCTTTGATTTTCTCATCAAAATGAAGATTCCAGCTGCGAGATATTTGTTTGATTCCATAAGTGGACTTATTCAGTTTTCCCACCATATTAGAATATTTAGGATTAACAAAACCTTCAGGCTGATCCATATGGACATCTTCGGAAAGATATCCATTAAGAAAAGCGGTTTTAACATCCACTGCCATATCTCGTAGTCATAATTCGCGACTATGGCAAGTAATATCCTTATTGACTTAGTTATAGCAACGGGCGAGATGGTTTCATCATAGTTAATAGCCTGAGTTTGAGTGAAACCTTTCGCGATTAGCCGTGTGATGACCGTTGTTTGAGTCAATAAAAAATCTAATTAAACTACCTAGATAGGATAAGTAAGGTATCGTATCCACCAGTAGTATGTAGTCAATGTGATTCATGTACAGATTTAATATTATGAAGTAACTGGTTTTTAGTGCTGATCACACAAGCAATTAAAGTGAAATTAGAGAACTAAGCAACAAGAAAGTAAACGAGTTTCAAGCAATTAACAAGAAAATCACACACAAGAATTCAAGTAAGCAACCTACAGTTATCTCATGCAACCTAACAGATTAGTTATTAACGATTAACTAAAGACTGATCAATCTGACAAAACTTTAGACATCAACAATCACTTTACACACGACACTGGTTATCAAACAGTCATTGCCAGTATGACTCAGTTAAGGGTAATTGCATGTTTTATTGTATTCAATCTAACCAAACAATCATATGATCAATTATCTAGCAACTAGTAACAAATCGTTCAGACTAACATAAACCTAAACCGATTGAACACACAGAAGTACCAAACATCAATAATCATATATCAATCATCAATAAGACCATGAGCAGTCATAACTCTCCACCCCCAGGCATTATGCGCCACGTGGCGCCCAGTCAGAGTTATGATTTTTTACCAAAACAGGGTGAGTCATAACTCTCCACCCCCAGGCGTTATGCGCCACGTGACGCCAGTCATTTAAATAATAAATCACTTAAATAAATAAACATAAAATTAAAAAAATACATTAAACTTCCAAATAAAAACTAAATTAAAATAAAAAAATACATCAAATTAAAAAAAATACAAAAATAATACTAATAAAACTACATGTTATATTTTTCAAAATTTTCGCATGTCGAGCGGCTTTTAGAGATCGGCTCTCGGGTCGGCTTCGGTTTGCTCACTTGATAAAATCTCAATGTCTTTGTCCATTTCATTCCTTCTAAGAAGTTCGACGACGTCCAATTTACATTAAGTCTTTGGGTTCCAAGTTCGTGTAAATCTTGGAGTCGAGAGTTCATTTCTTTGAATTTACTTTCCATTTCGGGATTCGAACCCGTTGCCAACGACGAAGTGACCCCTTTCCCCTTTCCCTTGCCCTTGCTTCTTATACCCCCTGGCCGAGGAATCTCGGTAGTATTCACGGCATCATTATCGCTTAGGTTGAAGTTTCGAGCCTCGGAACGGGGCGTGTCTGGATCAACCGAAGACGATGTTTTAGACTTTTTTTTACGCGGACCACCTTCGGCTTCGGCATCCAAAACCTGGCCCCATTTTGGGTGAAACCTCAACTGATCTTTCCAAATGCTAAAGTAATTGAAGGCCCCAGAGACCTTATGTTGATACTCTATCAACGCGTTTTCCATGACTTCCGCGTCCGAGACAATACTACTCCTATTTTGATTCATCCAAGAGAAAACCGTATGGAAACCCATGCATTTGGGGTTTATGTCGCCCCATTTAGACAATAACGAATCTTTTTCTCGATGTGAGTCCCCGCCAAGGTCGTGGAACAACTCTTTAATTTTGTGCCAAAATACCCCCGTTTTTTGATAGTTCGCTAAAAAAATAAAAACATTACACGTTCAATGATTGTTCTAAGAAATTAAAAAAAAATATATATGTATTTTAAAAACCTACCGCATTTGGAATCTTCCGATATCGCGCACCATGCACGAGCACATAGTACGCACTCGTCGATACTCCACGGTATCATTGTCTTTTTAACCGAGGTTCGTCGGCGGCTTTTCTTTGCGTGTTTTCTTGGACGTCCGCGTTGGCTCAAACCGCCTACGGTCTCCGGGACGGGTTGTGTCTCCGGCACGATCTCGAACTTGGGTTGGGTTTCCGGGACGGGTTGGGAACCCGAACCGGCAAAAAATGTTTGCCGTTGGGTTTTGGAAATCGGGCACCGCATTTGGCATATAGTTTTGTAAAAATGCAATGTACGCGGCCATTTTCGGGTCCATCATATGGAGGACGGGTACGGTTGGCATCGGGCGGTAGATGGGTTCGGTTGTGGATTTTGGTTGCCTTGACGGGCAAATTGACCGAAACCGAGAACATTTTGGTTGTTATTCGGAAACATTTTGGTAGAAATATTTGAGTAAAAAATATAATTGGTATAGAAGTGGAAGGTAGAAAGGAATGTGTTAAAAAAATGAGTTTGGTTTGTTTTTATAGTATAAATTTTATTAATATAATTTTTTTTTTTAAAATCCAACGGCTCCCTAACGTTAACATGGCCTAACGGTTATTTTTTTTTGATTTGTGTGCCTTTTCAGCGTTTTGAGTAAAACGTGGTAAAAAAAACTCAAAATGCCGGGGGTGGGGGGGGTGCCCCCGGCGTTATGGCCTAAAACGCGCTCCACAACGTGCCAGTACGGATGGTCTAATAATACAATAATATTCTTAGTCACATGAGAAAAACTGTAAAGATTACAAACTATACGTCCCGGGTGCGATTCTAGGAGATTAGCCGAGCCTTGACATCATTGGATCTTCAATATGGATGATATGTATCATGTGTAGGGTCTTGGCACAAGCTATGGTGGTGAAAATCGCCTCTTGTAACTGCTGAAATCGCCTCTTGTTCGTCAAAACGGAGTTAGGGTTGTTTATGATGAAGAATAAGATATAACCTAAAATTCCCGTTTGCACTTCCCATCGCGATACGCGATGGAGTCTTCAATGGTCCATCGCGTATCGCAATGGACCAGAAAGTCAACCCATTTTAAATCCCATCGCGACACGCGACGGGTCCTCAAGCAAGCCCATCGCGTATCGCGATGGGTCTTGTCACCAGCAAACATTGTTATCTTGTCTCGTTTCGCGTGCTGGACATCCCGGGTCTTCATTCCGTGCCACAACAGGTCCAAATTGAGTACTTTAACACCTGTGACTTGAAATCTAATAATACACGTATGAAGTATCGAAAGTTCTAGAATAAACAATTAAAACTAAATAATAAACGAACTAAAAACATATACAAATTTACTGACCATCACATCCCCACACTTATCTTTTGCTTGCCCTCAAGCAAACTCTAAAGCAAACATGAACCTCCATCATAGGTATGTAGATTATCTCCATTAATACTAGTAAGGTTTAAGGTCATACCCAGTTTCCCAGACTGACACTGTTTTTAGATTGACATATCACAAATAAGGTTAAGTGCTATAATAAAAACAATAGAGCCGCCCAGACAAGTGTACTTTGTTTCGGGTTAAGGCACACATGCTCATACCCCTCATAATATAACATCTCTCCTCTCGGTTTAATATATGGACTAGCAAAAAATGTGCTAGTATCACTCTGCTCTCAGTATCACTCATAAGCAAATATTCATCCATAAAGCTGCTTTGACACAAACGCAAATCAAGAGGTCTTAAAAGGGTTGTAACGGGGCCAAGTGTAAGGGTATGGAAGGGAAATATTTAAGTAGCTCAAACGATCCGACCCGACATATTACAAAGCATCTAAATAAACGAAAACTACTATACAAACTGACTGACTTATTATAAAACCTCTAAATAAGCAAACTAACATACATACTGATTTCGTTTTTTTTACAAAAACGAACTACTGAATACATAAATGAATATAAACCGACGTTTTTTTGGCTTTTTCCTCATTTTTTTCTTTTTTTAAGCATAATAACGTGATGCTTAATAATGGAACAAATACAAATACAAAAACAAAAACACTTACAAATAAACTTAGTAAGCTGGATCGTCGCGTAACATAATGTCGGGGTTAAACAAATGAAAAATAAGTCCAAGAAAGGTTTTCTAAGGGACCCAACCCCCCGCCCCTCACATTACCTGTCACACCCCAACCTGAGGCGAAAATGCCGGGACGCGAACTGATTGTCACAGCACTCAAGGTACTATCATGCAATAATCAAATACAACTTATTAAACAAACAATAAACACAAATTTTATTCTTGGTTTTATCTTTTCTAACATAATTCTTCACTAAATCATCACAAAGTCTTGCAACTAATTCAAGCGATAACCTGCATATGCGTATAAAATAGAATTTTGTCAACAACACATGTTGAGTGAGCAACACACCAGTTTAGTTGTACATATAGTATATATAACAAAATACGTAGCTGCAACAAGTCATATGAGAATACACAAATTAACCAAATGAGCAAGTATAACTGAGTTGTCGAGAAGCACAAAGGCTAACGACTGGCGTATGATCATACTAGACTGAGATTATGTTGGACCTCTTCGAATGCAACAGCATACAAAGCAAATAAGCACATAAACAAGTAAGGTATAAGTTGTTAACACATAAGACAATGGTTGCAGTTTTGTGTATAAGTGTATATGAGAAAGTATATTTACGCATATGTCCCCAAAATGTGGAAAACGAGTAAAATAAGGGAATGTGGTACTCACCTCAAAGACGAGCAAAAACGAATAATAAGAATGTGGGTGATTGATCAGGCTCCTCGAGAAAATACCGACGAGATGTCCTAGTAACGAATAATTGCGTAAACGAATATAAATGAGTGACTAGATAAAGATTCGAGAATCTAAATGATCGAGTGTATTCTAAACGAGGATTAAATATTGCATAAATTTATTATAACTTTTATCTGTCTAAGAGTTTAAAGAAAATAACATATTTTAATTATATAAAATTATCATTATAGATAGAATACTTGAATTAAATAATATTTATAATTTTTGATAAATTATATAAAGAGATTGTTTTAACATATTTGTTTTAAACTAAAATACTTTTAATACCTATTTTTATTATTAATAAAGATTTCTTTTAAATACTTATTGTAAATAATAGATAAATAATAAATAATAAGACTTATATGAAATACGATTTTTATAAAATACTTGACCAACTAATTATATAAAATAATAAGGTCTAATATATATATTATGTATCTTAAATAAAAACCTTAAATCCTTCAACAATTTTAACAACTATTATATATAATATTTACATGTATAACAAAAATAAGAAATTCATGAAAACGTTTAACGACAATAAACGACGACTTAATGGTGTCGGTTTGGTAAAATAATATTTATTTTGGTATTTAAAATTAGTTATAATCATTTAATATATGTTTAACAATTTAAAAACCATAAAGAAAACAAACCGCGTCAAGGGGGGCTCGAACCCGCACCCCTGGCCGGTTTACTGATATCACAACCCACACAACACCAACTGAGCTGGGGTGTTTCTTGGTAAGCAGACGCAGACAAACAATATATACAGAAGACCAGTTATACCCAATTACTTATGAACCCTAGATTGATTAATTGATTAAACCGTTAAGAGTTGATTCGATTAATGTTAGGGTTTCTAATCTCTGACCAAAAACGACCATAGTGAAACTATAATATGCTTTAAACGTTTAACAGAAGATGCCCAATTGCTTGATATCGCATACGGCCAAAAGACAACGAAGAACACGATTAAACGGCGGATTTGATGCAATTAATTATAGGGGTTAGGACGGAGACGGTGTGGGAATGAGATCTGCAAGTTTAATTGAGATTTTACAATCGTTTGTATGTATAACGAAGTTAGGGTTAGGGTCGGCCAAACGAGGAGCAAGAACACGAGACCAGATTGATTACTGAAATTTGTTTTAGGGGTTTAGTTGAAGATGTGTGGGAGATGGTGCATCCGCGTCTAATTGAAATATTATTGTTTCAAAGGTGTAATATCGAGTTAGGGTAAAGACGGTTTAGGTATAATGCGAAATTCATATCATAAGATCGGTATTTCCTAATTACTTGAGACGGTGATGCCGATAAGGCAAGGTGAATCAAATTACCAAATAATTTCCAAGATTAATAAATGTATTGTCCACGATTTGGAATCCGGTATGAAGATCCACGAACTGATCGGGTTTGGTAACGGGTATATGGATCTAGATATTGGGTATGGGTTACAATATATTAATATATTACAAAATGGTCCCTCTACTATGTTGTTGGAAACATAAACGGGTTAAAGGTTTATTTTGGATTAAAATTGTACATTTTTCAAAGATGTTTTATATATATTAAATAAACATTATAACAAATAATTATAAAATAATAATGACTCAAATAACGCGATATTTGTCGTTTAAATTTCCTGAATTTAAAAACGGGTCGGGTCTTGTGTTTAATACATTATATGGAAACCCGAGTTGTTACATTACCCATCCTCACATGTATAATGTATGAGGCCCCAACCCCCCCAGTACCCACACAATCGTTCATCCAGACGAGGCTTAACCTAATTGCCTCTATCACTTTTGCATTTTGCCAACTACGATCCCGTAATCCATGAACATCGATGAAAGCACTCAAATGACATGTGTGTACTATATATTATATGTGTATTATATATATTTGGGTCAACTCACACACGTACCGGAGGAATAGAGTTGACGATATAAACATGTGTACCTGTCCCCATGACTCGTTATCCCCGCCTAAACGACCTCATTTTCAACTTCTCATTATGAAAACATTTGTGAGTAAGACTATTGAGAAGCTGAAAAACCAACCATGACCAGAAACCTATAACTTGGCATTAATGGCAATAATTAACAGTTAACAACTTTGGTTTCTGAAAACTCTTCGAGGTACTATCGGGTTAAAAATTTTCAAATTTCTCCCATCCCCACACTTGAGGTTTACATTGTCCTCAATGTAAGAATACTTAAACATTGTCCTCAAACTTAAAATAGATAAAAACGATTAATGAACATTTGAGGGACGGGGTTAAATTTGATTTTTTGACTATTAAGCAATTTTAAAATTCGGGGCTCAAATGTAGCGATTCAGCTAACAATTATACAATTACACTTTTAACATTTAAAGTAATAAAACAAAATAAATTATGAAACTGAAATCACGTGATATCAACGGGACTGGAAAAGGACCAGTCGGCTCGTGAACTCTCATAAACACTCGTATACTCTCGTCTCATCCAATTACCAAACTGACAATCAAACCTGCAAAATCTCGAGATGTGTAGAAACAAGCTTCTCACAAGTGTAAGACATAGGTCTTTTAAGAGTTATGAAAATGAATATTTGTTAATTTTATTAAAACAATCACCGAGCCAAATTAAGTCGTTTCATAATAAATTCTGTTAAATTAGTTAAAAACGTTAAAAGACCTAACTCACTTTCGTAGGAATCACGATTGCATTTAGCGTATGCAACAAGCCCTCCCGGGAGGACGAGTGGGGTCTCGTGAGGGTTTATCGTGAACTACACCCACAAAGTTCTGTTACAACAAAATATACAAATAAATCAAACACAGCAGCAACCAAAAGATATATATACATAAGCACCCAACCGGTTACCCATACATGATTCCCAATAATATAATATTAATATAATACAGACCATGGGAATAAAACAAAATAAAGTAAAAAGATAACCAAAAGCTACTGTGCTGGTGGATCATCAGCTGCATCATCCTGCGGGACCACCGGCTCCTCCAATGTAATAATCAATGACTGTGGGAGCGGTACCTGTGAAGCAACAAATAACAAACAAAAATAATCATCATGGTGGGCCAGGTGGGCCCACGTCTCCTCTCTGTATGACCTAGCCTCCTCCCTCTCTGCCCGAACCTCAGCTAATATTTGCTGACAGATCATCTCGAGTGTGTCTGGCTGCTGCGGCTGCTGAGGTAGTGGCTGTGAGGATGATGATGCTGATGCCTATCTCAGCGGATGCTGCTGCTGAGGCCGCTTAATGCGCGGGATCCTAATGTGCTGACGATGAGTCGGAATCCCCTGCTGCATAGCCACAGTTACTGCGGAACCCTCCGGTGGTGGTACCCGTGGGCCCTCTCGGACGGGGATGAACTTGGGTGGATCGTCCATCTCACAAATCCCGGCTCTTTGAGCATCCGCCAAATCAAACGTCACCGTAGGCGGTCCGGGGTTGAAGTAAGCCTCTGGATATCTATCAAAAACCCCCAGACTCCTCGCAATCTGCGTAATGTATGCCCCTAATGCTAACTGGGCCGATGCCCCTGTAGACTCCGGCCTCTGCCGAATGATGTGAGGAGCAGCATCGCAATGTTGGCCTCCTTGCCAGTGATGATAGACAGGAGGCACAACAAATCGAAGTTGCTACACTTATCGCGGCCAGAATGACGGCCAGCGATAGTGTAAGCAACAATGCGGTGTAAGTATCGCTGGACGGGGTCCCGAATAGAGAATACCACTACAGCGCTAGAGCTCGTTTAAGCGATTTTTCAGTTCGTTTCAGCACATAACAGGTCGTTTAAGCGATTTCAGTTCTTTTCAGCACTTAACAACTTGTTTCAGCACGTTTTGACCAAAATGGGTTGTTTTGGTTCAGGTCGGAATGCGTCTAGGTCGGAAAGGTAAAAACGGGTTTCGGGTCGGTTCGTATGCATATGGAAGAGTTGAAAACCAGTAGCCGTATGATCATCTTATGCAGCACCGTCTCCGAGAATTTAAATACCTCGGCCGGGTCAAAATAAAAAAGGCCCGTAGGCCTTAAAGAAATTTTTATTATTCGCTAATGTACATGGATAAAACTTTTATCAACCGACTTATTATAAGCAGAAATGAAAGATATCTGAACCTGTTGACCTTAACACGAAACCCGTTTTGACCTTCCTGACCTGGACCCATTCTGACCCGGTCCCATTCTGACCCGAACCAAAACAACCCATTTTGGTCAAAACGTGTTGAAACAAGTTGTTAAGTGATGAAACGAACTGAAAAATCGCTTAAACGAGCTTTTCGGTGCTGAAATGAACTGAAAAATCGCTTAAATGAGCTGTTAGGTGCTGATACGAACTAAAAAATCGCTTAAACGAGCTTTTAGGTGCTGAAATGAGTTGAAAAATCGCTCAAACGAGCTGTTAGGTGCTGAAACGAGCTGAAAAATCGCTTAAACGAGCTGTTAGGTGCTGAAACGAGCTGAAAAATCGCTTAAACGAGCTGTTAGGTGCTGAAACGAGCTGAAAAATCGCTAAACGAGCTGTTAGGTGCTGAAACGAACTGAACAATAGCTTTAGCGAGCTGTTAAGTGCTGAAACGAGCTGAAAAAATCGCTTAAACGAGCTTTTGCTGTTAAAACTAGCTGTCACGTGTTGAAAACGAGCTGATTCGTTGGTAAAAAAAAAAGCTAACCCGAAACCCGTTTTGACCAGCTCCGATCTTGACCCGTTCTAACCCGAACATGTTGACCCTAACCCGTTCCGACCCGTTTTGAACATTTTTTTTATTTTGTTTTTCAATTTTTGCAATTTATTGCAATTTTCCGAACTTTTTTTGCAAATTTTCGGAATTTTAAAATTATATTTCGCATTTTTACTTATTTTCGCAACCTTTAAAAGTATAAAAGTTATTATGCAAAGTAAAAACATTGAAAAATTAAAAAAAAACCTAGATTACATACTATACAGGTAAATTATCTATGATTGAAACAAAAATGAAAGTTAAATGACCTGATTGGAATAAAAGTTTTAATTAGTGACCTAATTGGAACAACTTTTAAAGTTGGTTACTATTCTATAGAGTAATCCCATTAATTAACTAATTAAGCCACTAATTAGTATAAAACTTATAATTAATTTATATTTTGTTAAAACCGGCACACTAACTAGTCGTTTTACAAACCTTTGCTAAAACCATATATATTTGTATGACTGAATATATATTCATATATATATATATATATGTGTGTGTGTGTGTGTGATTATATATTAAAGTTTTTATAATAAAGGTATTAATGTTTAAAAAAGGGGATTTTTATAAGGTTTTAAATTAAAATATATATAATATAATCGTGTTAATTAATATATTGAATATAAAACTTAGTGTTTTATAAAAGATTTTATTTTATATAAATATTATTATATGTTATCAATTACTTATTATCTCCAATACTAATATAAAAGAAATCTTTATTAAATAATAAAATATATATAAATAAATTAAATGTATTTTTAGTTTTAAACATTTAAAACAAATCTCTTTATATAAACTATTTTATAAATATTTATATTAAGTATTTTGAAGTATTTTATATAATTAAATCATATTATTTACGATAAAACTGCGATAATAAAATTAATAATGAACCTAAATAATATTAAGCCTTCGTTAGAACGTATTCGATCATCGAATCCGAAATTTTATCTAATCTTAGTTCCGTTATTCAATCCATATTTATTTCCCTCAATTATTGTATTTAGGATTGTCGTCGGTAAATCTCGAAGACTTGACTTACCGCTTTCTTACCAAATCGCTATCTCTTGCTTATTTACTAAGGTGAGTAATCACTCCCCTTTTTACTTATTTTTAAACCGTTTTGGGGACATGTGCGTATCTTACATATTTATTTATTATCTAGTATTCAAAACCACAACTGTTAATCCTTGTGTGTATATCGATTTATGCCTAACTTGTTATTTGCTTACTTGCTTTATTTGAACGCATTTTGGTGAAGTTCCTCATTATAGTATGATCATACGACTATCTTCGGCAACCGATGTCCATTTTTATGACAACGGTTTAGTCTTTGCTTGGTAACCAATGTCCATTTATATGGAATTGGTTGAGCACTTTCTTTATGGTTTGATTGATTGTTTATGTGATATGGCTTAACTGTTTATTCTCATAGGAACAGTTTTTGCATCTTTCTTTATTTATTATATACTATTATTGTTGTGTCTTAAACTGGTGTTTTACTCACTCAACATGTGTTGTTGACAAACTTTTCTATTTTATACACATATGTAGGTTATTGTTTGAACTAGTTGCAAGATTTGGGAAGACTTAGTGAAGATTTAATTTAGAAGAATTATAAACAAGACTTAGATTTATATTCGTTGGTTGTTTAAACAAGTTGTATTTCGTATTTGAATTTATTTGGATATTTAATAAAATTAAATATATATTGTCACCTTTAAATCATTGTATGATAGTACCTTGAGAGCCGTGAGCAATCAGCTCACGCCCCGACATTTCCCCCTTAGGTTGGGGTGTGACAGATTCAATAGGGTCGTCCTTGTGCTTTTCAAGAACCTTTCTAGTAGCAACAATATTGTTTTCAGGCTCGGTTGGAACTAGTTCGTCAAGAACATAGTGCTTCTTGCCATTATGAGAACAAGTCTAAAATTGCGGTGTTATTCAAGAAAGTTGGTGCGATTCAGTTTTTCTTTCTCAAGAATAGTCTTGAGGGTGAATGTGAAGTTATTATTAGTTGACATCTGTTAAATAAGAAAAAGTAATTTAATTAGTATTTTCGATGTTATAATCCAATTATCAATGACCCAATAACATTAATAACTAGGAACATAAGAATCTGGATTCCAGTTACTAATGACATCTATAGCACACAACATTAATAAGTGATTAGGCAAACTGACAACGATCACCAATTGTGAATAAAGCACAACTCTCGGTTATGAAGCCTATTATGACAACATTTGCATAAGTAGATATGTTTAGCCCCATCTATGCCCATCTTAGTCTTCATACAAATGTAACACGTTACAGAAGAGTAAGGTAATAATCTCCCTAGTACAGTCACTTGTGAAATGGCCGGATGTGTCAACAAAACCCTTTCACTTTGAAGGGATAGGCTAGAAATCAAGTGCGGTGTTGTAGCTCCAAACACTTGAAATTTCGCAGTATGCCTCAAGTTTGGCTTATAGTAGGATGAAATAGACTATTGATTTTAAAATTGGGATTAATTTTAAAATTTACCAAATAGAGTAAAAGTCCAGTTTTATTGTATTAAACGGGACAATTTGATGAACATTTTCATCTCTCAGGACACTTAGTTTTAGATAACTTATTAAAACTAAGTTTGCCGCGATATAAATAACCAATTTTAAGTTAATAGATTAAACCGTTAAGTTATAAGTTTTTGGAAAATCAAATTTAGTTTAATTTTGCAAAAACATAATTGGTTAAGAAGTTTATTTTAAAATATTTGGTATTAGGTTGGTGGTGATATAACTACTTATAAATGAAAGCAACCACAATAGGAAATAAGAATATGTAGATCTTAAATGACCAAGAATACTGATTGATTTTGCTAGAGCGTATTAGCAAGATCAATCGGGTCAAGGGGTCACAACACAAAACAACCACAAGGATGAACTCTTGGTGCATCCTATCATCTTTAGTATCTCCTATTGAGTTCAAGAACTCCAAGTCCTCGTCCTCGTCCTCGGTTTTTCCTTTGGGTCTTCTTCTTTACAATATTTAACAAATACATATAATGAAAAGACTAAACCCCTAACTATTACAATTTTGAACCATCAAAATGATCAAAAACTTTAAAAAAATAAAAACCGAAAATAACACAACTTTGAACCATCCATATGGCCAAAACCAAAAACAATCAACTAAACAAAAGGTCGGGTCAGATTTACATATTAAACAAAATAAAAATTGGAAACTCCTTTTGGTCAAATAAAATAAAAAAAACTTTGACCAAAACAATGTTGCATTAAAATTTTATCTAGATCAAAAACTTCAACAACCTTGAAGTTTGTGATGTAGAACCCGTCAAAAACCGGATTCGACTCGTATGTTGTAACCAAGGCTTTGATACAACTTTTGGGTTCCGGTGGTGATCAGTCAACGATTTACCGATTAAACCCGGTTTTAATAATAGTTTCATAAGTATTAATCTCATTAAAATTATTATGAATGCAGCGGATAAAGAAACGAGTAAGCATCACTTTTGGAACATCACAGGATCCGGTTACAAACAATACGAGTACAAATCGAAACAACCAAATTAATTATAAATTGACACCGACATTTACCTTGGTTAATGAAGTACCGGTTGAGATACCGAGAGATAACGAGCTTCACTAGGTGACATTACAAACAAGACGGAACCCGACGGTGGCGGTGCACGGATGCAGCGGCGGTGGCTAGACAACGGCGGCGCAGAGCGGCGATAGCGCCGATTGCAAGGCAGCAGTCAGCGCCAGCAACGACTGTTCTCCGGTGTGGCTGACCGGCATCAACAGTGGAGTGAGTGGCTTGAGAGAGAAAACTTGGTGGCTAGGGTTTTAATAATCTCTTATGATAAAAACCCCTACTTAGGTAAACTGGGCCCCAAGCCCGTCTCTAGCCCACTCCATAATATCATCTTGTTATAATAAATAGTCAACACTGGTTAACTAATTTAAGCGTATTTTTATGTTCATTACTCAAGGTGTAACTTTCTCGGATCATAACTCGGGTCGTCCATATTGACTTAACCGAACCAGTCCACAATATCCAACAAATGCATCTAATCAGAATTTTGATAAAAAGTGATGGTAACGTAGTGGCATTTTTAATTACCTTTATATAGTGTCTATCGGTTACAATTTTTCTTTATTTTCCATTTTATGCTTATGGGTGGTCGGATATATTTTGAAAAACAAACATGTGGCTTGAAGTCACCACCACATGTTTGCTTTTAGTTGTGCAGTATGTTTTATTTCTTTAATTGATGTGACAATTTATATGAATGAGTCAATTCATGTTATGCTTTATTTTTAACAGGTCAAACAAGTAAGATAAATACATTTTAGCTTAAAAGGAAATGGTTTAGATAGATCAAAAGTCGCCCAACATTTGTTTATAATTGTGTTTGTCATAGTAATCAAGGATCCTGACATCAGATCGTTTGTAGAGATGTATTGCTAAAGTTTCTGATAAATTATCTGCCAAGGAGTTACTAATGGATCAGTTTCTTCAAAGGGGTTAGAAAATTTTTGAGTCGTTATTCAGTTAACAATCGCTACATAACATTTTTTCGATCCGGTTCGACCGGTCGTGTCGGGTATCGGTATATAATTTTTTTGGTCCGGTTGGGCTATTCCAGTCGAGTAATATAGAAAAAAAGATAATTAACCAAATAGTATTTAACAAAAAAACATGAAACTTCATTAGAAATGCATAAATAAATGTCATATATCTAAAATTGATTATGGGTTTTCAATTTTTGAAGTCAATACAAAACATCATCTAGTCTGACGCTCATACTCAAGTCTTACTCAATGAAACATATATAACTATCGTTTAAATTCTTATAACTCATCTGATTACGCAAATCACACTTCACGTACTTCATCGCCGAAAAGCATTTTCAATGTTTTCGGTTATGAGAGGTAATACGTGAGCTAATAATCTCAATAAACAATAAACCAATGCAAATGAAATTGGTGAGCAAAACAATATATATATAGAAAGTCGAAACATGTTCATTTAAGATTAAAACTCTTAATCCGTTGAACTCACCCGAGATATTGCTTGTGCCATCATAACATTTTTTTAAATAGGTTAAATATTCAAAGACTTAAATGCAGACTAGGTTGAGAGTTTTGGACCGACTAAAAATTGGGAATAGATTGATTGGGCATTTGGGCTTAATTTTGTATTTAATTTGTTTATGTTAAACTCAAATTTAGTTGAGTAAATTATTTATATGCATTTATATAATTATAGTTGTAAATATGTAAATTCATTTTTTCCTATGGCTGGCCTTGAAATTTCAAGGGCCGTTCTCGAATTTTCACAGGGTCATTTTGGCATTCTTGAAATTCCATATGATCAGTGTCAAAATTTCACAGGGTCGGTCGAGGTTTTAACACATATATACTACTAACATTTCTTTTTTCATACGGGTCAGCCTTTGCTCCTACTCAAAAAGTAGGTACGCCCCTAGATACTTGTAGAGATTTCAGCGTCAAACGTCAAATCAGAGACTGGAATACGGTATTTCTAAGATTACGAATAGAAAAACTACAGGTTGTCTGTTTATCTTTATCAAAACATGTAACTTTCTAATGGGTTGAATCAGGTCGGGTGTCTAAAGTTTTAAACACCTTTTGTAATTAAACTCTCCTGGCACTTGAATTACCTTTTGGAGGTGTTGGAGTGAGTGTAAAATCAGGGGAAATTACCTCCTATGTTGGACATAAATTTAATGAGTCTATTGGAGTGGGTGCAAAATCCAGGGTGGGGGAGGGAAGAAGAAATGTGAGATGTATGGGTTCAAACCTCACTATCACCTATTTATATGAAAGATATGAAGGATGATTATGGCTTGCCAGAGTTTGAGTCCTGATCTCACCCGGTTTTATCGGCTCCTTGCTGTCGTGCCATTTGGCGGGCATGGGGGTCGGGTTTTATCTGGGGGATCACTCAATAGGTGGACCGCTAGGGGCTCTGTCCGTCCGACTCATGGTTGGCTCGGGCGACCTTTAGCCAATAGGGACTGCGTACGAAATACCCGGCGTTACTTTTTTTAGAGGTGTTGAAGTGAGAAAATTTTCAATAATAGGCACATCCGAAAGGTTAATGCTCTAGGGATGATCGAAGAAAAAGCAAAACTATGGTTGAGCACTTGAGTAGTTGTCCCATTTTTCCTTGTAACTCAATATTTCTTTCTTTGGTAAAGTTCTTGTTTTTTTTGGGCCTCGCTTGTTTCGGTCTTTTTGGACCGGTCTTGCTTGGTTTGTGAATAAATATTACCATTAAAAAAAGGAAAAAGCAAAGTGAGGCCTCCGAGCTTTTTCTAGTCTCTATTTACAAACGACCTTTTTCTAGCTGGCCTCCGACTATAGTTTTGGTTTTAATGATTTTCTATAAAAAAAAATTCTATGAAAAGTCTCAAATAAAAAGTTAAAACATCAATATTAGTTATACAACTTTAAAATAAGATAATTTATATGAAAAGAGTGGCTGGGAAGAATTCAAGAGAAATTGGACACGTTTGAGCAGATAGATGTTGCTTTCTAGATTTTCATCTATCGTTGTCTATATCGATATATTTTGATTATGTAATGTATTTTTTTTTTCTGTTTCTCTAAGCGATGTGTGGTAGTGAAGCCTGCTCCCTCCTCTAGATGTGGAGAGTTCATATCTCTAAGTTGGTTAGTGGTTTAAAAGCGGTTCGTATTTTGATCCAATAGTATAGATGTGATAGTTAAGACTTGGGATTTTAATATCTTATGTTTGAAATCTAACTTATTAGGGTTTTGGTTTTCCCACAATTGTGGGTTTTTTTATGGCCTTTTTGGGTAAGTCAATCATGAAGCGTCAAAATCAGTATGCACAGTTCACATCCAGTCTTAAAAACACTTACTCAAGTATTGATGGCAGTTTTAAATGTGTTAGAAGAAGTTTGTAGTTTCAAGAAAAGGACAATTCATTTTCTGTATTACTATAGATAAGGCTAGGGATGAGATCGGGACCGTACCCGTACCTATACCCGTACATGTACCCGAAAGTACCCGTACCTAAAATCACTAAATCTTGGTACCCATACCCGTACCCGGATTATATGGTACGGGTACGGGCACATGTACTTTGGGTACGGTACTCGCTCTAGTACCTCTTTGTTCTTTTTTTATTAAAACAAATCTCCACTAAACTAGGTATTGGTAACGGTACGATACCGACAATCAATTTCTATAATACCAAAACTGTAATACCGCAACCAAAATATAATACCAAAACTAAAAATGAAACAAATCAGTCATAATATAAAATTCATTTCTTTTTCCTTTTTTTAATTTATTGTTTCCTCAATTTCTATATAAAAACAAGAGAGATAATTAATACATGTTATTTAATTATATACACAATTACACATACATGAAATAAAATATACGAATACACAATATATGAATATACACATATAAATTGAGAATGAACATATTCAACTAATATATATTATGTTTTGAAAATCCTGCTTGAAAATTCAGTCATAAGTGTTAGAAACATAATAAAAACCCCTACATATTCTAAACGGATACCATTATCCGTAATACCCGTATTTGTACCCGTATCCGAAAATACCAGTACCTATAATCAGTAAATTTGCGTACCCATACTCGTACCCAAAAGACACGTACAAATACATGTACAGGTACTGAACAGATACGGGTACAGGTATTTAGGAAAAAAACTCATCCCTAGATAAGGCTATCAATCTTTTTGAATATATAATATTTAGTGAATATGTGTGCAGTTGGGTAATTTTGAATATGAGTTGAATTATTGAAGCATGTTAACAAAAATATATTATATTAGGGTATTCATTTACAAAAGATAAAACCATCAAACGCTCCTGATCGTAAATAAAGATATGATCCACTTGCTGCAACTTCTTGCAAACAAACACACCTTCACCACCTGTGACCGACAACCACCATCGTAAATAAAGCCCCGTCCACCACACATTAGCCGAAAGAGTAATTAATATAAATTTAAGCAAAAACATAACAATGATTTTCGTTAATTATAGTTGCGTCAATCACCATCACTTGAACAAGTTGTCAAACATTCTTGACGTTTCTCAAGCTTTAAATTCGTGTTCTTTTAATCAATCAATAAAATAAGTATTAAACAGAACCACAAGAATACGTACAATAGCTGACAGCTTCCATCTTTGAAGTTTTTCTTGTCAAGACAGCTAACAAAGGGGACTTGCCAGCATAATATATGTTTAATTCTCAACATAGAAATAGGAAAATTACCGGCTAATCAAATATTGATACATAATCATCCTGAGTATCAAATATTGTCAAGTCAAGACACCTAACAAAGGGGACTTGCACACACTTCCCCTCCCAAAAACATAAAAATAAGTGTAGGGCAGCATTAGAGTTCGTTCATCTCCGTTTTAGCATATTGCAACACATGCCACTATAAGTTTTTCTCGACTTGGTTTTACATGACATTTTTTGTCGGGCCCTTTGGTTTCTAAGAAACTTTGTGTCAAGATGTGATTGGTCATACTCTTTTTTTGTAAGAAATCTTTTCCATGCTAAATTTTAGACTATTTTGAGTCAACATCTCTATTTTGGTAATTATCTGTAACAGGGGCATTTAGAAGACATCCATATATAGTGAATAAGTGTACCGTTCTAAGCCACTTAAGCTAGTTGGAGTGACGAGAAGGCGTGTGAGACAGACAAGAACACCTACCTACACCCTCCAGCACCAATAAAAAACCCTTCCCGAACAATGACTACTTCCTGACGTGTAACCGATTCCCAAACATATATTTTTAGAGGTTTGGAATATTGGTGTGAATGAACACATAAC